>NC_133036.1:21309166-21670000 GCF_048771995.1 Taeniopygia guttata
GCAGTGCCAAGGCAGCGCACACAAGCCGGTTTCGTTCTTCGCCACTCAGAAGCCAACCGCTCTCCCCGGCTGCCGGAGGCCAAGAAGCGGCTACTAGGTGCACCACAGACGTGAACCGCACTTGTAGGCTGCAAAGCGCGGTTTCGGCAGAAAGAAGCCGGCAACCGCCGCTTCCCTGCGGACAGCTGCGGAGTGCTGAAGTCTGCGTCTCTAGCGGACTGCATCATAGCGAAAAGCTTTTCCAGCGTTTATCGCAGGGAGAAAGCTTGCCAGCAGAGTGCATGCATGCCGCCCTTGCCCAGAAACATATATTTGCTGAACACTCCAAAAACACTACTCTTTCCTAGGCAAGCTTCAAACTGCTGTCAGACATCTGTGCTCTCTGTTTTGTGGTGTCCTGCTCGTTGTAGAAGAGTGCACAGCTCCACCTGACATTCAGTGCCCAGCGAAGTCAACTGCAAAAAACCAGCAGCTGCTCACTCCCAAACACAAGGCGCTTTCTATGTCCTTGCTTCCCGAGCAATTCAGCACAGCCCTCCTTCTCTGCAGCTGCCATCGAGATCTCTGCAACTCGTAAACTCAGGGTACGAACAAGAATTCTCCAGATTCGTCTGCATCAGGACCAAGTCAAACAGCAGGAAAGTCGTCCTGGAGCACCTGCCAGACGCATGCCAGCGGTGAATTGAAAGGGCTGTCAGCTTCAGCCACCGTCTTCTAGCAGTGCCAAGGCTGCGCACACAAGCCGGTTTCATTCTTCGCCTCTCAGAAGCCAACCGCTCTCCCCGGCTGCCGGAGGCCAAGAAGCGGCTACTAGGTGCACTGCTGACGTGAACCGCACTTGTAGGCTTCAAAGCGCGGCTTCGGCAGAGAGACGACGGGAACCGCCGCTTTCCTGCGGACAGCTGCGGAGAGCCGAAGTCTACGTCTCTAGCGGACTGCATCATAGCGAAAAGCTTTTCCAGCGTGTCTCGCAGGGAGAAAGCTTGCCAGCACACTGCACGCATCCCGCCCTTGCCCAGAAACATATATTTGCTGAACACTCCAAAAACACTACTCTTTCGTGGGCAAGCTTCAAACTGCTGTCAGACATCTGTGCTCTCTATTTTGTGGTGTCCTGCTCGTTGAAGAAGAGTGCACAGCTCCACCTGACATTCAGTGCACAGCGAAGTCAACTGCAAAAAGCCAGCAGCTGCTCACTCCCAAACACAAGGCGCTGTCTATGTCCTTGCTTCCCGAGCAACTCAGCACAGCCCTTCTTATCTGCATCTCGTAAACTCAGGGTACGGAAAAGAATTCTCAAGATTCGTCTGCATCAGGACCAAGTCAAAACGCAGGAAAGTCGTCCTGGAGCACCTGCCAGACGCATGCCAGCGGTGAACTGAAAGGGCTGGCAGCTGCAGCCACCGTCTTCTAGCAGTGCCAAGGCTGCGCACACAATCCGGTTTCGTTCTTCGCCTCTCAGAAGCCAACCGCTCTCCCCGGCTGCCATAGGCGAAGAAGCGGCTACTAGGTGCACCGCTAACGTGAACCGCACTTGTAGGCTTCAAAGCGCGGTTTCGGCACAAAGAAGCCGGCAACCGCCGCTTCCCTGCGGACAGCTGCGGAGAGCCGAAGTCTGCGTCTCTAGCGGACTGCATCATAGCGAAAAGCTTTTCCAGCGTGTCTCGCAGGGAGAAAGCTTGCCAGCGCAGTGCACGCATCCCGCCCTTGCCCAGAAACATATATTTGCTGAACACTCCAAAAACACTACTCTTTCCTAGGCAAGCTTCAAACTGCTATCAGACATCTGTGCTCTCTGTTTTGTGGTGTCCTGCTCGTTGTAGAAGAGTGCACAGCTCCACCTGACATTCAGTGCACAGCGAAGTCAACTGCAAAAAACCAGCAGCTGCTCACTCCCAAACACAAGGCGCTGTCTATGTCATTGCTTCCCGAGCAATTCAGCACAGCCCTTCTTTTCTGCAGCTGCCATCGAGATCTCTGCAACTCGTAAACTCAGGGTACGGACAAGAATTCTCCAGATTCGTCTGCATCCGGACCAAGTCAAAACGCAGGAAAGTCGTCCTGGAGCACCTGCCAGAAGCATGCCAGCGGTGAACTGAAAGGGCTGGCAGCTGTAGCCACTGTCTTCTAGCAGTGCCAAGGCTGCGCACACAAGCCGGTTTCGTTCTTCGCCTCTCAGAAGCCAACCGCTCCCTGCGGCTGCCGGAGGCGAAGAAGCGTCTAGTAGGTGCACCACTGACGTGAACCGCACTTGTAGGCTGCAAAGCGCGGTTTCGGCAGAAAGAAGCCGGCAACCGCCGCTTCCCTGCGGACAGCTGCCGAAAGCCGAAGTCTGCGTCTCTAGCGGACTGCATCATAGCGAAAAGCTTTTCCAGCGTGTCTCGCAGGGAGAAAGCTTGCCAGCGCAGTGCACGCATCCCGCCCTTGCCCAGAAACATATATTTGCTGAACACTCCAAAAACACTACTCTTTCCTAGGCAAGCTTCAAACTGCTGTCAGACATCTGTGCTCTCTGTTTTGTGGTGTCCTGCTCGTTGTAGAAGAGTGCACAGCTCCACCTGACATTCAGTGCACAGCGAAGTCAACTGCAAAAAACCAGCAGCTGCTTACTCCCAAACACAAGGCGCTGTCTATGTCCTTGCTTCCCGAGCAACTCAGCACAGCCCTTCTTTTCTGCAGCTGCCATCGAGATCTCTGCAACTCGTAAACTCAGGGTACGAACAAGAATTCTCCAGATTCGTCTGCATCAGGACCAAGTCAAAACGCAGGAAAGTCGTCCTGGAGCACCTGCCAGAAGCATGCCATCGGTAAACTGAAAGGGCTGGCAGCTGCAGCCACCGTCCTCTAGCAGTGCCAAGGCAGCGCACACAAGCCGGTTTCGTTCTTCGCCACTCAGAAGCCAACCGCTCTCCCCGGCTGCCGGAGGCCAAGAAGCGGCTACTAGGTGCACCACAGACGTGAACCGCACTTGTAGGCTGCAAAGCGCGGTTTCGGCAGAAAGAAGCCGGCAACCGCCGCTTCCCTGCGGACAGCTGCGGAGAGCTGAAGTCTGCGTCTCTAGCGGACTGCATCATAGCGAAAAGCTTTTCCAGCGTTTATCGCAGGGAGAAAGCTTGCCAGCAGAGTGCATGCATGCCGCCCTTGCCCAGAAACATATATTTGCTGAACACTCCAAAAACACTACTCTTTCCTAGGCAAGCTTCAAACTGCTATCAGACATCTGTGCTCTCTGTTTTGTGGTGTCCTGCTCGTTGTAGAAGAGTGCACAGCTCCACCTGACATTCAGTGCACAGCGAAGTCAACTGCAAAAAACCAGCAGCTGCTCACTCCCAAACACAAGGCGCTTTCTATGTCCTTGCTTCCTGAGCAATTCAGCACAGCCCTCCTTCTCTGCAGCTGCCATCGAGATCTCTGCAACTCGTAAACTCAGGGTACGAACAAGAATTCTCCAGATTCGTCTGCATCAGGACCAAGTCAAACAGCAGGAAAGTCGTCCTGGAGCACCTGCCAGACGCAAGCCAGCGGTGAATTGAAAGGGCTGTCAGCTTCAGCCACCGTCTTCTAGCAGTGCCAAGGCTGCGCACACAAGCCGGTTTCATTCTTCGCCTCTCAGAAGCCAACCGCTCTCCCCGGCTGCCGGAGGCCAAGAAGCGGCTACTAGGTGCACTGCTGACGTGAACCGCACTTGTAGGCTTCAAAGCGCGGCTTCGGCAGAGAGACGACGGCAACCGCCGCTTTCCTGCGGACAGCTGCGGAGAGCCGAAGTCTACGTCTCTAGCGGACTGCATCATACCGAAAAGCTTTTCCAGCGTGTCTCGCAGGGAGAAAGCTTGCCAGCACACTGCACGCATCCCGCCCTTGCCCAGAAACATATATTTGCTGAACACTCCAAAAACACTACTCTTTCGTGGGCAAGCTTCAAACTGCTGTCAGACATCTGTGCTCTCTATTTTGTGGTGTCCTGCTCGTTGAAGAAGAGTGCACAGCTCCACCTGACATTCAGTGCACAGCGAAGTCAACTGCAAAAAACCAGCAGCTGCTCACTCCCAAACACAAGGCGCTGTCTATGTCCTTGCTTCCCGAGCAATTCAGCACAGCCCTTCTTTTCTGCAGCTGCCATCGAGATCTCTGCAACTCGTAAACTCAGGGTACGGACAAGAATTCTCCAGATTCGTCTGCATCAGGACCAAGTCAAAACGCAGGAAAGTCGTCCTGGAGCACCTGCCAGACGCAAGCCAGCGGTGAACTGAAAGGGCTGGCAGCTGCAGCCACCGTCTTCTAGCAGTGCCAAGGCTGCGCAAACAAGCCGGTTTCGTTCTTCGCCTCTCAGAAGCCAACCGCTCTCCCCGGCTGCCGGAGGCCAAGAAGCGGCTACTAGGTGCACCGCTGACGTGAACCGCACTAGTAGGCTTCAAAGCGCGGTTTCGGCACAAAGAAGCCGGCAACCGCCGCTTCCCTGCGGACAGCTGCCGAAAGCCGAAGTCTGCGTCTCTAGCGGACTGCATCATAGCGAAAAGCTTTTCCAGCGTGTCTCGCAGGGAGAAAGCTTGCCAGCACACTGCACGCATCCCGCCCTTGCCCAGAAACATATATTTGCTGAACACTCCAAAAACACTACTCTTTCGTGGGCAAGCTTCAAACTGCTGTCAGACATCTGTGCTCTCTATTTTGTGGTGTCCTGCTCGTTGAAGAAGAGTGCACAGCTCCACCTGACATTCAGTGCACAGCGAAGTCAACTGCAAAAAGCCAGCAGCTGCTCACTCCCAAACACAAGGCGCTGTCTATGTCCTTGCTTCCCGAGAAACTCAGCGCAGCCCTTCTTCTCTGCATCTCGGAATCTCAGGGCACGAACAAGAATTCTCCAGATTCGTTTGCATCAGGACCAAGTCAAAACGCAGGAAAGTCGTCCTGGAGCACCTGCCAGAAGCATGCCAGCGGTAAACTGAAAGGGCTGGCAGCTGCAGCCACCGTCCTCTAGCAGTGCCAAGGCAGCGCACACAAGCCGGTTTCGTTCTTCGCCACTCAGAAGCCAACCGCTCTCCCCGGCTGCCGGAGGCCAAGAAGCGGCTACTAGGTGCACCACAGACGTGAACCGCACTTGTAGGCTGCAAAGCGCGGTTTCGGCAGAAAGAAGCCGGCAACCGCCGCTTCCCTGCGGACAGCTGCGGAGAGCTGAAGTCTGCGTCTCTAGCGGACTGCATCATAGCGAAAAGCTTTTCCAGCGTTTATCGCAGGGAGAAAGCTTGCCAGCAGAGTGCATGCATGCCGCCCTTGCCCAGAAACATATATTTGCTGAACACTCCAAAAACACTACTCTTTCCTAGGCAAGCTTCAAACTGCTGTCAGACATCTGTGCTCTCTGTTTTGTGGTGTCCTGCTCGTTGTAGAAGAGTGCACAGCTCCACCTGACATTCAGTGCCCAGCGAAGTCAACTGCAAAAAACCAGCAGCTGCTCACTCCCAAACACAAGGCGCTTTCTATGTCCTTGTTTCCTGAGCAATTCAGCACAGCCCTCCTTCTCTGCAGCTGCCATCGAGATCTCTGCAACTCGTAAACTCAGGGTACGAACAAGAATTCTCCAGATTCGTCTGCATCAGGACCAAGTCAAACAGCAGGAAAGTCGTCCTGGAGCACCTGCCAGACGCATGCCAGCGGTGAATTGAAAGGGCTGTCAGCTTCAGCCACCGTCTTCTAGCAGTGCCAAGGCTGCGCACACAAGCCGGTTTCATTCTTCGCCTCTCAGAAGCCAACCGCTCTCCCCGGCTGCCGGAGGCCAAGAAGCGGCTACTAGGTGCACTGCTGACGTGAACCGCACTTGTAGGCTTCAAAGCGCGGCTTCGGCAGAGAGACGACGGCAACCGCCGCTTTCCTGCGGACAGCTGCGGAGAGCCGAAGTCTACGTCTCTAGCGGACTGCATCATAGCGAAAAGCTTTTCCAGCGTGTCTCGCAGGGAGAAAGCTTGCCAGCACACTGCACGCATCCCGCCCTTGCCCAGAAACATATATTTGCTGAACACTCCAAAAACACTACTCTTTCGTGGGCAAGCTTCAAACTGCTGTCAGACATCTGTGCTCTCTATTTTGTGGTGTCCTGCTCGTTGAAGAAGAGTGCACAGCTCCACCTGACATTCAGTGCACAGCGAAGTCAACTGCAAAAAGCCAGCAGCTGCTCACTCCCAAACACAAGGCGCTGTCTATGTCCTTGCTTCCCGAGCAACTCAGCACAGCCCTTCTTATCTGCATCTCGTAAACTCAGGGTACGGAAAAGAATTCTCCAGATTCGTCTGCATCCGGACCAAGTCAAAACGCAGGAAAGTCGTCCTGGAGCACCTGCCAGACGCATGCCAGCGGTGAACTGAAAGGGCTGGCAGCTGCAGCCACCGTCTTCTAGCAGTGCCAAGGCTGCGCACACAATCCGGTTTCGTTCTTCGCCTCTCAGAAGCCAACCGCTCTCCCCGGCTGCCATAGGCGAAGAAGCGGCTACTAGGTGCACCGCTAACGTGAACCGCACTTGTAGGCTTCAAAGCGCGGTTTCGGCACAAAGAAGCCGGCAACCGCCGCTTCCCTGCGGACAGCTGCGGAGAGCCGAAGTCTGCGTCTCTAGCGGACTGCATCATAGCGAAAAGCTTTTCCAGCGTGTCTCGCAGGGAGAAAGCTTGCCAGCGCAGTGCACGCATCCCGCCCTTGCCCAGAAACATATATTTGCTGAACACTCCAAAAACACTACTCTTTCCTAGGCAAGCTTCAAACTGCTATCAGACATCTGTGCTCTCTGTTTTGTGGTGTCCTGCTCGTTGTAGAAGAGTGCACAGCTCCACCTGACATTCAGTGCACAGCGAAGTCAACTGCAAAAAACCAGCAGCTGCTCACTCCCAAACACAAGGCGCTGTCTATGTCATTGCTTCCCGAGCAATTCAGCACAGCCCTTCTTTTCTGCAGCTGCCATCGAGATCTCTGCAACTCGTAAACTCAGGGTACGGACAAGAATTCTCCAGATTCGTCTGCATCCGGACCAAGTCAAAACGCAGGAAAGTCGTCCTGGAGCACCTGCCAGAAGCATGCCAGCGGTGAACTGAAAGGGCTGGCAGCTGTAGCCACCGTCTTCTAGCAGTGCCAAGGCTGCGCACACAAGCCGGTTTCGTTCTTCGCCTCTCCGAAGCCAACCGCTCTCCCCGGCTGCCGGAGGCGGAGAATCGGCTACTAGATGCACCGCTGACGTGAACCGCACTTGTAGGCTGCAAAGCGCGGTTTCGGCAGAAAGAAGCCGGCAACCGCCGCTTCCCTGCGGACAGCTGCGGAGAGCTGAAGTCTGCGTCTCTAGCGGACTGCATCATAGCGAAAAGCTTTTCCAGCGTTTATCGCAGGGAGAAAGCTTGCCAGCAGAGTGCATGCATGCCGCCCTTGCCCAGAAACATATATTTGCTGAACACTCCAAAAACACTACTCTTTCCTAGGCAAGCTTCAAACTGCTATCAGACATCTGTGCTCTCTGTTTTGTGGTGTCCTGCTCGTTGTAGAAGAGTGCACAGCTCCACCTGACATTCAGTGCACAGCGAAGTCAACTGCAAAAAACCAGCAGCTGCTCACTCCCAAACACAAGGCGCTGTCTATGTCCTTGCTTCCCGAGCAATTCAGCACAGCCCTTCTTCTCTGCAGCTGCCATCGAGATCTCTGCAACTTGTAAACTCAGGGCTCGAACAAGAATTCTCCAGATTCGTCTGCATCAGGACCAAGTCAAAACGCAGGAAAGTCGTCCCGGAGCACCTGCCAGAAGCATGCCAGCGGTTAACTGAAAGCGCAGGCAGCTGCAGCCAACGTCCTCTAGCAGTGCCAAGGCTGCGCACACAAGCCGGTTTCGTTCTTCGCCTCTCAGAAGCAACCGCTCTCCCCGGCTGCCGGAGGCGAAGAAGCGGCTACTAGGTGTACTGCTGACGTGAACCGCAGTTGTAGGCTGCAAAGCGCGGCTTCGGCAGAAAGACGCCGGCAACCGGCGCTGCCCTGCGGACAGCTGCCGAGAGTCGAAGTCTGCGTCTCTAGCGGACTGCATCATAGCGAAAAGCTTTTCCAGTGTGTCTCGCAGGGAGAAAGCTTGCCAGCACACTGCACGCATCCCGCCCTTGCCCAGAAACATATATTTGCTGAACACTCCAAAAACACTACTCTTTCCTAGGCAAGCTTCAAACTGCTGTCAGACATCTGTGCTCTCTGTTTTGTGGTGTCCTGCTCGTTGTAGAAGAGTGCACAGCTCCACCTGACATTCAGTGCCCAGCGAAGTCAACTGCAAAAAACCAGCAGCTGCTCACTCCCAAACACAAGGCGCTTTCTATGTCCTTGCTTCCCGAGCAATTCAGCACAGCCCTCCTTCTCTGCAGCTGCCATCGAGATCTCTGCAACTCGTAAACTCAGGGTACGAACAAGAATTCTCCAGATTCGTCTGCATCAGGACCAAGTCAAAACGCAGGAAAGTCGTCCTGGAGCACCTGCCAGACGCAAGCCAGCGGTGAACTGAAAGGGCTGGCAGCTGCAGCCACCGTCTTCTAGCAGTGCCAAGGCTGCGCAAACAAGCCGGTTTCGTTCTTCGCCTCTCAGAAGCCAACCGCTCTCCCCGGCTGCCGGAGGCGAAGAAGCGGCTACTAGGTGCACCGCTGACGTGAACCGCACTAGTAGGCTTCAAAGCGCGGTTTCGGCACAAAGAAGCCGGCAACCGCCGCTTCCCTGCGGACAGCTGCCGAAAGCCGAAGTCTGCGTCTCTAGCGGACTGCATCATAGCGAAAAGCTTTTCCAGCGTGTCTCGCAGGGAGAAAGCTTGCCAGCACTGTGCACGCATCCCGCCCTTGCCCAGAAACATGGATTTGCTAAACACTCCAAAAACACTACTCTTTCGTGGGCAAGCTTCAAACTGCTGTCAGACATCTGTGCTCTCGATTTTGTGGTGTCCTGCTCGTTGAAGAAGAGTGCACAGCTCCACCTGACCTTCAGTGCACAGCGAAGTCAACTGCAAAAAGCCAGCAGCTGCTCACTCCCAAACACAAGGCGCTGTCTATGTCCTTGCTTCCCGAGAAACTCAGCGCAGCCCTTCTTCTCTGCATCTCGGAATCTCAGGGCACGAACAAGAATTCTCCAGATTCGTTTGCATCAGGACCAAGTCAAAACGCAGGAAAGTCGTCCTGGAGCACCTGCCAGAAGCATGCCAGCGGTAAACTGAAAGGGCTGGCAGCGGCAGCCACCGTCCTCTAGCAGTGCCAAGGCAGCGCACACAAGCCGGTTTCGTTCTTCGCCACTCAGAAGCCAACCGCTCTCCCCGGCTGCCGGAGGCCAAGAAGCGGCTACTAGGTGCACCACAGACGTGAACCGCACTTGTAGGCTGCAAAGCGCGGTTTCGGCAGAAAGAAGCCGGCAACCGCCGCTTCCCTGCGGACAGCTGCGGAGTGCTGAAGTCTGCGTCTCTAGCGGACTGCATCATAGCGAAAAGCTTTTCCAGCGTTTATCGCAGGGAGAAAGCTTGCCAGCAGAGTGCATGCATGCCGCCCTTGCCCAGAAACATATATTTGCTGAACACTCCAAAAACACTACTCTTTCCTAGGCAAGCTTCAAACTGCTGTCAGACATCTGTGCTCTCTGTTTTGTGGTGTCCTGCTCGTTGTAGAAGAGTGCACAGCTCCACCTGACATTCAGTGCCCAGCGAAGTCAACTGCAAAAAACCAGCAGCTGCTCACTCCCAAACACAAGGCGCTTTCTATGTCCTTGCTTCCCGAGCAATTCAGCACAGCCCTCCTTCTCTGCAGCTGCCATCGAGATCTCTGCAACTCGTAAACTCAGGGTACGAACAAGAATTCTCCAGATTCGTCTGCATCAGGACCAAGTCAAACAGCAGGAAAGTCGTCCTGGAGCACCTGCCAGACGCATGCCAGCGGTGAATTGAAAGGGCTGTCAGCTTCAGCCACCGTCTTCTAGCAGTGCCAAGGCTGCGCACACAAGCCGGTTTCATTCTTCGCCTCTCAGAAGCCAACCGCTCTCCCCGGCTGCCGGAGGCCAAGAAGCGGCTACTAGGTGCACTGCTGACGTGAACCGCACTTGTAGGCTTCAAAGCGCGGCTTCGGCAGAGAGACGACGGCAACCGCCGCTTTCCTGCGGACAGCTGCGGAGAGCCGAAGTCTACGTCTCTAGCGGACTGCATCATAGCGAAAAGCTTTTCCAGCGTGTCTCGCAGGGAGAAAGCTTGCCAGCACACTGCACGCATCCCGCCCTTGCCCAGAAACATATATTTGCTGAACACTCCAAAAACACTACTCTTTCGTGGGCAAGCTTCAAACTGCTGTCAGACATCTGTGCTCTCTATTTTGTGGTGTCCTGCTCGTTGAAGAAGAGTGCACAGCTCCACCTGACTATCAGTGCACAGCGAAGTCAACTGCAAAAAGCCAGCAGCTGCTCACTCCCAAACACAAGGCGCTGTCTATGTCCTTGCTTCCCGAGCAACTCAGCACAGCCCTTCTTATCTGCATCTCGTAAACTCAGGGTACGGAAAAGAATTCTCCAGATTCGTCTGCATCCGGACCAAGTCAAAACGCAGGAAAGTCGTCCTGGAGCACCTGCCAGACGCATGCCAGCGGTGAACTGAAAGGGCTGGCAGCTGCAGCCACCGTCTTCTAGCAGTGCCAAGGCTGCGCACACAATCCGGTTTCGTTCTTCGCCTCTCAGAAGCCAACCGCTCTCCCCGGCTGCCATAGGCGAAGAAGCGGCTACTAGGTGCACCGCTAACGTGAACCGCACTTGTAGGCTTCAAAGCGCGGTTTCGGCACAAAGAAGCCGGCAACCGCCGCTTCCCTGCGGACAGCTGCGGAGAGCCGAAGTCTGCGTCTCTAGCGGACTGCATCATAGCGAAAAGCTTTTCCAGCGTGTCTCGCAGGGAGAAAGCTTGCCAGCGCAGTGCACGCATCCCGCCCTTGCCCAGAAACATATATTTGCTGAACACTCCAAAAACACTACTCTTTCCTAGGCAAGCTTCAAACTGCTATCAGACATCTGTGCTCTCTGTTTTGTGGTGTCCTGCTCGTTGTAGAAGAGTGCACAGCTCCACCTGACATTCAGTGCACAGCGAAGTCAACTGCAAAAAACCAGCAGCTGCTCACTCCCAAACACAAGGCGCTGTCTATGTCATTGCTTCCCGAGCAATTCAGCACAGCCCTTCTTTTCTGCAGCTGCCATCGAGATCTCTGCAACTCGTAAACTCAGGGTACGGACAAGAATTCTCCAGATTCGTCTGCATCCGGACCAAGTCAAAACGCAGGAAAGTCGTCCTGGAGCACCTGCCAGAAGCATGCCAGCGGTGAACTGAAAGGGCTGGCAGCTGTAGCCACTGTCTTCTAGCAGTGCCAAGGCTGCGCACACAAGCCGGTTTCGTTCTTCGCCTCTCCGAAGCCAACCGCTCTCCCCGGCTGCCGGAGGCGGAGAATCGGCTACAAGATGCACCGATGACGTGAACCGCACTTGTAGGCTGCAAAGCGCGGTTTCGGCAGAAAGAAGCCGGCAACCGCCGCTTCCCTGCGGACAGCTGCGGAGAGCTGAAGTCTGCGTCTCTAGCGGACTGCATCATAGCGAAAAGCTTTTCCAGCGTGTCTCGCAGGGAGAAAGCTTGCCAGCGCAGTGCACGCATCCCGCCCTTGCCCAGAAACATATATTTGCTGAACACTCCAAAAACACTACTCTTTCCTAGGCAAGCTTCAAACTGCTGTCAGACATCTGTGCTCTCTGTTTTGTGGTGTCCTGCTCGTTGTAGAAGAGTGCACAGCTCCACCTGACATTCAGTGCACAGCGAAGTCAACTGCAAAAAACCAGCAGCTGCTTACTCCCAAACACAAGGCGCTGTCTATGTCCTTGCTTCCCGAGCAATTCAGCACAGCCCTTCTTCTCTGCAGCTGCCATCGAGATCTCTGCAACTCGTAAACTCAGGGTACGAACAAGAATTCTCCAGATTGGTCTGCATCCGGACCAAGTCAAAACGCAGGAAAGTCGTCCTGGAGCACCTGCCAGAAGCATGCCAGCGGTAAACTGAAAGGTCTGGCAGCTGCAGCCACCGTCTTCTAGCAGTGCCAAGGCTGCGCAAAGAAGCCGGTTTCGTTCTTCGCCTCTCAGAAGCCAACCGCTCCCTGCGGCTGCCGGAGGCGAAGAAGCGTCTAGTAGGTGCACCACTGACGTGAACCGCACTTGTAGGCTGCAAAGCGCGGTTTCGGCAGAAAGAAGCCGGCAACCGCCGCTTCCCTGCGGACAGCTGCCGAAAGCCGAAGTCTGCGTCTCTAGCGGACTGCATCATAGCGAAAAGCTTTTCCAGCGTGTCTCGCAGGGAGAAAGCTTGCCAGCGCAGTGCACGCATCCCGCCCTTGCCCAGAAACATATATTTGCTGAACACTCCAAAAACACTACTCTTTCCTAGGCAAGCTTCAAACTGCTGTCAGACATCTGTGCTCTCTGTTTTGTGGTGTCCTGCTCGTTGTAGAAGAGTGCACAGCTCCACCTGACATTCAGTGCACAGCGAAGTCAACTGCAAAAAACCAGCAGCTGCTTACTCCCAAACACAAGGCGCTGTCTATGTCCTTGCTTCCCGAGCAACTCAGCACAGCCCTTCTTTTCTGCAGCTGCCATCGAGATCTCTGCAACTCGTAAACTCAGGGTACGAACAAGAATTCTCCAGATTCGTCTGCATCAGGACCAAGTCAAAACGCAGGAAAGTCGTCCTGGAGCACCTGCCAGAAGCATGCCAGCGGTAAACTGAAAGGGCTGGCAGCTGCAGCCACCGTCCTCTAGCAGTGCCAAGGCAGCGCACACAAGCCGGTTTCGTTCTTCGCCACTCAGAAGCCAACCGCTCTCCCCGGCTGCCGGAGGCCAAGAAGCGGCTACTAGGTGCACCACAGACGTGAACCGCACTTGTAGGCTGCAAAGCGCGGTTTCGGCAGAAAGAAGCCGGCAACCGCCGCTTCCCTGCGGACAGCTGCGGAGAGCTGAAGTCTGCGTCTGTAGCGGACTGCATCATAGCGAAAAGCTTTTCCAGCGTTTATCGCAGGGAGAAAGCTTGCCAGCAGAGTGCATGCATGCCGCCCTTGCCCAGAAACATATATTTGCTGAACACTCCAAAAACACTACTCTTTCCTAGGCAAGCTTCAAACTGCTATCAGACATCTGTGCTCTCTGTTTTGTGGTGTCCTGCTCGTTGTAGAAGAGTGCACAGCTCCACCTGACATTCAGTGCACAGCGAAGTCAACTGCAAAAAACCAGCAGCTGCTCACTCCCAAACACAAGGCGCTTTCTATGTCCTTGCTTCCTGAGCAATTCAGCACAGCCCTCCTTCTCTGCAGCTGCCATCGAGATCTCTGCAACTCGTAAACTCAGGGTACGAACAAGAATTCTCCAGATTCGTCTGCATCAGGACCAAGTCAAACAGCAGGAAAGTCGTCCTGGAGCACCTGCCAGACGCATGCCAGCGGTGAATTGAAAGGGCTGTCAGCTTCAGCCAACGTCTTCTAGCAGTGCCAAGGCTGCGCACACAAGCCGGTTTCATTCTTCGCCTCTCAGAAGCCAACCGCTCTCCCCGGCTGCCGGAGGCCAAGAAGCGGCTACTAGGTGCACTGCTGACGTGAACCGCACTTGTAGGCTTCAAAGCGCGGCTTCGGCAGAGAGACGACGGCAACCGCCGCTTTCCTGCGGACAGCTGCGGAGAGCCGAAGTCTACGTCTCTAGCGGACTGCATCATAGCGAAAAGCTTTTCCAGCGTGTCTCGCAGGGAGAAAGCTTGCCAGCACACTGCACGCATCCCGCCCTTGCCCAGAAACATATATTTGCTGAACACTCCAAAAACACTACTCTTTCGTGGGCAAGCTTCAAACTGCTGTCAGACATCTGTGCTCTCTATTTTGTGGTGTCCTGCTCGTTGAAGAAGAGTGCACAGCTCCACCTGACATTCAGTGCACAGCGAAGTCAACTGCAAAAAACCAGCAGCTGCTCACTCCCAAACACAAGGCGCTGTCTATGTCCTTGCTTCCCGAGCAATTCAGCACAGCCCTTCTTTTCTGCAGCTGCCATCGAGATCTCTGCAACTCGTAAACTCAGGGTACGGACAAGAATTCTCCAGATTCGTCTGCATCAGGACCAAGTCAAAACGCAGGAAAGTCGTCCTGGAGCACCTGCCAGACGCAAGCCAGCGGTGAACTGAAAGGGCTGTCAGCTGCAGCCACCGTCTTCTAGCAGTGCCAAGGCTGCGCACACAAGCCGGTTTCGTTCTTCGCCTCTCAGAAGCCAACCGCTCTCCCCGGCTGCCGGAGGCCAAGAAGCGGCTACTAGGTGCACCGCTGACGTGAACCGCACTAGTAGGCTTCAAAGCGCGGTTTCGGCACAAAGAAGCCGGCAACCGCCGCTTCCCTGCGGACAGCTGCCGAAAGCCGAAGTCTGCGTCTCTAGCGGACTGCATCATAGCGAAAAGCTTTTCCAGCGTGTCTCGCAGGGAGAAAGCTTGCCAGCACTGTGCACGCATCCCGCCCTTGCCCAGAAACATGGATTTGCTGAACACTCCAAAAACACTACTCTTTCGTGGGCAAGCTTCAAACTGCTGTCAGACATCTGTGCTCTCTATTTTGTGGTGTCCTGCTCGTTGAAGAAGAGTGCACAGCTCCACCTGACATTCAGTGCACAGCGAAGTCAACTGCAAAAAGCCAGCAGCTGCTCACTCCCAAACACAAGGCGCTGTCTATGTCCTTGCTTCCCGAGAAACTCAGCGCAGCCCTTCTTCTCTGCATCTCGGAATCTCAGGGCACGAACAAGAATTCTCCAGATTCATCTGCATCAGGACCAAGTCAAAACGCAGGAAAGTCGTCCTGGAGCACCTGCCAGAAGCATGCCAGCGGTAAACTGAAAGGGCTGGCAGCGGCAGCCACCGTCCTCTAGCAGTGCCAAGGCAGCGCACACAAGCCGGTTTCGTTCTTCGCCACTCAGAAGCCAACCGCTCTCCCCGGCTGCCGGAGGCCAAGAAGCGGCTACTAGGTGCACCACAGACGTGAACCGCACTTGTAGGCTGCAAAGCGCGGTTTCGGCAGAAAGAAGCCGGCAACCGCCGCTTCCCTGCGGACAGCTGCGGAGAGCTGAAGTCTGCGTCTCTAGCGGACTGCATCATAGCGAAAAGCTTTTCCAGCGTTTATCGCAGGGAGAAAGCTTGCCAGCAGAGTGCATGCATGCCGCCCTTGCCCAGAAACATATATTTGCTGAACACTCCAAAAACACTACTCTTTCCTAGGCAAGCTTCAAACTGCTGTCAGACATCTGTGCTCTCTGTTTTGTGGTGTCCTGCTCGTTGTAGAAGAGTGCACAGCTCCACCTGACATTCAGTGCCCAGCGAAGTCAACTGCAAAAAACCAGCAGCTGCTCACTCCCAAACACAAGGCGCTTTCTATGTCCTTGCTTCCTGAGCAATTCAGCACAGCCCTCCTTCTCTGCAGCTGCCATCGAGATCTCTGCAACTCGTAAACTCAGGGTACGAACAAGAATTCTCCAGATTCGTCTGCATCAGGACCAAGTCAAACAGCAGGAAAGTCGTCCTGGAGCACCTGCCAGACGCATGCCAGCGGTGAATTGAAAGGGCTGTCAGCTTCAGCCACCGTCTTCTAGCAGTGCCAAGGCTGCGCACACAAGCCGGTTTCATTCTTCGCCTCTCAGAAGCCAACCGCTCTCCCCGGCTGCCGGAGGCCAAGAAGCGGCTACTAGGTGCACTGCTGACGTGAACCGCACTTGTAGGCTTCAAAGCGCGGCTTCGGCAGAGAGACGACGGCAACCGCCGCTTTCCTGCGGACAGCTGCGGAGAGCCGAAGTCTACGTCTCTAGCGGACTGCATCATAGCGAAAAGCTTTTCCAGCGTGTCTCGCAGGGAGAAAGCTTGCCAGCACACTGCACGCATCCCGCCCTTGCCCAGAAACATATATTTGCTGAACACTCCAAAAACACTACTCTTTCGTGGGCAAGCTTCAAACTGCTGTCAGACATCTGTGCTCTCTATTTTGTGGTGTCCTGCTCGTTGAAGAAGAGTGCACAGCTCCACCTGACATTCAGTGCACAGCGAAGTCAACTGCAAAAAGCCAGCAGCTGCTCACTCCCAAACACAAGGCGCTGTCTATGTCCTTGCTTCCCGAGCAACTCAGCACAGCCCTTCTTATCTGCATCTCGTAAACTCAGGGTACGGAAAAGAATTCTCCAGATTCGTCTGCATCCGGACCAAGTCAAAACGCAGGAAAGTCGTCCTGGAGCACCTGCCAGACGCATGCCAGCGGTGAACTGAAAGGGCTGGCAGCTGCAGCCACCGTCTTCTAGCAGTGCCAAGGCTGCGCACACAATCCGGTTTCGTTCTTCGCCTCTCAGAAGCCAACCGCTCTCCCCGGCTGCCATAGGCGAAGAAGCGGCTACTAGGTGCACCGCTAACGTGAACCGCACTTGTAGGCTTCAAAGCGCGGCTTCGGCACAAAGAAGCCGGCAACCGCCGCTTCCCTGCGGACAGCTGCGGAGAGCCGAAGTCTGCGTCTCTAGCGGACTGCATCATAGCGAAAAGCTTTTCCAGCGTGTCTCGCAGGGAGAAAGCTTGCCAGCGCAGTGCACGCATCCCGCCCTTGCCCAGAAACATATATTTGCTGAACACTCCAAAAACACTACTCTTTCCTAGGCAAGCTTCAAACTGCTATCAGACATCTGTGCTCTCTGTTTTGTGGTGTCCTGCTCGTTGTAGAAGAGTGCACAGCTCCACCTGACATTCAGTGCACAGCGAAGTCAACTGCAAAAAACCAGCAGCTGCTCACTCCCAAACACAAGGCGCTGTCTATGTCATTGCTTCCCGAGCAATTCAGCACAGCCCTTCTTTTCTGCAGCTGCCATCGAGATCTCTGCAACTCGTAAACTCAGGGTACGGACAAGAATTCTCCAGATTCGTCTGCATCCGGACCAAGTCAAAACGCAGGAAAGTCGTCCTGGAGCACCTGCCAGAAGCATGCCAGCGGTGAACTGAAAGGGCTGGCAGCTGTAGCCACTGTCTTCTAGCAGTGCCAAGGCTGCGCACACAAGCCGGTTTCGTTCTTCGCCTCTCCGAAGCCAACCGCTCTCCCCGGCTGCCGGAGGCGGAGAATCGGCTACTAGATGCACCGCTGACGTGAACCGCACTTGTAGGCTGCAAAGCGCGGTTTCGGCAGAAAGAAGCCGGCAACCGCCGCTTCCCTGCGGACAGCTGCGGAGAGCTGAAGTCTGCGTCTCTAGCGGACTGCATCATAGCGAAAAGCTTTTCCAGCGTGTCTCGCAGGGAGAAAGCTTGCCAGCGCAGTGCACGCATCCCGCCCTTGCCCAGAAACATATATTTGCTGAACACTCCAAAAACACTACTCTTTCCTAGGCAAGCTTCAAACTGCTGTCAGACATCTGTGCTCTCTGTTTTGTGGTGTCCTGCTCGTTGTAGAAGAGTGCACAGCTCCACCTGACATTCAGTGCACAGCGAAGTCAACTGCAAAAAACCAGCAGCTGCTTACTCCCAAACACAAGGCGCTGTCTATGTCCTTGCTTCCCGAGCAACTCAGCACAGCCCTTCTTTTCTGCAGCTGCCATCGAGATCTCTGCAACTCGTAAACTCAGGGTACGAACAAGAATTCTCCAGATTCGTCTGCATCAGGACCAAGTCAAAACGCAGGAAAGTCGTCCTGGAGCACCTGCCAGAAGCATGCCAGCGGTAAACTGAAAGGGCTGGCAGCTGCAGCCACCGTCCTCTAGCAGTGCCAAGGCAGCGCACACAAGCCGGTTTCGTTCTTCGCCACTCAGAAGCCAACCGCTCTCCCCGGCTGCCGGAGGCCAAGAAGCGGCTACTAGGTGCACCACAGACGTGAACCGCACTTGTAGGCTGCAAAGCGCGGTTTCGGCAGAAAGAAGCCGGCAACCGCCGCTTCCCTGCGGACAGCTGCGGAGAGCTGAAGTCTGCGTCTCTAGCGGACTGCATCATAGCGAAAAGCTTTTCCAGCGTTTATCGCAGGGAGAAAGCTTGCCAGCAGAGTGCATGCATGCCGCCCTTGCCCAGAAACATATATTTGCTGAACACTCCAAAAACACTACTCTTTCCTAGGCAAGCTTCAAACTGCTATCAGACATCTGTGCTCTCTGTTTTGTGGTGTCCTGCTCGTTGTAGAAGAGTGCACAGCTCCACCTGACATTCAGTGCACAGCGAAGTCAACTGCAAAAAACCAGCAGCTGCTCACTCCCAAACACAAGGCGCTTTCTATGTCCTTGCTTCCTGAGCAATTCAGCACAGCCCTCCTTCTCTGCAGCTGCCATCGAGATCTCTGCAACTCGTAAACTCAGGGTACGAACAAGAATTCTCCAGATTCGTCTGCATCAGGACCAAGTCAAACAGCAGGAAAGTCGTCCTGGAGCACCTGCCAGACGCATGCCAGCGGTGAATTGAAAGGGCTGTCAGCTTCAGCCACCGTCTTCTAGCAGTGCCAAGGCTGCGCACACAAGCCGGTTTCATTCTTCGCCTCTCAGAAGCCAACCGCTCTCCCCGGCTGCCGGAGGCCAAGAAGCGGCTACTAGGTGCACTGCTGACGTGAACCGCACTTGTAGGCTTCAAAGCGCGGCTTCGGCAGAGAGACGACGGCAACCGCCGCTTTCCTGCGGACAGCTGCGGAGAGCCGAAGTCTACGTCTCTAGCGGACTGCATCATAGCGAAAAGCTTTTCCAGCGTGTCTCGCAGGGAGAAAGCTTGCCAGCACACTGCACGCATCCCGCCCTTGCCCAGAAACATATATTTGCTGAACACTCCAAAAACACTACTCTTTCGTGGGCAAGCTTCAAACTGCTGTCAGACATCTGTGCTCTCTATTTTGTGGTGTCCTGCTCGTTGAAGAAGAGTGCACAGCTCCACCTGACATTCAGTGCACAGCGAAGTCAACTGCAAAAAACCAGCAGCTGCTTACTCCCAAACACAAGGCGCTTTCTATGTCCTTGCTTCCCGAGCAATTCAGCACAGCCCTTCTTCTCTGCAGCTGCCATCGAGATCTCTGCAACTCGTAAACTCAGGGTACGAACAAGAATTCTCCAGATTCGTCTGCATCCGGACCAAGTCAAAACGCAGGAAAGTCGTCCTGGAGCACCTGCCAGAAGCATGCCAGCGGTAAACTGAAAGGTCTGGCAGCTGCAGCCACCGTCTTCTAGCAGTGCCAAGGCTGCGCAAAGAAGCCGGTTTCGTTCTTCGCCTCTCAGAAGCCAACCGCTCCCTGCGGCTGCCGGAGGCGAAGAAGCGTCTAGTAGGTGCACCACTGACGTGAACCGCACTAGTAGGCTTCAAAGCGCGGTTTCGGCACAAAGAAGCCGGCAACCGCCGCTTCCCTGCGGACAGCTGCCGAAAGCCGAAGTCTGCGTCTCTAGCGGACTGCATCATAGCGAAAAGCTTTTCCAGCGTGTCTCGCAGGGAGAAAGCTTGCCAGCGCAGTGCACGCATCCCGCCCTTGCCCAGAAACATATATTTGCTGAACACTCCAAAAACACTACTCTTTCCTAGGCAAGCTTCAAACTGCTGTCAGACATCTGTGCTCTCTGTTTTGTGGTGTCCTGCTCGTTGTAGAAGAGTGCACAGCTCCACCTGACATTCAGTGCACAGCGAAGTCAACTGCAAAAAACCAGCAGCTGCTTACTCCCAAACACAAGGCGCTGTATATGTCCTTGCTTCCCGAGCAACTCAGCACAGCCCTTCTTTTCTGCAGCTGCCATCGAGATCTCTGCAACTCGTAAACTCAGGGTACGAACAAGAATTCTCCAGATTCGTCTGCATCAGGACCAAGTCAAAACGCAGGAAAGTCGTCCTGGAGCACCTGCCAGAAGCATGCCAGCGGTAAACTGAAAGGGCTGGCAGCTGCAGCCACCGTCCTCTAGCAGTGCCAAGGCAGCGCACACAAGCCGGTTTCGTTCTTCGCCACTCAGAAGCCAACCGCTCTCCCCGGCTGCCGGAGGCCAAGAAGCGGCTACTAGGTGCACCACAGACGTGAACCGCACTTGTAGGCTGCAAAGCGCGGTTTCGGCAGAAAGAAGCCGGCAACCGCCGCTTCCCTGCGGACAGCTGCGGAGAGCTGAAGTCTGCGTCTCTAGCGGACTGCATCATAGCGAAAAGCTTTTCCAGCGTTTATCGCAGGGAGAAAGCTTGCCAGCAGAGTGCATGCATGCCGCCCTTGCCCAGAAACATATATTTGCTGAACACTCCAAAAACACTACTCTTTCCTAGGCAAGCTTCAAACTGCTATCAGACATCTGTGCTCTCTGTTTTGTGGTGTCCTGCTCGTTGTAGAAGAGTGCACAGCTCCACCTGACATTCAGTGCACAGCGAAGTCAACTGCAAAAAACCAGCAGCTGCTCACTCCCAAACACAAGGCGCTTTCTATGTCCTTGCTTCCTGAGCAATTCAGCACAGCCCTCCTTCTCTGCAGCTGCCATCGAGATCTCTGCAACTCGTAAACTCAGGGTACGAACAAGAATTCTCCAGATTCGTCTGCATCAGGACCAAGTCAAACAGCAGGAAAGTCGTCCTGGAGCACCTGCCAGACGCATGCCAGCGGTGAATTGAAAGGGCTGTCAGCTTCAGCCACCGTCTTCTAGCAGTGCCAAGGCTGCGCACACAAGCCGGTTTCATTCTTCGCCTCTCAGAAGCCAACCGCTCTCCCCGGCTGCCGGAGGCCAAGAAGCGGCTACTAGGTGCACTGCTGACGTGAACCGCACTTGTAGGCTTCAAAGCGCGGCTTCGGCAGAGAGACGACGGCAACCGCCGCTTTCCTGCGGACAGCTGCGGAGAGCCGAAGTCTACGTCTCTAGCGGACTGCATCATACCGAAAAGCTTTTCCAGCGTGTCTCGCAGGGAGAAAGCTTGCCAGCACACTGCACGCATCCCGCCCTTGCCCAGAAACATATATTTGCTGAACACTCCAAAAACACTACTCTTTCGTGGGCAAGCTTCAAACTGCTGTCAGACATCTGTGCTCTCTATTTTGTGGTGTCCTGCTCGTTGAAGAAGAGTGCACAGCTCCACCTGACATTCAGTGCACAGCGAAGTCAACTGCAAAAAACCAGCAGCTGCTCACTCCCAAACACAAGGCGCTGTCTATGTCCTTGCTTCCCGAGCAATTCAGCACAGCCCTTCTTTTCTGCAGCTGCCATCGAGATCTCTGCAACTCGTAAACTCAGGGTACGGACAAGAATTCTCCAGATTCGTCTGCATCAGGACCAAGTCAAAACGCAGGAAAGTCGTCCTGGAGCACCTGCCAGACGCAAGCCAGCGGTGAACTGAAAGGGCTGGCAGCTGCAGCCACCGTCTTCTAGCAGTGCCAAGGCTGCGCAAACAAGCCGGTTTCGTTCTTCGCCTCTCAGAAGCCAACCGCTCTCCCCGGCTGCCGGAGGCCAAGAAGCGGCTACTAGGTGCACCGCTGACGTGAACCGCACTAGTAGGCTTCAAAGCGCGGTTTCGGCACAAAGAAGCCGGCAACCGCCGCTTCCCTGCGGACAGCTGCCGAAAGCCGAAGTCTGCGTCTCTAGCGGACTGCATCATAGCGAAAAGCTTTTCCAGCGTGTCTCGAAGGGAGAAAGCTTGCCAGCACTGTGCACGCATCCCGCCCTTGCCCAGAAACATGGATTTGCTGAACACTCCAAAAACACTACTCTTTCGTGGGCAAGCTTCAAACTGCTGTCAGACATCTGTGCTCTCTATTTTGTGGTGTCCTGCTCGTTGAAGAAGAGTGCACAGCTCCACCTGACATTCAGTGCACAGCGAAGTCAACTGCAAAAAGCCAGCAGCTGCTCACTCCCAAACACAAGGCGCTGTCTATGTCCTTGCTTCCCGAGAAACTCAGCGCAGCCCTTCTTCTCTGCATCTCGGAATCTCAGGGCACGAACAAGAATTCTCCAGATTCGTTTGCATCAGGACCAAGTCAAAACGCAGGAAAGTCGTCCTGGAGCACCTGCCAGAAGCATGCCAGCGGTAAACTGAAAGGGCTGGCAGCTGCAGCCACCGTCCTCTAGCAGTGCCAAGGCAGCGCACACAAGCCGGTTTCGTTCTTCGCCACTCAGAAGCCAACCGCTCTCCCCGGCTGCCGGAGGCCAAGAAGCGGCTACTAGGTGCACCACAGACGTGAACCGCACTTGTAGGCTGCAAAGCGCGGTTTCGGCAGAAAGAAGCCGGCAACCGCCGCTTCCCTGCGGACAGCTGCGGAGAGCTGAAGTCTGCGTCTCTAGCGGACTGCATCATAGCGAAAAGCTTTTCCAGCGTTTATCGCAGGGAGAAAGCTTGCCGCGCAGAGTGCATGCATGCCGCCCTTGCCCAGAAACATATATTTGCTGAACACTCCAAAAACACTACTCTTTCTTAGGCAAGCTTTAAACTGCTGTCAGACATCTGTGCTCTCTGTTTTGTGGTGTCCTGCTCGTTGTAGAAGAGTGCACAGCTCCACCTGACATTCAGTGCCCAGCGAAGTCAACTGCAAAAAACCAGCAGCTGCTCACTCCCAAACACAAGGCGCTTTCTATGTCCTTGCTTCCTGAGCAATTCAGCACAGCCCTCCTTCTCTGCAGCTGCCATCGAGATCTCTGCAACTCGTAAACTCAGGGTACGAACAAGAATTCTCCAGATTCGTCTGCATCAGGACCAAGTCAAACAGCAGGAAAGTCGTCCTGGAGCACCTGCCAGACGCATGCCAGCGGTGAATTGAAAGGGCTGTCAGCTTCAGCCACCGTCTTCTAGCAGTGCCAAGGCTGCGCACACAAGCCGGTTTCATTCTTCGCCTCTCAGAAGCCAACCGCTCTCCCCGGCTGCCGGAGGCCAAGAAGCGGCTACTAGGTGCACTGCTGACGTGAACCGCACTTGTAGGCTTCAAAGCGCGGCTTCGGCAGAGAGACGACGGCAACCGCCGCTTTCCTGCGGACAGCTGCGGAGAGCCGAAGTCTACGTCTCTAGCGGACTGCATCATAGCGAAAAGCTTTTCCAGCGTGTCTCGCAGGGAGAAAGCTTGCCAGCACACTGCACGCATCCCGCCCTTGCCCAGAAACATATATTTGCTGAACACTCCAAAAACACTACTCTTTCGTGGGCAAGCTTCAAACTGCTGTCAGACATCTGTGCTCTCTATTTTGTGGTGTCCTGCTCGTTGAAGAAGAGTGCACAGCTCCACCTGACATTCAGTGCACAGCGAAGTCAACTGCAAAAAACCAGCAGCTGCTCACTCCCAAACACAAGGCGCTGTCTATGTCCTTGCTTCCCGAGCAATTCAGCACAGCCCTTCTTCTCTGCAGCTGCCATCGAGATCTCTGCAACTTGTAAACTCAGGGCACGAACAAGAATTCTCCAGATTCGTCTGCATCAGGACCAAGTCAAAACGCAGGAAAGTCGTCCCGGAGCACCTGCCAGAAGCATGCCAGCGGTTAACTGAAAGCGCAGGCAGCGGCAGCCAACGTCCTCTAGCAGTGCCAAGGCTGCGCACACAAGCCGGTTTCGTTCTTCGCCTCTCAGAAGCAACCGCTCTCCCCGGCTGCCGGAGGCGAAGAAGCGGCTACTAGGTGTACTGCTGACGTGAACCGCAGTTGTAGGCTGCAAAGCGCGGCTTCGGCAGAAAGACGCCGGCAACCGGCGCTGCCCTGCGGACAGCTGCCGAGAGTCGAAGTCTGCGTCTCTAGCGGACTGCATCATAGCGAAAAGCTTTTCCAGTGTGTCTCGCAGGGAGAAAGCTTGCCAGCACACTGCACGCATCCCGCCCTTGCCCAGAAACATATATTTGCTGAACACTCCAAAAACACTACTCTTTCCTAGGCAAGCTTCAAACTGCTGTCAGACATCTGTGCTCTCTGTTTTGTGGTGTCCTGCTCGTTGTAGAAGAGTGCACAGCTCCACCTGACTATCAGTGCACAGCGAAGTCAACTGCAAAAAACCAGCAGCTGCTCACTCCCAAACACAAGGCGCTGTCTATGTCCTTGCTTCCCGAGCAATTCAGCACAGCCCTTCTTTTCTGCAGCTGCCATCGAGATCTCTGCAACTCGTAAACTCAGGGTACGGACAAGAATTCTCCAGATTCGTCTGCATCAGGACCAAGTCAAAACGCAGGAAAGTCGTCCTGGAGCACCTGCCAGACGCAAGCCAGCGGTGAACTGAAAGGGCTGGCAGCTGCAGCCACCGTCTTCTAGCAGTGCCAAGGCTGCGCAAACAAGCCGGTTTCGTTCTTCGCCTCTCAGAAGCCAACCGCTCTCCCCGGCTGCCGGAGGCGAAGAAGCGGCTACTAGGTGCACCGCTGACGTGAACCGCACTAGTAGGCTTCAAAGCGCGGTTTCGGCACAAAGAAGCCGGCAACCGCCGCTTCCCTGCGGACAGCTGCCGAAAGCCGAAGTCTGCGTCTCTAGCGGACTGCATCATAGCGAAAAGCTTTTCCAGCGTGTCTCGCAGGGAGAAAGCTTGCCAGCACTGTGCACGCATCCCGCCCTTGCCCAGAAACATGGATTTGCTGAACACTCCAAAAACACTACTCTTTCCTAGGCAAGCTTCAAAATGCTGTCACACATCTGTGCTCTCTGTTTTCTGCTGCCCTGCTCGTTGTAGAAGATTGCACATGTCCACCTGACATTCAGTGCCCAGCGAAGTCAACTGCAAAAAGCCAGCAGCTGCTCACTCCCAAACACAAGGCGCTGTCTATGTCCTTGCTTCCCGAGGAACTCAGCGCAGCCCTTCTTCTCTGCATCTCGGAATCTCAGGGCACGAACAAGAATTCTCCAGATTCGTTTGCATCAGGACCAAGTCAAAACGCAGGAAAGTCGTCCTGGAGCACCTGCCAGAAGCATGCCAGCGGTAAACTGAAAGGTCTGGCAGCTGCAGCCACCGTCTTCTAGCAGTGCCAAGGCAGCGCACACAAGCCGGTTTCGTTCTTCGCCTCTCAGAAGCCAACCGCTCTCCGCAGCTGCCGGAGGCGAAGAAGCGTCTAGTAGGTGCACCACTGACGTGAACCGCACTTGTAGGCTGCAAAGCGCGGTTTCGGCAGAAAGAAGCCGGCAACCGCCGCTTCCCTGCGGACAGCTGCCGAAAGCCGAAGTCTGCGTCTCTAGCGGACTGCATCATAGCGAAAAGCTTTTCCAGCGTGTCTCGCAGGGAGAAAGCTTGCCAGCGCAGTGCACGCATCCCGCCCTTGCCCAGAAACATATTTGCTGAACACTCCAAAAACACTACTCTTTCCTAGGCAAGCTTCACACTGCTGTCAGACGTGCGTGCTCTCTGTTTTGTGGTGTCCTGCTCGTTGTAGAAGAGTGCACAGCTCCACCTGACATTCAGTGCACAGCGAAGTCAACTGCAAAAAACCAGCAGCTGCTCACTCCCAAACACAAGGCGCTGTCTATGTCATTGCTTCCCGAGCAATTCAGCACAGCCCTTCTTTTCTGCAGCTGCCATCGAGATCTCTGCAACTCGTAAACTCAGGGTACGGACAAGAATTCTCCAGATTCGTCTGCATCCGGACCAAGTCAAAACGCAGGAAAGTCGTCCTGGAGCACCTGCCAGAAGCATGCCAGCGGTGAACTGAAAGGGCTGGCAGCTGTAGCCACTGTCTTCTAGCAGTGCCAAGGCTGCGCACACAAGCCGGTTTCGTTCTTCGCCTCTCCGAAGCCAACCGCTCTCCCCGGCTGCCGGAGGCGGAGAATCGGCTACTAGATGCACCGCTGACGTGAACCGCACTTGTAGGCTGCAAAGCGCGGTTTCGGCAGAAAGAAGCCGGCAACCGCCGCTTCCCTGCGGACAGCTGCGGAGAGCTGAAGTCTGCGTCTCTAGCGGACTGCATCATAGCGAAAAGCTTTTCCAGCGTGTCTCGCAGGGAGAAAGCTTGCCAGCGCAGTGCACGCATCCCGCCCTTGCCCAGAAACATATATTTGCTGAACACTCCAAAAACACTACTCTTTCCTAGGCAAGCTTCAAACTGCTGTCAGACATCTGTGCTCTCTGTTTTGTGGTGTCCTGCTCGTTGTAGAAGAGTGCACAGCTCCACCTGACATTCAGTGCACAGCGAAGTCAACTGCAAAAAACCAGCAGCTGCTTACTCCCAAACACAAGGCGCTGTCTATGTCCTTGCTTCCCGAGCAACTCAGCACAGCCCTTCTTTTCTGCAGCTGCCATCGAGATCTCTGCAACTCGTAAACTCAGGGTACGAACAAGAATTCTCCAGATTCGTCTGCATCAGGACCAAGTCAAAACGCAGGAAAGTCGTCCTGGAGCACCTGCCAGAAGCATGCCAGCGGTAAACTGAAAGGGCTGGCAGCTGCAGCCACCGTCCTCTAGCAGTGCCACGGCAGCGCACACAAGCCGGTTTCGTTCTTCGCCACTCAGAAGCCAACCGCTCTCCCCGGCTGCCGGAGGCCAAGAAGCGGCTACTAGGTGCACCACAGACGTGAACCGCACTTGTAGGCTGCAAAGCGCGGTTTCGGCAGAAAGAAGCCGGCAACCGCCGCTTCCCTGCGGACAGCTGCGGAGAGCTGAAGTCTGCGTCTCTAGCGGACTGCATCATAGCGAAAAGCTTTTCCAGCGTTTATCGCAGGGAGAAAGCTTGCCAGCAGAGTGCATGCATGCCGCCCTTGCCCAGAAACATATATTTGCTGAACACTCCAAAAACACTACTCTTTCCTAGGCAAGCTTCAAACTGCTATCAGACATCTGTGCTCTCTGTTTTGTGGTGTCCTGCTCGTTGTAGAAGAGTGCACAGCTCCACCTGACATTCAGTGCACAGCGAAGTCAACTGCAAAAAACCAGCAGCTGCTCACTCCCAAACACAAGGCGCTGTCTATGTCCTTGCTTCCCGAGCAACTCAGCACAGCCCTTCTTTTCTGCAGCTGCCATCGAGATCTCTGCAACTCGTAAACTCAGGGTACGAACAAGAATTCTCCAGATTCGTCTGCATCAGGACCAAGTCAAACAGCAGGAAAGTCGTCCTGGAGCACCTGCCAGACGCATGCCAGCGGTGAATTGAAAGGGCTGTCAGCTTCAGCCACCGTCTTCTAGCAGTGCCAAGGCTGCGCACACAAGCCGGTTTCATTCTTCGCCTCTCAGAAGCCAACCGCTCTCCCCGGCTGCCGGAGGCCAAGAAGCGGCTACTAGGTGCACTGCTGACGTGAACCGCACTTGTAGGCTTCAAAGCGCGGCTTCGGCAGAGAGACGACGGCAACCGCCGCTTTCCTGCGGACAGCTGCGGAGAGCCGAAGTCTACGTCTCTAGCGGACTGCATCATAGCGAAAAGCTTTTCCAGCGTGTCTCGCAGGGAGAAAGCTTGCCAGCACACTGCACGCATCCCGCCCTTGCCCAGAAACATATATTTGCTGAACACTCCAAAAACACTACTCTTTCGTGGGCAAGCTTCAAACTGCTGTCAGACATCTGTGCTCTCTATTTTGTGGTGTCCTGCTCGTTGAAGAAGAGTGCACAGCTCCACCTGACATTCAGTGCACAGCGAAGTCAACTGCAAAAAACCAGCAGCTGCTTACTCCCAAACACAAGGCGCTGTCTATGTCCTTGCTTCCCGAGCAATTCAGCACAGCCCTTCTTCTCTGCAGCTGCCATCGAGATCTCTGCAACTCGTAAACTCAGGGTACGAACAAGAATTCTCCAGATTCGTCTGCATCCGGACCAAGTCAAAACGCAGGAAAGTCGTCCTGGAGCACCTGCCAGAAGCATGCCAGCGGTAAACTTAAAGGTCTGGCAGCTGCAGCCACCGTCTTCTAGCAGTGCCAAGGCTGCGCAAAGAAGCCGGTTTCGTTCTTCGCCTCTCAGAAGCCAACCGCTCCCTGCGGCTGCCGGAGGCGAAGAAGCGTCTAGTAGGTGCACCACAGACGTGAACCGCACTTGTAGGCTGCAAAGCGCGGTTTCGGCAGAAAGAAGCCGGCAACCGCCGCTTCCCTGCGGACAGCTGCCGAAAGCCGAAGTCTGCGTCTCTAGCGGACTGCATCATAGCGAAAAGCTTTTCCAGCGTGTCTCGCAGGGAGAAAGCTTGCCAGCGCAGTGCACGCATCCCGCCCTTGCCCAGAAACATATATTTGCTGAACACTCCAAAAACACTACTCTTTCCTAGGCAAGCTTCAAACTGCTGTCAGACATCTGTGCTCTCTGTTTTGTGGTGTCCTGCTCGTTGTAGAAGAGTGCACAGCTCCACCTGACATTCAGTGCACAGCGAAGTCAACTGCAAAAAACCAGCAGCTGCTTACTCCCAAACACAAGGCGCTGTCTATGTCCTTGCTTCCCGAGCAACTCAGCACAGCCCTTCTTTTCTGCAGCTGCCATCGAGATCTCTGCAACTCGTAAACTCAGGGTACGAACAAGAATTCTCCAGATTCGTCTGCATCAGGACCAAGTCAAAACGCAGGAAAGTCGTCCTGGAGCACCTGCCAGAAGCATGCCAGCGGTAAACTGAAAGGGCTGGCAGCTGCAGCCACCGTCCTCTAGCAGTGCCAAGGCAGCGCACACAAGCCGGTTTCGTTCTTCGCCACTCAGAAGCCAACCGCTCTCCCCGGCTGCCGGAGGCCAAGAAGCGGCTACTAGGTGCACCACAGACGTGAACCGCACTTGTAGGCTGCAAAGCGCGGTTTCGGCAGAAAGAAGCCGGCAACCGCCGCTTCCCAGCGGACAGCTGCGGAGAGCTGAAGTCTGCGTCTCTAGCGGACTGCATCATAGCGAAAAGCTTTTCCAGCGTTTATCGCAGGGAGAAAGCTTGCCAGCAGAGTGCATGCATGCCGCCCTTGCCCAGAAACATATATTTGCTGAACACTCCAAAAACACTACTCTTTCCTAGGCAAGCTTCAAACTGCTATCAGACATCTGTGCTCTCTGTTTTGTGGTGTCCTGCTCGTTGTAGAAGAGTGCACAGCTCCACCTGACATTCAGTGCACAGCGAAGTCAACTGCAAAAAACCAGCAGCTGCTCACTCCCAAACACAAGGCGCTTTCTATGTCCTTGCTTCCTGAGCAATTCAGCACAGCCCTCCTTCTCTGCAGCTGCCATCGAGATCTCTGCAACTCGTAAACTCAGGGTACGAACAAGAATTCTCCAGATTCGTCTGCATCAGGACCAAGTCAAACAGCAGGAAAGTCGTCCTGGAGCACCTGCCAGACGCATGCCAGCGGTGAATTGAAAGGGCTGTCAGCTTCAGCCACCGTCTTCTAGCAGTGCCAAGGCTGCGCACACAAGCCGGTTTCATTCTTCGCCTCTCAGAAGCCAACCGCTCTCCCCGGCTGCCGGAGGCCAAGAAGCGGCTACTAGGTGCACTGCTGACGTGAACCGCACTTGTAGGCTTCAAAGCGCGGCTTCGGCAGAGAGACGACGGCAACCGCCGCTTTCCTGCGGACAGCTGCGGAAAGCCGAAGTCTACGTCTCTAGCGGACTGCATCATACCGAAAAGCTTTTCCAGCGTGTCTCGCAGGGAGAAAGCTTGCCAGCACACTGCACGCATCCCGCCCTTGCCCAGAAACATATATTTGCTGAACACTCCAAAAACACTACTCTTTCGTGGGCAAGCTTCAAACTGCTGTCAGACATCTGTGCTCTCTATTTTGTGGTGTCCTGCTCGTTGAAGAAGAGTGCACAGCTCCACCTGACATTCAGTGCACAGCGAAGTCAACTGCAAAAAACCAGCAGCTGCTCACTCCCAAACACAAGGCGCTGTCTATGTCCTTGCTTCCCGAGCAATTCAGCACAGCCCTTCTTTTCTGCAGCTGCCATCGAGATCTCTGCAACTCGTAAACTCAGGGTACGGACAAGAATTCTCCAGATTCGTCTGCATCAGGACCAAGTCAAAACGCAGGAAAGTCGTCCTGGAGCACCTGCCAGACGCAAGCCAGCGGTGAACTGAAAGGGCTGGCAGCTGCAGCCACCGTCTTCTAGCAGTGCCAAGGCTGCGCAAACAAGCCGGTTTCGTTCTTCGCCTCTCAGAAGCCAACCGCTCTCCCCGGCTGCCGGAGGCCAAGAAGCGGCTACTAGGTGCACCGCTGACGTGAACCGCACTAGTAGGCTTCAAAGCGCGGTTTCGGCACAAAGAAGCCGGCAACCGCCGCTTCCCTGCGGACAGCTGCCGAAAGCCGAAGTCTGCGTCTCTAGCGGACTGCATCATAGCGAAAAGCTTTTCCAGCGTGTCTCGCAGGGAGAAAGCTTGCCAGCACTGTGCACGCATCCCGCCCTTGCCCAGAAACATGGATTTGCTGAACACTCCAAAAACACTACTCTTTCGTGGGCAAGCTTCAAACTGCTGTCAGACATCTGTGCTCTCTATTTTGTGGTGTCCTGCTCGTTGAAGAAGAGTGCACAGCTCCACCTGACATTCAGTGCACAGCGAAGTCAACTGCAAAAAGCCAGCAGCTGCTCACTCCCAAACACAAGGCGCTGTCTATGTCCTTGCTTCCCGAGAAACTCAGCGCAGCCCTTCTTCTCTGCATCTCGGAATCTCAGGGCACGAACAAGAATTCTCCAGATTCGTTTGCATCAGGACCAAGTCAAAACGCAGGAAAGTCGTCCTGGAGCACCTGCCAGAAGCATGCCAGCGGTAAACTGAAAGGGCTGGCAGCGGCAGCCACCGTCCTCTAGCAGTGCCAAGGCAGCGCACACAAGCCGGTTTCGTTCTTCGCCACTCAGAAGCCAACCGCTCTCCCCGGCTGCCGGAGGCCAAGAAGCGGCTACTAGGTGCACCACAGACGTGAACCGCACTTGTAGGCTGCAAAGCGCGGTTTCGGCAGAAAGAAGCCGGCAACCGCCGCTTCCCTGCGGACAGCTGCGGAGAGCTGAAGTCTGCGTCTCTAGCGGACTGCATCATAGCGAAAAGCTTTTCCAGCGTTTATCGCAGGGAGAAAGCTTGCCAGCAGAGTGCATGCATGCCGCCCTTGCCCAGAAACATATATTTGCTGAACACTCCAAAAACACTACTCTTTCCTAGGCAAGCTTCAAACTGCTGTCAGACATCTGTGCTCTCTGTTTTGTGGTGTCCTGCTCGTTGTAGAAGAGTGCACAGCTCCACCTGACATTCAGTGCCCAGCGAAGTCAACTGCAAAAAACCAGCAGCTGCTCACTCCCAAACACAAGGCGCTTTCTATGTCCTTGCTTCCTGAGCAATTCAGCACAGCCCTCCTTCTCTGCAGCTGCCATCGAGATCTCTGCAACTCGTAAACTCAGGGTACGAACAAGAATTCTCCAGATTCGTCTGCATCAGGACCAAGTCAAACAGCAGGAAAGTCGTCCTGGAGCACCTGCCAGACGCATGCCAGCGGTGAATTGAAAGGGCTGTCAGCTTCAGCCACCGTCTTCTAGCAGTGCCAAGGCTGCGCACACAAGCCGGTTTCATTCTTCGCCTCTCAGAAGCCAACCGCTCTCCCCGGCTGCCGGAGGCCAAGAAGCGGCTACTAGGTGCACTGCTGACGTGAACCGCACTTGTAGGCTTCAAAGCGCGGCTTCGGCAGAGAGACGACGGCAACCGCCGCTTTCCTGCGGACAGCTGCGGAGAGCCGAAGTCTACGTCTCTAGCGGACTGCATCATAGCGAAAAGCTTTTCCAGCGTGTCTCGCAGGGAGAAAGCTTGCCAGCACACTGCACGCATCCCGCCCTTGCCCAGAAACATATATTTGCTGAACACTCCAAAAACACTACTCTTTCGTGGGCAAGCTTCAAACTGCTGTCAGACATCTGTGCTCTCTATTTTGTGGTGTCCTGCTCGTTGAAGAAGAGTGCACAGCTCCACCTGACATTCAGTGCACAGCGAAGTCAACTGCAAAAAGCCAGCAGCTGCTCACTCCCAAACACAAGGCGCTGTCTATGTCCTTGCTTCCCGAGCAACTCAGCACAGCCCTTCTTATCTGCATCTCGTAAACTCAGGGTACGGAAAAGAATTCTCCAGATTCGTCTGCATCCGGACCAAGTCAAAACGCAGGAAAGTCGTCCTGGAGCACCTGCCAGACGCATGCCAGCGGTGAACTGAAAGGGCTGGCAGCTGCAGCCACCGTCTTCTAGCAGTGCCAAGGCTGCGCACACAATCCGGTTTCGTTCTTCGCCTCTCAGAAGCCAACCGCTCTCCCCGGCTGCCATAGGCGAAGAAGCGGCTACTAGGTGCACCGCTAACGTGAACCGCACTTGTAGGCTTCAAAGCGCGGTTTCGGCACAAAGAAGCCGGCAACCGCCGCTTCCCTGCGGACAGCTGCGGAGAGCCGAAGTCTGCGTCTCTAGCGGACTGCATCATAGCGAAAAGCTTTTCCAGCGTGTCTCGCAGGGAGAAAGCTTGCCAGCGCAGTGCACGCATCCCGCCCTTGCCCAGAAACATATATTTGCTGAACACTCCAAAAACACTACTCTTTCCTAGGCAAGCTTCAAAATGCTGTCACACATCTGTGCTCTCTGTTTTCTGCTGCCCTGCTCGTTGTAGAAGATTGCACATGTCCACCTGACATTCAGTGCCCAGCGAAGTCAACTGCAAAAAGCCAGCAGCTGCTCACTCCCAAACACAAGGCGCTGTCTATGTCCTTGCTTCCCGAGGAACTCAGCACAGCCCTTCTTCTCTGCATCTCGGAATCTCAGGGCACGAACAAGAATTCTCCAGATTCGTTTGCATCAGGACCAAGTCAAAACGCAGGAAAGTCGTCCTGGAGCACCTGCCAGAAGCATGCCAGCGGTAAACTGAAAGGTCTGGCAGCTGCAGCCACCGTCTTCTAGCAGTGCCAAGGCAGCGCACACAAGCCGGTTTCGTTCTTCGCCTCTCAGAAGCCAACCGCTCTCCGCAGCTGCCGGAGGCGAAGAAGCGTCTAGTAGGTGCACCACTGACGTGAACCGCACTTGTAGGCTGCAAAGCGCGGTTTCGGCAGAAAGAAGCCGGCAACCGCCGCTTCCCTGCGGACAGCTGCCGAAAGCCGAAGTCTGCGTCTCTAGCGGACTGCATCATAGCGAAAAGCTTTTCCAGCGTGTCTCGCAGGGAGAAAGCTTGCCAGCGCAGTGCACGCATCCCGCCCTTGCCCAGAAACATATTTGCTGAACACTCCAAAAACACTACTCTTTCCTAGGCAAGCTTCACACTGCTGTCAGACGTGCGTGCTCTCTGTTTTGTGGTGTCCTGCTCGTTGTAGAAGAGTGCACAGCTCCACCTGACATTCAGTGCACAGCGAAGTCAACTGCAAAAAACCAGCAGCTGCTCACTCCCAAACACAAGGCGCTGTCTATGTCATTGCTTCCCGAGCAATTCAGCACAGCCCTTCTTTTCTGCAGCTGCCATCGAGATCTCTGCAACTCGTAAACTCAGGGTACGGACAAGAATTCTCCAGATTCGTCTGCATCCGGACCAAGTCAAAACGCAGGAAAGTCGTCCTGGAGCACCTGCCAGAAGCATGCCAGCGGTGAACTGAAAGGGCTGGCAGCTGTAGCCACTGTCTTCTAGCAGTGCCAAGGCTGCGCACACAAGCCGGTTTCGTTCTTCGCCTCTCCGAAGCCAACCGCTCTCCCCGGCTGCCGGAGGCGGAGAATCGGCTACTAGATGCACCGCTGACGTGAACCGCACTTGTAGGCTGCAAAGCGCGGTTTCGGCAGAAAGAAGCCGGCAACCGCCGCTTCCCTGCGGACAGCTGCGGAGAGCTGAAGTCTGCGTCTCTAGCGGACTGCATCATAGCGAAAAGCTTTTCCAGCGTGTCTCGCAGGGAGAAAGCTTGCCAGCGCAGTGCACGCATCCCGCCCTTGCCCAGAAACATATATTTGCTGAACACTCCAAAAACACTACTCTTTCCTAGGCAAGCTTCAAACTGCTGTCAGACATCTGTGCTCTCTGTTTTGTGGTGTCCTGCTCGTTGTAGAAGAGTGCACAGCTCCACCTGACATTCAGTGCACAGCGAAGTCAACTGCAAAAAACCAGCAGCTGCTTACTCCCAAACACAAGGCGCTGTCTATGTCCTTGCTTCCCGAGCAACTCAGCACAGCCCTTCTTTTCTGCAGCTGCCATCGAGATCTCTGCAACTCGTAAACTCAGGGTACGAACAAGAATTCTCCAGATTCGTCTGCATCAGGACCAAGTCAAAACGCAGGAAAGTCGTCCTGGAGCACCTGCCAGAAGCATGCCAGCGGTAAACTGAAAGGGCTGGCAGCTGCAGCCACCGTCCTCTAGCAGTGCCACGGCAGCGCACACAAGCCGGTTTCGTTCTTCGCCACTCAGAAGCCAACCGCTCTCCCCGGCTGCCGGAGGCCAAGAAGCGGCTACTAGGTGCACCACAGACGTGAACCGCACTTGTAGGCTGCAAAGCGCGGTTTCGGCAGAAAGAAGCCGGCAACCGCCGCTTCCCTGCGGACAGCTGCGGAGAGCTGAAGTCTGCGTCTCTAGCGGACTGCATCATAGCGAAAAGCTTTTCCAGCGTTTATCGCAGGGAGAAAGCTTGCCAGCAGAGTGCATGCATGCCGCCCTTGCCCAGAAACATATATTTGCTGAACACTCCAAAAACACTACTCTTTCCTAGGCAAGCTTCAAACTGCTATCAGACATCTGTGCTCTCTGTTTTGTGGTGTCCTGCTCGTTGTAGAAGAGTGCACAGCTCCACCTGACATTCAGTGCACAGCGAAGTCAACTGCAAAAAACCAGCAGCTGCTCACTCCCAAACACAAGGCGCTGTCTATGTCCTTGCTTCCCGAGCAACTCAGCACAGCCCTTCTTTTCTGCAGCTGCCATCGAGATCTCTGCAACTCGTAAACTCAGGGTACGAACAAGAATTCTCCAGATTCGTCTGCATCAGGACCAAGTCAAACAGCAGGAAAGTCGTCCTGGAGCACCTGCCAGACGCATGCCAGCGGTGAATTGAAAGGGCTGTCAGCTTCAGCCACCGTCTTCTAGCAGTGCCAAGGCTGCGCACACAAGCCGGTTTCATTCTTCGCCTCTCAGAAGCCAACCGCTCTCCCCGGCTGCCGGAGGCCAAGAAGCGGCTACTAGGTGCACTGCTGACGTGAACCGCACTTGTAGGCTTCAAAGCGCGGCTTCGGCAGAGAGACGACGGCAACCGCCGCTTTCCTGCGGACAGCTGCGGAGAGCCGAAGTCTACGTCTCTAGCGGACTGCATCATAGCGAAAAGCTTTTCCAGCGTGTCTCGCAGGGAGAAAGCTTGCCAGCACACTGCACGCATCCCGCCCTTGCCCAGAAACATATATTTGCTGAACACTCCAAAAACACTACTCTTTCGTGGGCAAGCTTCAAACTGCTGTCAGACATCTGTGCTCTCTATTTTGTGGTGTCCTGCTCGTTGAAGAAGAGTGCACAGCTCCACCTGACATTCAGTGCACAGCGAAGTCAACTGCAAAAAACCAGCAGCTGCTTACTCCCAAACACAAGGCGCTGTCTATGTCCTTGCTTCCCGAGCAATTCAGCACAGCCCTTCTTCTCTGCAGCTGCCATCGAGATCTCTGCAACTCGTAAACTCAGGGTACGAACAAGAATTCTCCAGATTCGTCTGCATCCGGACCAAGTCAAAACGCAGGAAAGTCGTCCTGGAGCACCTGCCAGAAGCATGCCAGCGGTAAACTTAAAGGTCTGGCAGCTGCAGCCACCGTCTTCTAGCAGTGCCAAGGCTGCGCAAAGAAGCCGGTTTCGTTCTTCGCCTCTCAGAAGCCAACCGCTCCCTGCGGCTGCCGGAGGCGAAGAAGCGTCTAGTAGGTGCACCACAGACGTGAACCGCACTTGTAGGCTGCAAAGCGCGGTTTCGGCAGAAAGAAGCCGGCAACCGCCGCTTCCCTGCGGACAGCTGCCGAAAGCCGAAGTCTGCGTCTCTAGCGGACTGCATCATAGCGAAAAGCTTTTCCAGCGTGTCTCGCAGGGAGAAAGCTTGCCAGCGCAGTGCACGCATCCCGCCCTTGCCCAGAAACATATATTTGCTGAACACTCCAAAAACACTACTCTTTCCTAGGCAAGCTTCAAACTGCTGTCAGACATCTGTGCTCTCTGTTTTGTGGTGTCCTGCTCGTTGTAGAAGAGTGCACAGCTCCACCTGACATTCAGTGCACAGCGAAGTCAACTGCAAAAAACCAGCAGCTGCTTACTCCCAAACACAAGGCGCTGTCTATGTCCTTGCTTCCCGAGCAACTCAGCACAGCCCTTCTTTTCTGCAGCTGCCATCGAGATCTCTGCAACTCGTAAACTCAGGGTACGAACAAGAATTCTCCAGATTCGTCTGCATCAGGACCAAGTCAAAACGCAGGAAAGTCGTCCTGGAGCACCTGCCAGAAGCATGCCAGCGGTAAACTGAAAGGGCTGGCAGCTGCAGCCACCGTCCTCTAGCAGTGCCAAGGCAGCGCACACAAGCCGGTTTCGTTCTTCGCCACTCAGAAGCCAACCGCTCTCCCCGGCTGCCGGAGGCCAAGAAGCGGCTACTAGGTGCACCACAGACGTGAACCGCACTTGTAGGCTGCAAAGCGCGGTTTCGGCAGAAAGAAGCCGGCAACCGCCGCTTCCCTGCGGACAGCTGCGGAGAGCTGAAGTCTGCGTCTCTAGCGGACTGCATCATAGCGAAAAGCTTTTCCAGCGTTTATCGCAGGGAGAAAGCTTGCCAGCAGAGTGCATGCATGCCGCCCTTGCCCAGAAACATATATTTGCTGAACACTCCAAAAACACTACTCTTTCCTAGGCAAGCTTCAAACTGCTATCAGACATCTGTGCTCTCTGTTTTGTGGTGTCCTGCTCGTTGTAGAAGAGTGCACAGCTCCACCTGACATTCAGTGCACAGCGAAGTCAACTGCAAAAAACCAGCAGCTGCTCACTCCCAAACACAAGGCGCTTTCTATGTCCTTGCTTCCTGAGCAATTCAGCACAGCCCTCCTTCTCTGCAGCTGCCATCGAGATCTCTGCAACTCGTAAACTCAGGGTACGAACAAGAATTCTCCAGATTCGTCTGCATCAGGACCAAGTCAAACAGCAGGAAAGTCGTCCTGGAGCACCTGCCAGACGCATGCCAGCGGTGAATTGAAAGGGCTGTCAGCTTCAGCCACCGTCTTCTAGCAGTGCCAAGGCTGCGCACACAAGCCGGTTTCATTCTTCGCCTCTCAGAAGCCAACCGCTCTCCCCGGCTGCCGGAGGCCAAGAAGCGGCTACTAGGTGCACTGCTGACGTGAACCGCACTTGTAGGCTTCAAAGCGCGGCTTCGGCAGAGAGACGACGGCAACCGCCGCTTTCCTGCGGACAGCTGCGGAAAGCCGAAGTCTACGTCTCTAGCGGACTGCATCATACCGAAAAGCTTTTCCAGCGTGTCTCGCAGGGAGAAAGCTTGCCAGCACACTGCACGCATCCCGCCCTTGCCCAGAAACATATATTTGCTGAACACTCCAAAAACACTACTCTTTCGTGGGCAAGCTTCAAACTGCTGTCAGACATCTGTGCTCTCTATTTTGTGGTGTCCTGCTCGTTGAAGAAGAGTGCACAGCTCCACCTGACATTCAGTGCACAGCGAAGTCAACTGCAAAAAACCAGCAGCTGCTCACTCCCAAACACAAGGCGCTGTCTATGTCCTTGCTTCCCGAGCAATTCAGCACAGCCCTTCTTTTCTGCAGCTGCCATCGAGATCTCTGCAACTCGTAAACTCAGGGTACGGACAAGAATTCTCCAGATTCGTCTGCATCAGGACCAAGTCAAAACGCAGGAAAGTCGTCCTGGAGCACCTGCCAGACGCAAGCCAGCGGTGAACTGAAAGGGCTGGCAGCTGCAGCCACCGTCTTCTAGCAGTGCCAAGGCTGCGCAAACAAGCCGGTTTCGTTCTTCGCCTCTCAGAAGCCAACCGCTCTCCCCGGCTGCCGGAGGCCAAGAAGCGGCTACTAGGTGCACCGCTGACGTGAACCGCACTAGTAGGCTTCAAAGCGCGGTTTCGGCACAAAGAAGCCGGCAACCGCCGCTTCCCTGCGGACAGCTGCCGAAAGCCGAAGTCTGCGTCTCTAGCGGACTGCATCATAGCGAAAAGCTTTTCCAGCGTGTCTCGCAGGGAGAAAGCTTGCCAGCACTGTGCACGCATCCCGCCCTTGCCCAGAAACATGGATTTGCTGAACACTCCAAAAACACTACTCTTTCGTGGGCAAGCTTCAAACTGCTGTCAGACATCTGTGCTCTCTATTTTGTGGTGTCCTGCTCGTTGAAGAAGAGTGCACAGCTCCACCTGACATTCAGTGCACAGCGAAGTCAACTGCAAAAAGCCAACAGCTGCTCACTCCCAAACACAAGGCGCTGTCTATGTCCTTGCTTCCCGAGAAACTCAGCGCAGCCCTTCTTCTCTGCATCTCGGAATCTCAGGGCACGAACAAGAATTCTCCAGATTCGTTTGCATCAGGACCAAGTCAAAACGCAGGAAAGTCGTCCTGGAGCACCTGCCAGAAGCATGCCAGCGGTAAACTGAAAGGGCTGGCAGCGGCAGCCACCGTCCTCTAGCAGTGCCAAGGCAGCGCACACAAGCCGGTTTCGTTCTTCGCCACTCAGAAGCCAACCGCTCTCCCCGGCTGCCGGAGGCCAAGAAGCGGCTACTAGGTGCACCACAGACGTGAACCGCACTTGTAGGCTGCAAAGCGCGGTTTCGGCAGAAAGAAGCCGGCAACCGCCGCTTCCCTGCGGACAGCTGCGGAGAGCTGAAGTCTGCGTCTCTAGCGGACTGCATCATAGCGAAAAGCTTTTCCAGCGTTTATCGCAGGGAGAAAGCTTGCCAGCAGAGTGCATGCATGCCGCCCTTGCCCAGAAACATATATTTGCTGAACACTCCAAAAACACTACTCTTTCCTAGGCAAGCTTCAAACTGCTGTCAGACATCTGTGCTCTCTGTTTTGTGGTGTCCTGCTCGTTGTAGAAGAGTGCACAGCTCCACCTGACATTCAGTGCACAGCGAAGTCAACTGCAAAAAACCAGCAGCTGCTCACTCCCAAACACAAGGCGCTTTCTATGTCCTTGCTTCCTGAGCAATTCAGCACAGCCCTCCTTCTCTGCAGCTGCCATCGAGATCTCTGCAACTCGTAAACTCAGGGTACGAACAAGAATTCTCCAGATTCGTCTGCATCAGGACCAAGTCAAACAGCAGGAAAGTCGTCCTGGAGCACCTGCCAGACGCATGCCAGCGGTGAATTGAAAGGGCTGTCAGCTTCAGCCACCGTCTTCTAGCAGTGCCAAGGCTGCGCACACAAGCCGGTTTCATTCTTCGCCTCTCAGAAGCCAACCGCTCTCCCCGGCTGCCGGAGGCCAAGAAGCGGCTACTAGGTGCACTGCTGACGTGAACCGCACTTGTAGGCTTCAAAGCGCGGCTTCGGCAGAGAGACGACGGCAACCGCCGCTTTCCTGCGGACAGCTGCGGAGAGCCGAAGTCTACGTCTCTAGCGGACTGCATCATAGCGAAAAGCTTTTCCAGCGTGTCTCGCAGGGAGAAAGCTTGCCAGCACACTGCACGCATCCCGCCCTTGCCCAGAAACATATATTTGCTGAACACTCCAAAAACACTACTCTTTCGTGGGCAAGCTTCAAACTGCTGTCAGACATCTGTGCTCTCTATTTTGTGGTGTCCTGCTCGTTGAAGAAGAGTGCACAGCTCCACCTGACATTCAGTGCACAGCGAAGTCAACTGCAAAAAGCCAGCAGCTGCTCACTCCCAAACACAAGGCGCTGTCTATGTCCTTGCTTCCCGAGCAACTCAGCACAGCCCTTCTTATCTGCATCTCGTAAACTCAGGGTACGGAAAAGAATTCTCCAGATTCGTCTGCATCCGGACCAAGTCAAAACGCAGGAAAGTCGTCCTGGAGCACCTGCCAGACGCATGCCAGCGGTGAACTGAAAGGGCTGGCAGCTGCAGCCACCGTCTTCTAGCAGTGCCAAGGCTGCGCACACAATCCGGTTTCGTTCTTCGCCTCTCAGAAGCCAACCGCTCTCCCCGGCTGCCATAGGCGAAGAAGCGGCTACTAGGTGCACCGCTAACGTGAACCGCACTTGTAGGCTTCAAAGCGCGGTTTCGGCACAAAGAAGCCGGCAACCGCCGCTTCCCTGCGGACAGCTGCGGAGAGCCGAAGTCTGCGTCTCTAGCGGACTGCATCATAGCGAAAAGCTTTTCCAGCGTGTCTCGCAGGGAGAAAGCTTGCCAGCGCAGTGCACGCATCCCGCCCTTGCCCAGAAACATATATTTGCTGAACACTCCAAAAACACTACTCTTTCCTAGGCAAGCTTCAAACTGCTATCAGACATCTGTGCTCTCTGTTTTGTGGTGTCCTGCTCGTTGTAGAAGAGTGCACAGCTCCACCTGACATTCAGTGCACAGCGAAGTCAACTGCAAAAAACCAGCAGCTGCTCACTCCCAAACACAAGGCGCTGTCTATGTCATTGCTTCCCGAGCAATTCAGCACAGCCCTTCTTTTCTGCAGCTGCCATCGAGATCTCTGCAACTCGTAAACTCAGGGTACGGACAAGAATTCTCCAGATTCGTCTGCATCCGGACCAAGTCAAAACGCAGGAAAGTCGTCCTGGAGCACCTGCCAGAAGCATGCCAGCGGTGAACTGAAAGGGCTGGCAGCTGTAGCCACTGTCTTCTAGCAGTGCCAAGGCTGCGCACACAAGCCGGTTTCGTTCTTCGCCTCTCCGAAGCCAACCGCTCTCCCCGGCTGCCGGAGGCGGAGAATCGGCTACTAGATGCACCGCTGACGTGAACCGCACTTGTAGGCTGCAAAGCGCGGTTTCGGCAGAAAGAAGCCGGCAACCGCCGCTTCCCTGCGGACAGCTGCGGAGAGCTGAAGTCTGCGTCTCTAGCGGACTGCATCATAGCGAAAAGCTTTTCCAGCGTTTATCGCAGGGAGAAAGCTTGCCAGCGCAGTGCACGCATCCCGCCCTTGCCCAGAAACATATATTTGCTGAACACTCCAAAAACACTACTCTTTCCTAGGCAAGCTTCAAACTGCTGTCAGACATCTGTGCTCTCTGTTTTGTGGTGTCCTGCTCGTTGTAGAAGAGTGCACAGCTCCACCTGACATTCAGTGCACAGCGAAGTCAACTGCAAAAAACCAGCAGCTGCTTACTCCCAAACACAAGGCGCTGTCTATGTCCTTGCTTCCCGAGCAACTCAGCACAGCCCTTCTTTTCTGCAGCTGCCATCGAGATCTCTGCAACTCGTAAACTCAGGGTACGAACAAGAATTCTCCAGATTCGTCTGCATCAGGACCAAGTCAAAACACAGGAAAGTCGTCCTGGAGCACCTGCCAGAAGCATGCCAGCGGTAAACTGAAAGGGCTGGCAGCTGCAGCCACCGTCCTCTAGCAGTGCCAAGGCAGCGCACACAAGCCGGTTTCGTTCTTCGCCACTCAGAAGCCAACCGCTCTCCCCGGCTGCCGGAGGCCAAGAAGCGGCTACTAGGTGCACCACAGACGTGAACCGCACTTGTAGGCTGCAAAGCGCGGTTTCGGCAGAAAGACGCCGGCAACCGGCGCTGCCCTGCGGACAGCTGCCGAGAGTCGAAGTCTGCGTCTCTAGCGGACTGCATCATAGCGAAAAGCTTTTCCAGTGTGTCTCGCAGGGAGAAAGCTTGCCAGCACACTGCACGCATCCCGCCCTTGCCCAGAAACATATATTTGCTGAACACTCCAAAAACACTACTCTTTCCTAGGCAAGCTTCAAACTGCTGTCAGACATCTGTGCTCTCTGTTTTGTGGTGTCCTGCTCGTTGTAGAAGAGTGCACAGCTCCACCTGACTATCAGTGCACAGCGAAGTCAACTGCAAAAAACCAGCAGCTGCTCACTCCCAAACACAAGGCGCTGTCTATGTCCTTGCTTCCCGAGCAATTCAGCACAGCCCTTCTTTTCTGCAGCTGCCATCGAGATCTCTGCAACTCGTAAACTCAGGGTACGGACAAGAATTCTCCAGATTCGTCTGCATCAGGACCAAGTCAAAACGCAGGAAAGTCGTCCTGGAGCACCTGCCAGACGCAAGCCAGCAGTGAACTGAAAGGGCTGGCAGCTGCAGCCACCGTCTTCTAGCAGTGCCAAGGCTGCGCAAACAAGCCGGTTTCGTTCTTCGCCTCTCAGAAGCCAACCGCTCTCCCCGGCTGCCGGAGGCGAAGAAGCGGCTACTAGGTGCACCGCTGACGTGAACCGCACTAGTAGGCTTCAAAGCGCGGTTTCGGCACAAAGAAGCCGGCAACCGCCGCTTTCCTGCGGACAGCTGCCGAAAGCCGAAGTCTGCGTCTCTAGCGGACTGCATCATAGCGAAAAGCTTTTCCAGCGTGTCTCGCAGGGAGAAAGCTTGCCAGCACTGTGCACGCATCCCGCCCTTGCCCAGAAACATGGATTTGCTGAACACTCCAAAAACACTACTCTTTCCTAGGCAAGCTTCAAAATGCTGTCACACATCTGTGCTCTCTGTTTTCTGCTGCCCTGCTCGTTGTAGAAGATTGCACATGTCCACCTGACATTCAGTGCCCAGCGAAGTCAACTGCAAAAAGCCAGCAGCTGCTCACTCCCAAACACAAGGCGCTGTCTATGTCCTTGCTTCCCGAGGAACTCAGCGCAGCCCTTCTTCTCTGCATCTCGGAATCTCAGGGCACGAACAAGAATTCTCCAGATTCGTTTGCATCAGGACCAAGTCAAAACGCAGGAAAGTCGTCCTGGAGCACCTGCCAGAAGCATGCCAGCGGTAAACTGAAAGGTCTGGCAGCTGCAGCCTCCGTCTTCTAGCAGTGCCAAGGCAGCGCACACAAGCCGGTTTCGTTCTTCGCCTCTCAGAAGCCAACCGCTCTCCGCAGCTGCCGGAGGCGAAGAAGCGTCTACTAGGTGCACCACTGACGTGAACCGCACTTGTAGGCTGCAAAGCGCGGTTTCGGCAGAAAGAAGCCGGCAACCGCCGCTTCCCTGCGGACAGCTGCCGAAAGCCGAAGTCTGCGTCTCTAGCGGACTGCATCATAGCGAAAAGCTTTTCCAGCGTGTCTCGCAGGGAGAAAGCTTGCCAGCGCAGTGCACGCATCCCGCCCTTGCCCAGAAACATATTTGCTGAACACTCCAAAAACACTACTCTTTCCTAGGCAAGCTTCACACTGCTGTCAGACGTGCGTGCTCTCTGTTTTGTGGTGTCCTGCTCGTTGTAGAAGAGTGCACAGCTCCACCTGACATTCAGTGCACAGCGAAGTCAACTGCAAAAAACCAGCAGCTGCTCACTCCCAAACACAAGGCGCTGTCTATGTCATTGCTTCCCGAGCAATTCAGCACAGCCCTTCTTTTCTGCAGCTGCCATCGAGATCTCTGCAACTCGTAAACTCAGGGTACGGACAAGAATTCTCCAGATTCGTCTGCATCCGGACCAAGTCAAAACACAGGAAAGTCGTCCTGGAGCACCTGCCAGAAGCATGCCAGCGGTGAACTGAAAGGGCTGGCAGCTGTAGCCACTGTCTTCTAGCAGTGCCAAGGCTGCGCACACAAGCCGGTTTCGTTCTTCGCCTCTCCGAAGCCAACCGCTCTCCCCGGCTGCCGGAGGCGGAGAATCGGCTACTAGATGCACCGCTGACGTGAACCGCACTTGTAGGCTGCAAAGCGCGGTTTCGGCAGAAAGAAGCCGGCAACCGCCGCTTCCCTGCGGACAGCTGCGGGGAGCTGAAGTCTGCGTCTCTAGCGGACTGCATCATAGCGAAAAGCTTTTCCAGCGTGTCTCGCAGGGAGAAAGCTTGCCAGCGCAGTGCACGCATCCCGCCCTTGCCCAGAAACATATATTTGCTGAACACTCCAAAAACACTACTCTTTCCTAGGCAAGCTTCAAACTGCTGTCAGACATCTGTGCTCTCTGTTTTGTGGTGTCCTGCTCGTTGTAGAAGAGTGCACAGCTCCACCTGACATTCAGTGCACAGCGAAGTCAACTGCAAAAAACCAGCAGCTGCTTACTCCCAAACACAAGGCGCTGTCTATGTCCTTGCTTCCCGAGAAACTCAGCACAGCCCTTCTTTTCTGCAGCTGCCATCGAGATCTCTGCAACTCGTAAACTCAGGGTACGAACAAGAATTCTCCAGATTCGTCTGCATCAGGACCAAGTCAAAACGCAGGAAAGTCGTCCTGGAGCACCTGCCAGACGCATGCCAGCGGTGAATTGAAAGGGCTGTCAGCTTCAGCCACCGTCTTCTAGCAGTGCCAAGGCTGCGCACACAAGCCGGTTTCATTCTTCGCCTCTCAGAAGCCAACCGCTCTCCGCGGCTGCCGGAGGCCAAGAAGCGGCTACTAGGTGCACTGCTGACGTGAACCGCACTTGTAGGCTTCAAAGCGCGGCTTCGGCAGAGAGACGACGGCAACCGCCGCTTTCCTGCGGACAGCTGCGGAGAGCCGAAGTCTACGTCTCTAGCGGACTGCATCAAAGCGAAAAGCTTTTCCAGCGTGTCTCGCAGGGAGAAAGCTTGCCAGCACACTGCACGCATCCCGCCCTTGCCCAGAAACATATATTTGCTGAACACTCCAAAAACACTACTCTTTCGTGGGCAAGCTTCAAACTGCTGTCAGACATCTGTGCTCTCTATTTTGTGGTGTCCTGCTCGTTGAAGAAGAGTGCACAGCTCCACCTGACATTCAGTGCCCAGCGAAGTCAACTGCAAAAAACCAGCAGCTGCTCACTCCCAAACACAAGGCGCGGTCTATGTCCTTGCTTCCCGAGCAATTCAGCACAGCCCTTCTTTTCTGCAGCTGCCATCGAGATCTCTGCAACTCGTACACTCAGGGTACGGACAAGAATTCTCCAGATTCGTCTGCATCAGGACCAAGTCAAAACGCAGGAAAGTCGTCCTGGAGCACCTGCCAGACGCAAGCCAGCGGTGAACTGAAAGGGCTGGCAGCTGCAGCCACCGTCTTCTAGCAGTGCCAAGGCAGCGCACACAAGCCGGTTTCGTTCTTCGCCTCTCAGAAGCCAACCGCTCTCCCCGGCTGCCGGAGGCGAAGAAGCGGCTACTAGGTGCACCGCTGACGTGAACCGCACTAGTAGGCTTCAAAGCGCGGTTTCGGCACAAAGAAGCCGGCAACCGCCGCTTCCCTGCGGACAGCTGCCGAAAGCCGAAGTCTGCGTCTCTAGCGGACTGCATCATAGCGAAAAGCTTTTCCAGCGTGTCTCGCAGGGAGAAAGCTTGCCAGCACTGTGCACGCATCCCGCCCTTGCCCAGAAACATGGATTTGCTGAACACTCCAAAAACACTACTCTTTCCTATGCAAGCTTCAAAATGCTGTCACACATCTGTGCTCTCTGTTTTCTGCTGCCCTGCTCGTTGTAGAAGATTGCACATGTCCACCTGACATTCAGTGCCCAGCGAAGTCAACTGCAAAAAGCCAGCAGCTGCTCACTCCCAAACACAAGGCGCTGTCTATGTCCTTGCTTCCCGAGGAACTCAGCGCAGCCCTTCTTCTCTGCATCTCGGAATCTCAGGGCACGAACAAGAATTCTCCAGATTCGTTTGCATCAGGACCAAGTCAAAACGCAGGAAAGTCGTCCTGGAGCACCTGCCAGAAGCATGCCAGCGGTAAACTGAAAGGTCTGGCAGCTGCAGCCTCCGTCTTCTAGCAGTGCCAAGGCAGCGCACACAAGCCGGTTTCGTTCTTCGCCTCTCAGAAGCCAACCGCTCTCCGCAGCTGCCGGAGGCGAAGAAGCGTCTACTAGGTGCACCACTGACGTGAACCGCACTTGTAGGCTGCAAAGCGCGGTTTCGGCAGAAAGAAGCCGGCAACCGCCGCTTCCCTGCGGACAGCTGCCGAAAGCCGAAGTCTACGTCTCTAGCGGACTGCATCATAGCGAAAAGCTTTTCCAGCGTGTCTCGCAGGGAGAAAGCTTGCCAGCGCAGTGCACGCATCCCGCCCTTGCCCAGAAACATATTTGCTGAACACTCCAAAAACACTACTCTTTCCTAGGCAAGCTTCACACTGCTGTCAGACGTGCGTGCTCTCTGTTTTGTGGTGTCCTGCTCGTTGTAGAAGAGTGCACAGCTCCACCTGACATTCAGTGCCCAGCGAAGTCAACTGCAAAAAACCAGCAGCTGCTCACTCCCAAACACAAGGCGCTTTCTATGTCCTTGCTTCCCGAGCAATTCAGCACAGCCCTCCTTCTCTGCAGCTGCCATCGAGATCTCTGCAACTCGTAAACTCAGGGTACGAACAAGAATTCTCCAGATTCGTCTGCATCAGGACCAAGTCAAAACGCAGGAAAGTCGTCCTGGAGCACCTGCCAGACGCAAGCCAGCGGTGAACTGAAAGGGCTGGCAGCTGCAGCCACCGTCTTCTAGCAGTGCCAAGGCTGCGCAAACAAGCCGGTTTCGTTCTTCGCCTCTCCGAAGCCAACCGCTCTCCCCGGCTGCCGGAGGCGAAGAAGCGGCTACTAGGTGCACCGCTGACGTGAACCGCACTAGTAGGCTTCAAAGCGCGGTTTCGGCACAAAGAAGCCGGCAACCGCCGCTTCCCTGCGGACAGCTGCCGAAAGCCGAAGTCTGCGTCTCTAGCGGACTGCATCATAGCGAAAAGCTTTTCCAGCGTGTCTCGCAGGGAGAAAGCTTGCCAGCACTGTGCACGCATCCCGCCCTTGCCCAGAAACATGGATTTGCTGAACACTCCAAAAACACTACTCTTTCGTGGGCAAGCTTCAAACTGCTGTCAGACATCTGTGCTCTCTATTTTGTGGTGTCCTGCTCGTTGAAGAAGAGTGCACAGCTCCACCTGACATTCAGTGCACAGCGAAGTCAACTGCAAAAAGCCAGCAGCTGCTCACTCCCAAACACAAGGCGCTGTCTATGTCCTTGCTTCCCGAGAAACTCAGCGCAGCCCTTCTTCTCTGCATCTCGGAATCTCAGGGCACGAACAAGAATTCTCCAGATTCGTTTGCATCAGGACCAAGTCAAAACGCAGGAAAATCGTCCTGGAGCACCTGCCAGAAGCATGCCAGCGGTAAACTGAAAGGGCTGGCAGCGGCAGCCACCGTCCTCTAGCAGTGCCAAGGCAGCGCACACAAGCCGGTTTCGTTCTTCGCCACTCAGAAGCCAACCGCTCTCCCCGGCTGCCGGAGGCCAAGAAGCGGCTACTAGGTGCACCACAGACGTGAACCGCACTTGTAGGCTGCAAAGCGCGGTTTCGGCAGAAAGAAGCCGGCAACCGCCGCTTCCCTGCGGACAGCTGCGGAGAGCTGAAGTCTGCGTCTCTAGCAGACTGCATCATAGCGAAAAGCTTTTCCAGCGTTTATCGCAGGGAGAAAGCTTGCCAGCAGAGTGCATGCATGCCGCCCTTGCCCAGAAACATATATTTGCTGAACACTCCAAAAACACTACTCTTTCCTAGGCAAGCTTCAAACTGCTGTCAGACATCTGTGCTCTCTGTTTTGTGGTGTCCTGCTCGTTGTAGAAGAGTGCACAGCTCCACCTGACATTCAGTGCCCAGCGAAGTCAACTGCAAAAAACCAGCAGCTGCTCACTCCCAAACACAAGGCGCTTTCTATGTCCTTGCTTCCCGAGCAATTCAGCACAGCCCTCCTTCTCTGCAGCTGCCATCGAGATCTCTGCAACTCGTAAACTCAGGGTACGAACAAGAATTCTCCAGATTCGTCTGCATCAGGACCAAGTCAAACAGCAGGAAAGTCGTCCTGGAGCACCTGCCAGACGCATGCCAGCGGTGAATTGAAAGGGCTGTCAGCTTCAGCCACCGTCTTCTAGCAGTGCCAAGGCTGCGCACACAAGCCGGTTTCATTCTTCGCCTCTCAGAAGCCAACCGCTCTCCCCGGCTGCCGGAGGCCAAGAAGCGGCTACTAGGTGCACTGCTGACGTGAACCGCACTTGTAGGCTTCAAAGCGCGGCTTCGGCAGAGAGACGACGGCAACCGCCGCTTTCCTGCGGACAGCTGCGGAGAGCCGAAGTCTACGTCTCTAGCGGACTGCATCATAGCGAAAAGCTTTTCCAGCGTGTCTCGCAGGGAGAAAGCTTGCCAGCACACTGCACGCATCCCGCCCTTGCCCAGAAACATATATTTGCTGAACACTCCAAAAACACTACTCTTTCGTGGGCAAGCTTCAAACTGCTGTCAGACATCTGTGCTCTCTATTTTGTGGTGTCCTGCTCGTTGAAGAAGAGTGCACAGCTCCACCTGACATTCAGTGCACAGCGAAGTCAACTGCAAAAAGCCAGCAGCTGCTCACTCCCAAACACAAGGCGCTGTCTATGTCCTTGCTTCCCGAGCAATTCAGCACAGCCCTTCTTATCTGCATCTCGTAAACTCAGGGTACGGACAAGAATTCTCCAGATTCGTCTGCATCCGGACCAAGTCAAAACGCAGGAAAGTCGTCCTGGAGCACCTGCCAGACGCATGCCAGCGGTGAACTGAAAGGGCTGGCAGCTGCAGCCACCGTCTTCTAGCAGTGCCAAGGCTGCGCACACAATCCGGTTTCGTTCTTCGCCTCTCAGAAGCCAACCGCTCTCCCCGGCTGCCATAGGCGAAGAAGCGGCTACTAGGTGCACCGCTAACGTGAACCGCACTTGTAGGCTTCAAAGCGCGGTTTCGGCACAAAGAAGCCGGCAACCGCCGCTTCCCTGCGGACAGCTGCGGAGAGCCGAAGTCTGCGTCTCTAGCCGACTGCATCATAGCGAAAAGCTTTTCCAGCGTGTCTCGCAGGGAGAAAGCTTGCCAGCGCAGTGCACGCATCCCGCCCTTGCCCAGAAACATATATTTGCTGAACACTCCAAAAACACTACTCTTTCCTAGGCAAGCTTCAAACTGCTATCAGACATCTGTGCTCTCTGTTTTGTGGTGTCCTGCTCGTTGTAGAAGAGTGCACAGCTCCACCTGACATTCAGTGCACAGCGAAGTCAACTGCAAAAAACCAGCAGCTGCTTACTCCCAAACACAAGGCGCTGTCTATGTCCTTGCTTCCCGAGCAACACAGCACAGCCCTTCTTTTCTGCAGCTGCCATCGAGATCTCTGCAACTCGTAAACTCAGGGTACGAACAAGAATTCTCCAGATTCGTCTGCATCCGGACCAAGTCAAAACGCAGGAAAGTCGTCCTGGAGCACCTGCCAGAAGCATGCCAGCAATAAACTGAAAGGTCTGGCAGCTGCAGCCACCGTCTTCTAGCAGTGCCAAGGCTGCGCACACAAGCCGGTTTCGTTCTTCGCCTCTCAGAAGCCAACCGCTCCCTGCGGCTGCCGGAGGCCAAGAAGCGGCTACTAGGTGCACCACTGACGTGAACCGCACTTGTAGGCTGCAAAGCGCGGTTTCGGCAGAAAGAAGCCGGCAACCGCCGCTTCCCTGCGGACAGCTGCCGAAAGCCGAAGTCTGCGTCTCTAGCGGACTGCATCATAGCGAAAAGCTTTTCCAGCGTGTCTCGCAGGGAGAAAGCTTGCCAGCAGAGTGCATGCATGCCGCCCTTGCCCAGAAACATATATTTGCTGAACACTCCAAAAACACTACTCTTTCCTAGGCAAGCTTCACACTGCTGTCAGACGTGCGTGCTCTCTGTTTTCTGCTGCCCTGCTCACTGTAGAAGAGTGCACAGCTCCACCTGACATTCAGTGCACAGCGAAGTCAACTGCAAAAAGCCAGCAGCTGCTCACTCCCAAACACAAGGCGCTGTCTATGTCCTTGCTTCCCGAGAAACTCAGCGCAGCCCTTCTTCTCTGCATCTCGGAATCTCAGGGCACGAACAAGAATTCTCCAGATTCGTTTGCATCAGGACCAAGTCAAAACGCAGGAAAGTCGTCCTGGAGCACCTGCCAGAAGCATGCCAGCGGTAAACTGAAAGGGCTGGCAGCGGCAGCCACCGTCCTCTAGCAGTGCCAAGGCAGCGCACACAAGCCGGTTTCGTTCTTCGCCACTCAGAAGCCAACCGCTCTCCCCGGCTGCCGGAGGCCAAGAAGCGGCTACTAGGTGCACTGCTGACGTGAACCGCACTTGTAGGCTTCAAAGCGCGGCTTCGGCAGAGAGACGACGGCAACCGCCGCTTTCCTGCGGACAGCTGCGGAGAGCCGAAGTCTACGTCTCTAGCGGACTGCATCATAGCGAAAAGCTTTTCCAGCGTGTCTCGCAGGGAGAAAGCTTGCCAGCACACTGCACGCATCCCGCCCTTGCCCAGAAACATATATTTGCTGAACACTCCAAAAACACTACTCTTTCGTGGGCAAGCTTCAAACTGCTGTCAGACATCTGTGCTCTCTATTTTGTGGTGTCCTGCTCGTTGAAGAAGAGTGCACAGCTCCACCTGACATTCAGTGCACAGCGAAGTCAACTGCAAAAAGCCAGCAGCTGCTCACTCCCAAACACAAGGCGCTGTCTATGTCCTTGCTTCCCGAGAAACTCAGCGCAGCCCTTCTTCTCTGCATCTCGGAATCTCAGGGAACGAACAAGAATTCTCCAGATTCGTCTTCATAAGGACCAAGTCAAAACGCAGGAAAGTCGTCCTGGAGCACCTGCCAGAAGCATGCCAGCGGTAAACTGAAAGGGCTGGCAGCTGCAGCCACCGTCCTCTAGCAGTGCCAAGGCAGCGCACACAAGCCGGTTTCGTTCTTCGCCACTCAGAAGCCAACCGCTCTCCCCGGCTGCCGGAGGCCAAGAAGCGGCTACTAGGTGCACCACAGACGTGAACCGCACTTGTAGGCTGCAAAGCGCGGTTTCGGCAGAAAGAAGCCGGCAACCGCCGCTTCCCTGCGGACAGCTGCGGAGAGCTGAAGTCTGCGTCTCTAGCGGACTGCATCATAGCGAAAAGCTTTTCCAGCGTTTATCGCAGGGAGAAAGCTTGCCAGCAGAGTGCATGCATGCCGCCCTTGCCCAGAAACATATATTTGCTGAACACTTCAAAAACACTACTCTTTCGTGGGCAAGCTTCAAACTGCTGTCAGACATCTGTGCTCTCTGTTTTGTGGTGTCCTGCTCGTTGTAGAAGAGTGCACAGCTCCACCTGACATTCAGTGCCCAGCGAAGTCAACTGCAAAAAACCAGCAGCTGCTCACTCCCAAACACAAGGCGCTTTCTATGTCCTTGCTTCCCGAGCAATTCAGCACAGCCCTCCTTCTCTGCAGCTGCCATCGAGATCTCTGCAACTCGTAAACTCAGGGTACGAACAAGAATTCTCCAGATTCGTCTGCATCAGGACCAAGTCAAACAGCAGGAAAGTCGTCCTGGAGCACCTGCCAGACGCATGCCAGCGGTGAATTGAAAGGGCTGTCAGCTTCAGCCACCGTCTTCTAGCAGTGCCAAGGCTGCGCACACAAGCCGGTTTCATTCTTCGCCTCTCAGAAGCCAACCGCTCTCCCCGGCTGCCGGAGGCCAAGAAGCGGCTACTAGGTGCACTGCTGACGTGAACCGCACTTGTAGGCTTCAAAGCGCGGCTTCGGCAGAGAGACGACGGCAACCGCCGCTTTCCTGCGGACAGCTGCGGAGAGCCGAAGTCTACGTCTCTAGCGGACTGCATCATAGCGAAAAGCTTTTCCAGCGTGTCTCGCAGGGAGAAAGCTTGCCAGCACACTGCACGCATCCCGCCCTTGCCCAGAAACATATATTTGCTGAACACTCCAAAAACACTACTCTTTCGTGGGCAAGCTTCAAACTGCTGTCAGACATCTGTGCTCTCTATTTTGTGGTGTCCTGCTCGTTGAAGAAGAGTGCACAGCTCCACCTGACATTCAGTGCACAGCGAAGTCAACTGCAAAAAACCAGCAGCTGCCCACTCCCAAACACAAGGCGCTGTCTATGTCCTTGCTTCCCGAGCAATTCAGCACAGCCCTTCTTCTCTGCAGCTGCCATCGAGATCTCTGCAACTTGTAAACTCAGGGCACGAACAAGAATTCTCCAGATTCGTCTGCATCAGGACCAAGTCAAAACGCAGGAAAGTCGTCCCGGAGCACCTGCCAGAAGCATGCCAGCGGTTAACTGAAAGCGCAGGCAGCTGCAGCCAACGTCCTCTAGCAGTGCCAAGGCTGCGCACACAAGCCGGTTTCGTTCTTCGCCTCTCAGAAGCAACCGCTCTCCCCGGCTGCCGGAGGCGAAGAAGCGGCTACTAGGTGTACTGCTGACGTGAACCGCAGTTGTAGGCTGCAAAGCGCGGCGTCGGCAGAAAGACGCCGGCAACCGGCGCTGCCCTGCGGACAGCTGCCGAGAGTCGAAGTCTGCGTCTCCAGCGGACTGCATCATAGCGAAAAGCTTTTCCAGTGTGTCTCGCAGGGAGAAAGCTTGCCGGCACACTGCACGCATCCCGCCCTTGCCCAGAAACATATATTTGCTGAACACTCCAAAAACACTACTCTTTCCTAGGCAAGCTTCAAACTGCTGTCAGACATCTGTGCTCTCTGTTTTGTGGTGTCCTGCTCGTTGTAGAAGAGTGCACAGCTCCACCTGACATTCAGTGCACAGCGAAGTCAACTGCAAAAAACCAGCAGCTGCTCACTCCCAAACACAAGGCGCTGTCTATGTCCTTGCTTCCCGAGCAATTCAGCACAGCCCTTCTTCTCTGCAGCTGCCATCGAGATCTCTGCAACTCGTAAACTCAGGGTACGAACAAGAATTCTCCAGATTCGTCTGCATCAGGACCAAGTCAAAACGCAGGAAAGTCGTCCTGGAGCACCCTCCAGAAGCATGCCAGCGGATAACTGAAAGCGCAGGCAGCGGCAGCCACCGTCCTCTAGCAGTGCCAAGGCAGCGCACACAAGCCGGTTTCGTTCTTCGCCACTCAGAAGCCAACCGCTCTCCCCGGCTGCCGGAGGCCAAGAAGCGGCTACTAGGTGCACCACAGACGTGAACCGCACTTGTAGGCTGCAAAGCGCGGTTTCGGCAGAAAGAAGCCGGCAACCGCCGCTTCCCTGCGGACAGCTGCCGAGAGCCGAAGTCTGCGTCTCTAGCGGACTGCATCATAGCGAAAAGCTTTTCCAGCGTGTCTCGCAGGGAGAAAGCTTGCCAGCGCAGTGCACGCATCCCGCCCTTGCCCAGAAACATGAATTTGCTGAACACTCCAAAAACACTACTCTTTCCTAGGCAAGCTTCAAACTGCTGTCAGACGTGCGTTCTCTCTGTTTTCTGCTGCCCTGCTCATCGTAGAGGAGTGCACAGCTCACCCTGGCATTCAGTGCACAGCGAAGTCAATAGCAAAAAACCAGCAGCTGCTCACTCCCAAACACAAGGCGCTGTCGATGTCCTTGCTTCCCGAGCAACTCAGCGCAGCCCTTCTTCTCTGCATCTCGGAAGCTCAGGGCACGAAAAAGAATTCTCCAGATTCGTCTGCATCAGGACCAGGTCAAAACGCAGGAAAGTCGTCCTGGAGCACCTGCCAGACGCATGCCAGCGGTGAACTGAAAGGGCTGGCAGCTGCAGCCACCGTCTTCTAGCAGTGCCAAGGCAGCGCACACAAGCCGGTTTCGTTCTTCGCCTCTCAGAAGCCAACCGCTCTCCCCGGCTGCCGGAGGCGGAGAATCGGCTACTAGATGCACCGCTGACGTCAACCGCACTTGTAGGCTGCAAAGCGCGGCTTCGGCAGAAAGAAGCCGGCAACCGCCGCTTCCCTGCGGACAGCTGCCGAAAGCCGAAGTCTGCGTCTCTAGCGGACTGCATCATAGCGACAAGCTTTTCCAGCGTGTCTCGCAGGGAGAAAGCTTGCCCGCGCAGTGCACGCATCCCGCCCTTGCCCAGAAACATATATTTGCTGAACACTCCAAAAACACTACTCTTTCCTAGGCAAGCTTCAAACTGCTGTCAGACATCTGTGCTCTCTGTTTTGTGGTGTCCTGCTCGTTGTAGAAGAGTGCACAGCTCCACCTGACATTCAGTGCACAGCGAAGTCAATTGCAAAAAACCAGCAGCTGCTCACTCCCAAACACAAGGCGCTGTCTATGTCCTTGCTTCCCGAGCAATTCAGCACAGCCCTTCTTTTCTGCAGCTGCCATCGAGATCTCTGCAACTCGTAAACTCAGGGTACGGACAAGAATTCTCCAGATTCGTCTGCATCAGGACCAAGTCAAAACGCAGGAAAGTCGTCCTGGAGCACCTGCCAGACGCAAGCCAGCGGTGAACTGAAAGGGCTGGCAGCTGCAGCCACCGTCTTCTAGCAGTGCCAAGGCTGCGCAAACAAGCCGGTTTCGTTCTTCGCCTCTCAGAAGCCAACCGCTCTCCCCGGCTGCCGGAGGCGAAGAAGCGGCTACTAGGTGCACCGCTGACGTGAACCGCACTAGTAGGCTTCAAAGCGCGGTTTCGGCACAAAGAAGCCGGCAACCGCCGCTTCCCTGCGGACAGCTGCCGAAAGCCGAAGTCTGCGTCTCTAGCGGACTGCATCATAGCGAAAAGCTTTTCCAGCGTGTCTCGCAGGGAGAAAGCTTGCCAGCACTGTGCACGCATCCCGCCCTTGCCCAGAAACATGGATTTGCTGAACACTCCAAAAACACTACTCTTTCCTAGGCAAGCTTCAAAATGCTGTCACACATCTGTGCTCTCTGTTTTCTGCTGCCCTGCTCGTTGTAGAAGATTGCACATGTCCACCTGACATTCAGTGCCCAGCGAAGTCAACTGCAAAAAGCCAGCAGCTGCTCACTCCCAAACACAAGGCGCTGTCTATGTCCTTGCTTCCCGAGGAACTCAGCGCAGCCCTTCTTCTCTGCATCTCGGAATCTCAGGGCACGAACAAGAATTCTCCAGATTCGTTTGCATCAGGACCAAGTCAAAACGCAGGAAAGTCGTCCTGGAGCACCTGCCAGAAGCATGCCAGCGGTAAACTGAAAGGTCTGGCAGCTGCAGCCTCCGTCTTCTAGCAGTGCCAAGGCAGCGCACACAAGCCGGTTTCGTTCTTCGCCTCTCAGAAGCCAACCGCTCTCCGCAGCTGCCGGAGGCGAAGAAGCGTCTACTAGGTGCACCACTGACGTGAACCGCACTTGTAGGCTGCAAAGCGCGGTTTCGGCAGAAAGAAGCCGGCAACCGCCGCTTCCCTGCGGACAGCTGCCGAAAGCCGAAGTCTGCGTCTCTAGCGGACTGCATCATAGCGAAAAGCTTTTCCAGCGTGTCTCGCAGGGAGAAAGCTTGCCAGCGCAGTGCACGCATCCCGCCCTTGCCCAGAAACATATTTGCTGAACACTCCAAAAACACTACTCTTTCCTAGGCAAGCTTCACACTGCTGTCAGACGTGCGTGCTCTCTGTTTTGTGGTGTCCTGCTCGTTGTAGAAGAGTGCACAGCTCCACCTGACATTCAGTGCACAGCGAAGTCAACTGCAAAAAACCAGCAGCTGCTCACTCCCAAACACAAGGCGCTGTCTATGTCATTGCTTCCCGAGCAATTCAGCACAGCCCTTCTTTTCTGCAGCTGCCATCGAGATCTCTGCAACTCGTAAACTCAGGGTACGGACAAGAATTCTCCAGATTCGTCTGCATCCGGACCAAGTCAAAACACAGGAAAGTCGTCCTGGAGCACCTGCCAGAAGCATGCCAGCGGTGAACTGAAAGGGCTGGCAGCTGTAGCCACTGTCTTCTAGCAGTGCCAAGGCTGCGCACACAAGCCGGTTTCGTTCTTCGCCTCTCCGAAGCCAACCGCTCTCCCCGGCTGCCGGAGGCGGAGAATCGGCTACTAGATGCACCGCTGACGTGAACCGCACTTGTAGGCTGCAAAGCGCGGTTTCGGCAGAAAGAAGCCGGCAACCGCCGCTTCCCTGCGGACAGCTGCGGGGAGCTGAAGTCTGCGTCTCTAGCGGACTGCATCATAGCGAAAAGCTTTTCCAGCGTGTCTCGCAGGGAGAAAGCTTGCCAGCGCAGTGCACGCATCCCGCCCTTGCCCAGAAACATATATTTGCTGAACACTCCAAAAACACTACTCTTTCCTAGGCAAGCTTCAAACTGCTGTCAGACATCTGTGCTCTCTGTTTTGTGGTGTCCTGCTCGTTGTAGAAGAGTGCACAGCTCCACCTGACATTCAGTGCACAGCGAAGTCAACTGCAAAAAACCAGCAGCTGCTTACTCCCAAACACAAGGCGCTGTCTATGTCCTTGCTTCCCGAGAAACTCAGCACAGCCCTTCTTTTCTGCAGCTGCCATCGAGATCTCTGCAACTCGTAAACTCAGGGTACGAACAAGAATTCTCCAGATTCGTCTGCATCAGGACCAAGTCAAAACGCAGGAAAGTCGTCCTGGAGCACCTGCCAGACGCATGCCAGCGGTGAATTGAAAGGGCTGTCAGCTTCAGCCACCGTCTTCTAGCAGTGCCAAGGCTGCGCACACAAGCCGGTTTCATTCTTCGCCTCTCAGAAGCCAACCGCTCTCCGCGGCTGCCGGAGGCCAAGAAGCGGCTACTAGGTGCACTGCTGACGTGAACCGCACTTGTAGGCTTCAAAGCGCGGCTTCGGCAGAGAGACGACGGCAACCGCCGCTTTCCTGCGGACAGCTGCGGAGAGCCGAAGTCTACGTCTCTAGCGGACTGCATCAAAGCGAAAAGCTTTTCCAGCGTGTCTCGCAGGGAGAAAGCTTGCCAGCACACTGCACGCATCCCGCCCTTGCCCAGAAACATATATTTGCTGAACACTCCAAAAACACTACTCTTTCGTGGGCAAGCTTCAAACTGCTGTCAGACATCTGTGCTCTCTATTTTGTGGTGTCCTGCTCGTTGAAGAAGAGTGCACAGCTCCACCTGACATTCAGTGCACAGCGAAGTCAACTGCAAAAAACCAGCAGCTGCTCACTCCCAAACACAAGGCGCTGTCTATGTCCTTGCTTCCCGAGCAATTCAGCACAGCCCTTCTTCTCTGCAGCTGCCATCGAGATCTCTGCAACTTGTAAACTCAGGGCACGAACAAGAATTCTCCAGATTCGTCTGCATCCGGACCAAGTCAAAACGCAGGAAAGTCGTCCCGGAGCACCTGCCAGAAGCATGCCAGCGGTTAACTGAAAGCGCAGGCAGCTGCAGCCAACGTCCTCTAGCAGTGCCAAGGCTGCGCACACAAGCCGGTTTCGTTCTTCGCCTCTCAGAAGCAACCGCTCTCCCCGGCTGCCGGAGGCGAAGAAGCGGCTACTAGGTGTACTGCTGACGTGAACCGCAGTTGTAGGCTGCAAAGCGCGGCTTCGGCAGAAAGACGCCGGCAACCGGCGCTGCCCTGCGGACAGCTGCCGAGAGTCGAAGTCTGCGTCTCTAGCGGACTGCATCATAGCGAAAAGCTTTTCCAGTGTGTCTCGCAGGGAGAAAGCTTGCCAGCACACTGCACGCATCCCGCCCTTGCCCAGAAACATATATTTGCTGAACACTCCAAAAACACTACTCTTTCCTAGGCAAGCTTCAAACTGCTGTCAGACATCTGTGCTCTCTGTTTTGTGGTGTCCTGCTCGTTGTAGAAGAGTGCACAGCTCCACCTGACATTCAGTGCACAGCGAAGTCAACTGCAAAAAACCAGCAGCTGCTCACTCCCAAACACAAGGCGCGGTCTATGTCCTTGCTTCCCGAGCAATTCAGCACAGCCCTTCTTTTCTGCAGCTGCCATCGAGATCTCTGCAACTCGTACACTCAGGGTACGGACAAGAATTCTCCAGATTCGTCTGCATCAGGACCAAGTCAAAACGCAGGAAAGTCGTCCTGGAGCACCTGCCAGACGCAAGCCAGCGGTGAACTGAAAGGGCTGGCAGCTGCAGCCACCGTCTTCTAGCAGTGCCAAGGCAGCGCACACAAGCCGGTTTCGTTCTTCGCCTCTCAGAAGCCAACCGCTCTCCCCGGCTGCCGGAGGCGAAGAAGCGGCTACTAGGTGCACCGCTGACGTGAACCGCACTAGTAGGCTTCAAAGCGCGGTTTCGGCACAAAGAAGCCGGCAACCGCCGCTTCCCTGCGGACAGCTGCCGAAAGCCGAAGTCTGCGTCTCTAGCGGACTGCATCATAGCGAAAAGCTTTTCCAGCGTGTCTCGCAGGGAGAAAGCTTGCCAGCACTGTGCACGCATCCCGCCCTTGCCCAGAAACATGGATTTGCTGAACACTCCAAAAACACTACTCTTTCCTATGCAAGCTTCAAAATGCTGTCACACATCTGTGCTCTCTGTTTTCTGCTGCCCTGCTCGTTGTAGAAGATTGCACATGTCCACCTGACATTCAGTGCCCAGCGAAGTCAACTGCAAAAAGCCAGCAGCTGCTCACTCCCAAACACAAGGCGCTGTCTATGTCCTTGCTTCCCGAGGAACTCAGCGCAGCCCTTCTTCTCTGCATCTCGGAATCTCAGGGCACGAACAAGAATTCTCCAGATTCGTTTGCATCAGGACCAAGTCAAAACGCAGGAAAGTCGTCCTGGAGCACCTGCCAGAAGCATGCCAGCGGTAAACTGAAAGGTCTGGCAGCTGCAGCCTCCGTCTTCTAGCAGTGCCAAGGCAGCGCACACAAGCCGGTTTCGTTCTTCGCCTCTCAGAAGCCAACCGCTCTCCGCAGCTGCCGGAGGCGAAGAAGCGTCTACTAGGTGCACCACTGACGTGAACCGCACTTGTAGGCTGCAAAGCGCGGTTTCGGCAGAAAGAAGCCGGCAACCGCCGCTTCCCTGCGGACAGCTGCCGAAAGCCGAAGTCTACGTCTCTAGCGGACTGCATCATAGCGAAAAGCTTTTCCAGCGTGTCTCGCAGGGAGAAAGCTTGCCAGCGCAGTGCACGCATCCCGCCCTTGCCCAGAAACATATTTGCTGAACACTCCAAAAACACTACTCTTTCCTAGGCAAGCTTCACACTGCTGTCAGACGTGCGTGCTCTCTGTTTTGTGGTGTCCTGCTCGTTGTAGAAGAGTGCACAGCTCCACCTGACATTCAGTGCCCAGCGAAGTCAACTGCAAAAAACCAGCAGCTGCTCACTCCCAAACACAAGGCGCTTTCTATGTCCTTGCTTCCCGAGCAATTCAGCACAGCCCTCCTTCTCTGCAGCTGCCATCGAGATCTCTGCAACTCGTAAACTCAGGGTACGAACAAGAATTCTCCAGATTCGTCTGCATCAGGACCAAGTCAAAACGCAGGAAAGTCGTCCTGGAGCACCTGCCAGACGCAAGCCAGCGGTGAACTGAAAGGGCTGGCAGCTGCAGCCACCGTCTTCTAGCAGTGCCAAGGCTGCGCAAACAAGCCGGTTTCGTTCTTCGCCTCTCCGAAGCCAACCGCTCTCCCCGGCTGCCGGAGGCGAAGAAGCGGCTACTAGGTGCACCGCTGACGTGAACCGCACTAGTAGGCTTCAAAGCGCGGTTTCGGCACAAAGAAGCCGGCAACCGCCGCTTCCCTGCGGACAGCTGCCGAAAGCCGAAGTCTGCGTCTCTAGCGGACTGCATCATAGCGAAAAGCTTTTCCAGCGTGTCTCGCAGGGAGAAAGCTTGCCAGCACTGTGCACGCATCCCGCCCTTGCCCAGAAACATGGATTTGCTGAACACTCCAAAAACACTACTCTTTCGTGGGCAAGCTTCAAACTGCTGTCAGACATCTGTGCTCTCTATTTTGTGGTGTCCTGCTCGTTGAAGAAGAGTGCACAGCTCCACCTGACATTCAGTGCACAGCGAAGTCAACTGCAAAAAGCCAGCAGCTGCTCACTCCCAAACACAAGGCGCTGTCTATGTCCTTGCTTCCCGAGAAACTCAGCGCAGCCCTTCTTCTCTGCATCTCGGAATCTCAGGGCACGAACAAGAATTCTCCAGATTCGTTTGCATCAGGACCAAGTCAAAACGCAGGAAAATCGTCCTGGAGCACCTGCCAGAAGCATGCCAGCGGTAAACTGAAAGGGCTGGCAGCGGCAGCCACCGTCCTCTAGCAGTGCCAAGGCAGCGCACACAAGCCGGTTTCGTTCTTCGCCACTCAGAAGCCAACCGCTCTCCCCGGCTGCCGGAGGCCAAGAAGCGGCTACTAGGTGCACCACAGACGTGAACCGCACTTGTAGGCTGCAAAGCGCGGTTTCGGCAGAAAGAAGCCGGCAACCGCCGCTTCCCTGCGGACAGCTGCGGAGAGCTGAAGTCTGCGTCTCTAGCAGACTGCATCATAGCGAAAAGCTTTTCCAGCGTTTATCGCAGGGAGAAAGCTTGCCAGCAGAGTGCATGCATGCCGCCCTTGCCCAGAAACATATATTTGCTGAACACTCCAAAAACACTACTCTTTCCTAGGCAAGCTTCAAACTGCTGTCAGACATCTGTGCTCTCTGTTTTGTGGTGTCCTGCTCGTTGTAGAAGAGTGCACAGCTCCACCTGACATTCAGTGCCCAGCGAAGTCAACTGCAAAAAACCAGCAGCTGCTCACTCCCAAACACAAGGCGCTTTCTATGTCCTTGCTTCCCGAGCAATTCAGCACAGCCCTCCTTCTCTGCAGCTGCCATCGAGATCTCTGCAACTCGTAAACTCAGGGTACGAACAAGAATTCTCCAGATTCGTCTGCATCAGGACCAAGTCAAACAGCAGGAAAGTCGTCCTGGAGCACCTGCCAGACGCATGCCAGCGGTGAATTGAAAGGGCTGTCAGCTTCAGCCACCGTCTTCTAGCAGTGCCAAGGCTGCGCACACAAGCCGGTTTCATTCTTCGCCTCTCAGAAGCCAACCGCTCTCCCCGGCTGCCGGAGGCCAAGAAGCGGCTACTAGGTGCACTGCTGACGTGAACCGCACTTGTAGGCTTCAAAGCGCGGCTTCGGCAGAGAGACGACGGCAACCGCCGCTTTCCTGCGGACAGCTGCGGAGAGCCGAAGTCTACGTCTCTAGCGGACTGCATCATAGCGAAAAGCTTTTCCAGCGTGTCTCGCAGGGAGAAAGCTTGCCAGCACACTGCACGCATCCCGCCCTTGCCCAGAAACATATATTTGCTGAACACTCCAAAAACACTACTCTTTCGTGGGCAAGCTTCAAACTGCTGTCAGACATCTGTGCTCTCTATTTTGTGGTGTCCTGCTCGTTGAAGAAGAGTGCACAGCTCCACCTGACATTCAGTGCACAGCGAAGTCAACTGCAAAAAGCCAGCAGCTGCTCACTCCCAAACACAAGGCGCTGTCTATGTCCTTGCTTCCCGAGCAATTCAGCACAGCCCTTCTTATCTGCATCTCGTAAACTCAGGGTACGGACAAGAATTCTCCAGATTCGTCTGCATCCGGACCAAGTCAAAACGCAGGAAAGTCGTCCTGGAGCACCTGCCAGACGCATGCCAGCGGTGAACTGAAAGGGCTGGCAGCTGCAGCCACCGTCTTCTAGCAGTGCCAAGGCTGCGCACACAATCCGGTTTCGTTCTTCGCCTCTCAGAAGCCAACCGCTCTCCCCGGCTGCCATAGGCGAAGAAGCGGCTACTAGGTGCACCGCTAACGTGAACCGCACTTGTAGGCTTCAAAGCGCGGTTTCGGCACAAAGAAGCCGGCAACCGCCGCTTCCCTGCGGACAGCTGCGGAGAGCCGAAGTCTGCGTCTCTAGCCGACTGCATCATAGCGAAAAGCTTTTCCAGCGTGTCTCGCAGGGAGAAAGCTTGCCAGCGCAGTGCACGCATCCCGCCCTTGCCCAGAAACATATATTTGCTGAACACTCCAAAAACACTACTCTTTCCTAGGCAAGCTTCAAACTGCTATCAGACATCTGTGCTCTCTGTTTTGTGGTGTCCTGCTCGTTGTAGAAGAGTGCACAGCTCCACCTGACATTCAGTGCACAGCGAAGTCAACTGCAAAAAACCAGCAGCTGCTTACTCCCAAACACAAGGCGCTGTCTATGTCCTTGCTTCCCGAGCAACACAGCACAGCCCTTCTTTTCTGCAGCTGCCATCGAGATCTCTGCAACTCGTAAACTCAGGGTACGAACAAGAATTCTCCAGATTCGTCTGCATCCGGACCAAGTCAAAACGCAGGAAAGTCGTCCTGGAGCACCTGCCAGAAGCATGCCAGCAATAAACTGAAAGGTCTGGCAGCTGCAGCCACCGTCTTCTAGCAGTGCCAAGGCTGCGCACACAAGCCGGTTTCGTTCTTCGCCTCTCAGAAGCCAACCGCTCCCTGCGGCTGCCGGAGGCCAAGAAGCGGCTACTAGGTGCACCACTGACGTGAACCGCACTTGTAGGCTGCAAAGCGCGGTTTCGGCAGAAAGAAGCCGGCAACCGCCGCTTCCCTGCGGACAGCTGCCGAAAGCCGAAGTCTGCGTCTCTAGCGGACTGCATCATAGCGAAAAGCTTTTCCAGCGTGTCTCGCAGGGAGAAAGCTTGCCAGCAGAGTGCATGCATGCCGCCCTTGCCCAGAAACATATATTTGCTGAACACTCCAAAAACACTACTCTTTCCTAGGCAAGCTTCACACTGCTGTCAGACGTGCGTGCTCTCTGTTTTCTGCTGCCCTGCTCACTGTAGAAGAGTGCACAGCTCCACCTGACATTCAGTGCACAGCGAAGTCAACTGCAAAAAGCCAGCAGCTGCTCACTCCCAAACACAAGGCGCTGTCTATGTCCTTGCTTCCCGAGAAACTCAGCGCAGCCCTTCTTCTCTGCATCTCGGAATCTCAGGGCACGAACAAGAATTCTCCAGATTCGTTTGCATCAGGACCAAGTCAAAACGCAGGAAAGTCGTCCTGGAGCACCTGCCAGAAGCATGCCAGCGGTAAACTGAAAGGGCTGGCAGCGGCAGCCACCGTCCTCTAGCAGTGCCAAGGCAGCGCACACAAGCCGGTTTCGTTCTTCGCCACTCAGAAGCCAACCGCTCTCCCCGGCTGCCGGAGGCCAAGAAGCGGCTACTAGGTGCACTGCTGACGTGAACCGCACTTGTAGGCTTCAAAGCGCGGCTTCGGCAGAGAGACGACGGCAACCGCCGCTTTCCTGCGGACAGCTGCGGAGAGCCGAAGTCTACGTCTCTAGCGGACTGCATCATAGCGAAAAGCTTTTCCAGCGTGTCTCGCAGGGAGAAAGCTTGCCAGCACACTGCACGCATCCCGCCCTTGCCCAGAAACATATATTTGCTGAACACTCCAAAAACACTACTCTTTCGTGGGCAAGCTTCAAACTGCTGTCAGACATCTGTGCTCTCTATTTTGTGGTGTCCTGCTCGTTGAAGAAGAGTGCACAGCTCCACCTGACATTCAGTGCACAGCGAAGTCAACTGCAAAAAGCCAGCAGCTGCTCACTCCCAAACACAAGGCGCTGTCTATGTCCTTGCTTCCCGAGAAACTCAGCGCAGCCCTTCTTCTCTGCATCTCGGAATCTCAGGGAACGAACAAGAATTCTCCAGATTCGTCTTCATAAGGACCAAGTCAAAACGCAGGAAAGTCGTCCTGGAGCACCTGCCAGAAGCATGCCAGCGGTAAACTGAAAGGGCTGGCAGCTGCAGCCACCGTCCTCTAGCAGTGCCAAGGCAGCGCACACAAGCCGGTTTCGTTCTTCGCCACTCAGAAGCCAACCGCTCTCCCCGGCTGCCGGAGGCCAAGAAGCGGCTACTAGGTGCACCACAGACGTGAACCGCACTTGTAGGCTGCAAAGCGCGGTTTCGGCAGAAAGAAGCCGGCAACCGCCGCTTCCCTGCGGACAGCTGCGGAGAGCTGAAGTCTGCGTCTCTAGCGGACTGCATCATAGCGAAAAGCTTTTCCAGCGTTTATCGCAGGGAGAAAGCTTGCCAGCAGAGTGCATGCATGCCGCCCTTGCCCAGAAACATATATTTGCTGAACACTTCAAAAACACTACTCTTTCGTGGGCAAGCTTCAAACTGCTGTCAGACATCTGTGCTCTCTGTTTTGTGGTGTCCTGCTCGTTGTAGAAGAGTGCACAGCTCCACCTGACATTCAGTGCCCAGCGAAGTCAACTGCAAAAAACCAGCAGCTGCTCACTCCCAAACACAAGGCGCTTTCTATGTCCTTGCTTCCCGAGCAATTCAGCACAGCCCTCCTTCTCTGCAGCTGCCATCGAGATCTCTGCAACTCGTAAACTCAGGGTACGAACAAGAATTCTCCAGATTCGTCTGCATCAGGACCAAGTCAAACAGCAGGAAAGTCGTCCTGGAGCACCTGCCAGACGCATGCCAGCGGTGAATTGAAAGGGCTGTCAGCTTCAGCCACCGTCTTCTAGCAGTGCCAAGGCTGCGCACACAAGCCGGTTTCATTCTTCGCCTCTCAGAAGCCAACCGCTCTCCCCGGCTGCCGGAGGCCAAGAAGCGGCTACTAGGTGCACTGCTGACGTGAACCGCACTTGTAGGCTTCAAAGCGCGGCTTCGGCAGAGAGACGACGGCAACCGCCGCTTTCCTGCGGACAGCTGCGGAGAGCCGAAGTCTACGTCTCTAGCGGACTGCATCATAGCGAAAAGCTTTTCCAGCGTGTCTCGCAGGGAGAAAGCTTGCCAGCACACTGCACGCATCCCGCCCTTGCCCAGAAACATATATTTGCTGAACACTCCAAAAACACTACTCTTTCGTGGGCAAGCTTCAAACTGCTGTCAGACATCTGTGCTCTCTATTTTGTGGTGTCCTGCTCGTTGAAGAAGAGTGCACAGCTCCACCTGACATTCAGTGCACAGCGAAGTCAACTGCAAAAAACCAGCAGCTGCCCACTCCCAAACACAAGGCGCTGTCTATGTCCTTGCTTCCCGAGCAATTCAGCACAGCCCTTCTTCTCTGCAGCTGCCATCGAGATCTCTGCAACTTGTAAACTCAGGGCACGAACAAGAATTCTCCAGATTCGTCTGCATCAGGACCAAGTCAAAACGCAGGAAAGTCGTCCCGGAGCACCTGCCAGAAGCATGCCAGCGGTTAACTGAAAGCGCAGGCAGCTGCAGCCAACGTCCTCTAGCAGTGCCAAGGCTGCGCACACAAGCCGGTTTCGTTCTTCGCCTCTCAGAAGCAACCGCTCTCCCCGGCTGCCGGAGGCGAAGAAGCGGCTACTAGGTGTACTGCTGACGTGAACCGCAGTTGTAGGCTGCAAAGCGCGGCGTCGGCAGAAAGACGCCGGCAACCGGCGCTGCCCTGCGGACAGCTGCCGAGAGTCGAAGTCTGCGTCTCCAGCGGACTGCATCATAGCGAAAAGCTTTTCCAGTGTGTCTCGCAGGGAGAAAGCTTGCCGGCACACTGCACGCATCCCGCCCTTGCCCAGAAACATATATTTGCTGAACACTCCAAAAACACTACTCTTTCCTAGGCAAGCTTCAAACTGCTGTCAGACATCTGTGCTCTCTGTTTTGTGGTGTCCTGCTCGTTGTAGAAGAGTGCACAGCTCCACCTGACATTCAGTGCACAGCGAAGTCAACTGCAAAAAACCAGCAGCTGCTCACTCCCAAACACAAGGCGCTGTCTATGTCCTTGCTTCCCGAGCAATTCAGCACAGCCCTTCTTCTCTGCAGCTGCCATCGAGATCTCTGCAACTCGTAAACTCAGGGTACGAACAAGAATTCTCCAGATTCGTCTGCATCAGGACCAAGTCAAAACGCAGGAAAGTCGTCCTGGAGCACCCTCCAGAAGCATGCCAGCGGATAACTGAAAGCGCAGGCAGCGGCAGCCACCGTCCTCTAGCAGTGCCAAGGCAGCGCACACAAGCCGGTTTCGTTCTTCGCCACTCAGAAGCCAACCGCTCTCCCCGGCTGCCGGAGGCCAAGAAGCGGCTACTAGGTGCACCACAGACGTGAACCGCACTTGTAGGCTGCAAAGCGCGGTTTCGGCAGAAAGAAGCCGGCAACCGCCGCTTCCCTGCGGACAGCTGCCGAGAGCCGAAGTCTGCGTCTCTAGCGGACTGCATCATAGCGAAAAGCTTTTCCAGCGTGTCTCGCAGGGAGAAAGCTTGCCAGCGCAGTGCACGCATCCCGCCCTTGCCCAGAAACATGAATTTGCTGAACACTCCAAAAACACTACTCTTTCCTAGGCAAGCTTCAAACTGCTGTCAGACGTGCGTTCTCTCTGTTTTCTGCTGCCCTGCTCATCGTAGAGGAGTGCACAGCTCACCCTGGCATTCAGTGCACAGCGAAGTCAATAGCAAAAAACCAGCAGCTGCTCACTCCCAAACACAAGGCGCTGTCGATGTCCTTGCTTCCCGAGCAACTCAGCGCAGCCCTTCTTCTCTGCATCTCGGAAGCTCAGGGCACGAAAAAGAATTCTCCAGATTCGTCTGCATCAGGACCAGGTCAAAACGCAGGAAAGTCGTCCTGGAGCACCTGCCAGACGCATGCCAGCGGTGAACTGAAAGGGCTGGCAGCTGCAGCCACCGTCTTCTAGCAGTGCCAAGGCAGCGCACACAAGCCGGTTTCGTTCTTCGCCTCTCAGAAGCCAACCGCTCTCCCCGGCTGCCGGAGGCGGAGAATCGGCTACTAGATGCACCGCTGACGTCAACCGCACTTGTAGGCTGCAAAGCGCGGCTTCGGCAGAAAGAAGCCGGCAACCGCCGCTTCCCTGCGGACAGCTGCCGAAAGCCGAAGTCTGCGTCTCTAGCGGACTGCATCATAGCGACAAGCTTTTCCAGCGTGTCTCGCAGGGAGAAAGCTTGCCCGCGCAGTGCACGCATCCCGCCCTTGCCCAGAAACATATATTTGCTGAACACTCCAAAAACACTACTCTTTCCTAGGCAAGCTTCAAACTGCTGTCAGACATCTGTGCTCTCTGTTTTGTGGTGTCCTGCTCGTTGTAGAAGAGTGCACAGCTCCACCTGACATTCAGTGCACAGCGAAGTCAATTGCAAAAAACCAGCAGCTGCTCACTCCCAAACACAAGGCGCTGTCTATGTCCTTGCTTCCCGAGCAATTCAGCACAGCCCTTCTTTTCTGCAGCTGCCATCGAGATCTCTGCAACTCGTAAACTCAGGGTACGGACAAGAATTCTCCAGATTCGTCTGCATCAGGACCAAGTCAAAACGCAGGAAAGTCGTCCTGGAGCACCTGCCAGACGCAAGCCAGCGGTGAACTGAAAGGGCTGGCAGCTGCAGCCACCGTCTTCTAGCAGTGCCAAGGCTGCGCAAACAAGCCGGTTTCGTTCTTCGCCTCTCAGAAGCCAACCGCTCTCCCCGGCTGCCGGAGGCGAAGAAGCGGCTACTAGGTGCACCGCTGACGTGAACCGCACTAGTAGGCTTCAAAGCGCGGTTTCGGCACAAAGAAGCCGGCAACCGCCGCTTCCCTGCGGACAGCTGCCGAAAGCCGAAGTCTGCGTCTCTAGCGGACTGCATCATAGCGAAAAGCTTTTCCAGCGTGTCTCGCAGGGAGAAAGCTTGCCAGCACTGTGCACGCATCCCGCCCTTGCCCAGAAACATGGATTTGCTGAACACTCCAAAAACACTACTCTTTCCTAGGCAAGCTTCAAAATGCTGTCACACATCTGTGCTCTCTGTTTTCTGCTGCCCTGCTCGTTGTAGAAGATTGCACATGTCCACCTGACATTCAGTGCCCAGCGAAGTCAACTGCAAAAAGCCAGCAGCTGCTCACTCCCAAACACAAGGCGCTGTCTATGTCCTTGCTTCCCGAGGAACTCAGCGCAGCCCTTCTTCTCTGCATCTCGGAATCTCAGGGCACGAACAAGAATTCTCCAGATTCGTTTGCATCAGGACCAAGTCAAAACGCAGGAAAGTCGTCCTGGAGCACCTGCCAGAAGCATGCCAGCGGTAAACTGAAAGGTCTGGCAGCTGCAGCCTCCGTCTTCTAGCAGTGCCAAGGCAGCGCATACAAGCCGGTTTCGTTCTTCGCCTCTCAGAAGCCAACCGCTCTCCGCAGCTGCCGGAGGCGAAGAAGCGTCTACTAGGTGCACCACTGACGTGAACCGCACTTGTAGGCTGCAAAGCGCGGTTTCGGCAGAAAGAAGCCGGCAACCGCCGCTTCCCTGCGGACAGCTGCCGAAAGCCGAAGTCTGCGTCTCTAGCGGACTGCATCATAGCGAAAAGCTTTTCCAGCGTGTCTCGCAGGGAGAAAGCTTGCCAGCGCAGTGCACGCATCCCGCCCTTGCCCAGAAACATATTTGCTGAACACTCCAAAAACACTACTCTTTCCTAGGCAAGCTTCACACTGCTGTCAGACGTGCGTGCTCTCTGTTTTGTGGTGTCCTGCTCGTTGTAGAAGAGTGCACAGCTCCACCTGACATTCAGTGCCCAGCGAAGTCAACTGCAAAAAACCAGCAGCTGCTCACTCCCAAACACAAGGCGCTTTCTATGTCCTTGCTTCCCGAGCAATTCAGCACAGCCCTCCTTCTCTGCAGCTGCCATCGAGATCTCTGCAACTCGTAAACTCAGGGTACGAACAAGAATTCTCCAGATTCGTCTGCATCAGGACCAAGTCAAACAGCAGGAAAGTCGTCCTGGAGCACCTGCCAGACGCATGCCAGCGGTGAATTGAAAGGGCTGTCAGCTTCAGCCACCGTCTTCTAGCAGTGCCAAGGCTGCGCACACAAGCCGGTTTCATTCTTCGCCTCTCAGAAGCCAACCGCTCTCCCCGGCTGCCGGAGGCCAAGAAGCGGCTACTAGGTGCACTGCTGACGTGAACCGCACTTGTAGGCTTCAAAGCGCGGCTTCGGCAGAGAGACGACGGCAACCGCCGCTTTCCTGCGGACAGCTGCCGAGAGCCGAAGTCTGCGTCTCTAGCGGACTGCATCATAGCGAAAAGCTTTTCCAGCGTTTATCGCAGGGAGAAAGCTTGCCAGCAGAGTGCATGCATGCCGCCCTTGCCCAGACACATATATTTGCTGAACACTCCAAAAACACTACTCTTTCCTAGGCAAGCTTCAAACTGCTGTCAGACATCTGTGCTCTCTGTTTTGTGGTGTCCTGCTCGTTGTAGAAGAGTGCACAGCTCCACCTGACATTCAGTGCCCAGCGAAGTCAACTGCAAAAAACCAGCAGCTGCTCACTCCCAAACACAAGGCGCTTTCTATGTCCTTGCTTCCCGAGCAATTCAGCACAGCCCTCCTTCTCTGCAGCTGCCATCGAGATCTCTGCAACTCGTAAACTCAGGGTACGAACAAGAATTCTCCAGATTCGTCTGCATCAGGACCAAGTCAAACAGCAGGAAAGTCGTCCTGGAGCACCTGCCAGACGCATGCCAGCGGTGAATTGAAAGGGCTGTCAGCTTCAGCCACCGTCTTCTAGCAGTGCCAAGGCTGCGCACACAAGCCGGTTTCATTCTTCGCCTCTCAGAAGCCAACCGCTCTCCCCGGCTGCCGGAGGCCAAGAAGCGGCTACTAGGTGCACTGCTGACGTGAACCGCACTTGTAGGCTTCAAAGCGCGGCTTCGGCAGAGAGACGACGGCAACCGCCGCTTTCCTGCGGACAGCTGCGGAGAGCCGAAGTCTACGTCTCTAGCGGACTGCATCATAGCGAAAAGCTTTTCCAGCGTGTCTCGCAGGGAGAAAGCTTGCCAGCACACTGCACGCATCCCGCCCTTGCCCAGAAACATATATTTGCTGAACACTCCAAAAACACTACTCTTTCGTGGGCAAGCTTCAAACTGCTGTCAGACATCTGTGCTCTCTATTTTGTGGTGTCCTGCTCGTTGAAGAAGAGTGCACAGCTCCACCTGACATTCAGTGCACAGCGAAGTCAACTGCAAAAAACCAGCAGCTGCTCACTCCCAAACACAAGGCGCTGTCTCTGTCCTTGCTTCCCGAGCAATTCAGCACAGCCCTTCTTCTCTGCAGCTGCCATCGAGATCTCTGAAACTTGTAAACTCAGGGCACGAACAAGAATTCTCCAGATTCGTCTGCATCAGGACCAAGTCAAAACGCAGGAAAGTCGTCCCGGAGCACCCTCCAGAAGCATGCCAGCGGATAACTGAAAGCGCAGGCAGCGGCAGCCACCGTCCTCTAGCAGTGCCAAGGCAGCGCACACAAGCCGGTTTCGTTCTTCGCCACTCAGAAGCCAACCGCTCTCCCCGGCTGCCGGAGGCCGAGAAGCGGCTACTAGGTGCACCACAGACGTGAACCGCACTTGTAGGCTGCAAAGCGCGGTTTCGGCAGAAAGAAGCCGGCAACCGCCGCTTCCCTGCGGACAGCTGCCGAGAGCCGAAGTCTGCGTCTCTAGCGGACTGCATCATAGCGAAAAGCTTTTCCAGCGTGTCTCGCAGGGAGAAAGCTTGCCAGCACACTGCACGCATCCCGCCCTTGCCCAGAAACATATATTTGCTGAACACTCCAAAAACACTACTCTTTCGTGGGCAAGCTTCAAACTGCTGTCAGACATCTGTGCTCTCTATTTTGTGGTGTCCTGCTCGTTGAAGAAGAGTGCACAGCTCCACCTGACATTCAGTGCACAGCGAAGTCAACTGCAAAAAGCCAGCAGCTGCTCACTCCCAAACACAAGGCGCTGTCTATGTCCTTGCTTCCCGAGAAACTCAGCGCAGCCCTTCTTCTCTGCATCTCGGAATCTCAGGGCACGAACAAGAATTCTCCAGATTCGTCTGCATCAGGACCAAGTCAAAACGCAGGAAAGTCGTCCTGGAGCACCTGCCAGAAGCATGCCAGCGGTAAACTGAAAGGGCTGGCAGCGGCAGCCACCGTCCTCTAGCAGTGCCAAGGCAGCGCACACAAGCCGGTTTCGTTCTTCGCCACTCAGAAGCCAACCGCTCTCCCCGGCTGCCGGAGGCCAAGAAGCGGCTACTAGGTGCACCACTGACGTGAACCGCACTTGTAGGCTGCAAAGCGCGGTTTCGGCAGAAAGAAGCCGGCAACCGCCGCTTCCCTGCGGACAGCTGCGGAGAGCTGAAGTCTGCGTCTCTAGCGGACTGCATCATAGCGAAAAGCTTTTCCAGCGTGTCTCGCAGGGAGAAAGCTTGCCAGCGCAGTGCACGCATCCCGCCCTTGCCCAGAAACATATATTTGCTGAACACTCCAAAAACACTACTCTTTCCTAGGCAAGCTTCAAACTGCTATCAGACATCTGTGCTCTCTGTTTTGTGGTGTCCTGCTCGTTGTAGAAGAGTGCACAGCTCCACCTGACATTCAGTGCACAGCGAAGTCAACTGCAAAAAACCAGCAGCTGCTCACTCCCAAACACAAGGCGCTGTCTATGTCATTGCTTCCCGAGCAATTCAGCACAGCCCTTCTTTTCTGCAGCTGCCATCGAGATCTCTGCAACTCGTAAACTCAGGGTACGGACAAGAATTCTCCAGATTCGTCTGCATCCGGACCAAGTCAAAACGCAGGAAAGTCGTCCTGGAGCACCTGCCAGAAGCATGCCAGCGGTGAACTGAAAGGGCTGGCAGCTGTAGCCACTGTCTTCTAGCAGTGCCAAGGCTGCGCACACAAGCCGGTTTCGTTCTTCGCCTCTCAGAAGCCAACCGCTCTCCCCGGCTGCCGGAGGCGGAGAATCGGCTACTAGATGCACCGCTGACGTGAACCGCACTTGTAGGCTGCAAAGCGCGGTTTCGGCAGAAAGAAGCCGGCAACCGCCGCTTCCCTGCGGACAGCTGCGGAGAGCCGAAGTCTACGTCTCTAGCGGACTGCATCATAGCGAAAAGCTTTTCCAGCGTGTCTCGCAGGGAGAAAGCTTGCCAGCACACTGCACGCATCCCGCCCTTGCCCAGAAACATATATTTGCTGAACACTCCAAAAACACTACTCTTTCGTGGGCAAGTTTCAAACTGCTGTCAGACATCTGTGCTCTCTATTTTGTGGTGTCCTGCTCGTTGAAGAAGAGTGCACAGCTCCACCTGACATTCAGTGCACAGCGAAGTCAACTGCAAAAAACCAGCAGCTGCTCACTCCCAAACACAAGGCGCTGTCTATGTCCTTGCTTCCCGAGCAATTCAGCACAGCCCTTCTTCTCTGCAGCTGCCATCGAGATCTCTGAAACTTGTAAACTCAGGGCACGAACAAGAATTCTCCAGATTCGTCTGCATCAGGACCAAGTCAAAACGCAGGAAAGTCGTCCCGGAGCACCCTCCAGAAGCATGCCAGCGGATAACTGAAAGCGCAGGCAGCGGCAGCCACCGTCCTCTAGCAGTGCCAAGGCAGCGCACACAAGCCGGTTTCGTTCTTCGCCACTCAGAAGCCAACCGCTCTCCCCGGCTGCCGGAGGCCGAGAAGCGGCTACTAGGTGCACCACAGACGTGAACCGCACTTGTAGGCTGCAAAGCGCGGTTTCGGCAGAAAGAAGCCGGCAACCGCCGCTTCCCTGCGGACAGCTGCCGAGAGCCGAAGTCTGCGTCTCTAGCGGACTGCATCATAGCGAAAAGCTTTTCCAGCGTGTCTCGCAGGGAGAAAGCTTGCCAGCACACTGCACGCATCCCGCCCTTGCCCAGAAACATATATTTGCTGAACACTCCAAAACACTACTCTTTCATGGGCAAGCTTCAAACTGCTGTCAGACATCTGTGCTCTCTATTTTGTGGTGTCCTGCTCGTTGAAGAAGAGTGCACAGCTCCACCTGACATTCAGTGCACAGCGAAGTCAACTGCAAAAAGCCAGCAGCTGCTCACTCCCAAACACAAGGCGCTGTCTATGTCCTTGCTTCCCGATAAACTCAGCGCAGCCCTTCTTCTCTGCATCTCGGAATCTCAGGGCACGAACAAGAATTCTCCAGATTCGTCTGCATCAGGACCAAGTCAAAACGCAGGAAAGTCGTCCTGGAGCACCTGCCAGAAGCATGCCAGCGGTAAACTGAAAGGGCTGGCAGCGGCAGCCACCGTCCTCTAGCAGTGCCAAGGCAGCGCACACAAGCCGGTTTCGTTCTTCGCCACTCAGAAGCCAACCGCTCTCCCCGGCTGCCGGAGGCCAAGAAGCGTCTAGTAGGTGCACCACTGACGTGAACCGCACTTGTAGGCTGCAAAGCGCGGTTTCGGCAGAAAGAAGCCGGCAACCGCCGCTTCCCTGCGGACAGCTGCGGAGAGCTGAAGTCTGCGTCTCTAGCGGACTGCATCATAGCGAAAAGCTTTTCCAGCGTGTCTCGCAGGGAGAAAGCTTGCCAGCGCAGTGCACGCATCCCGCCCTTGCCCAGAAACATATATTTGCTGAACACTCCAAAAACACTACTCTTTCCTAGGCAAGCTTCAAACTGCTATCAGACATCTGTGCTCTCTGTTTTGTGGTGTCCTGCTCGTTGTAGAAGAGTGCACAGCTCCACCTGACATTCAGTGCACAGCGAAGTCAACTGCAAAAAACCAGCAGCTGCTCACTCCCAAACACAAGGCGCTGTCTATGTCATTGCTTCCCGAGCAATTCAGCACAGCCCTTCTTTTCTGCAGCTGCCATCGAGATCTCTGCAACTCGTAAACTCAGGGTACGGACAAGAATTCTCCAGATTCGTCTGCATCCGGACCAAGTCAAAACGCAGGAAAGTCGTCCTGGAGCACCTGCCAGAAGCATGCCAGCGGTGAACTGAAAGGGCTGGCAGCTGTAGCCACTGTCTTCTAGCAGTGCCAAGGCTGCGCACACAAGCCGGTTTCGTTCTTCGCCTCTCAGAAGCCAACCGCTCTCCCCGGCTGCCGGAGGCGGAGAATCGGCTACTAGATGCACCGCTGACGTGAACCGCACTTGTAGGCTGCAAAGCGCGGTTTCGGCAGAAAGAAGCCGGCAACCGCCGCTTCCCTGCGGACAGCTGCGGAGAGCTGAAGTCTGCGTCTCTAGCGGACTGCATCATAGCGAAAAGCTTTTCCAGCGTGTCTCGCAGGGAGAAAGCTTGCCAGCGCAGTGCACGCATCCCGCCCTTGCCCAGAAACATATATTTGCTGAACACTCCAAAAACACTACTCTTTCCTAGGCAAGCTTCAAACTGCTGTCAGACATCTGTGCTCTCTGTTTTGTGGTGTCCTGCTCGTTGTAGAAGAGTGCACAGCTCCACCTGACATTCAGTGCACAGCGAAGTCAACTGCAAAAAACCAGCAGCTGCTTACTCCCAAACACAAGGCGCTGTCTATGTCCTTGCTTCCCGAGCAACTCAGCACAGCCCTTCTTTTCTGCAGCTGCCATCGAGATCTCTGCAACTCGTAAACTCAGGGTACGAACAAGAATTCTCCAGATTCGTCTGCATCCGGACCAAGTCAAAACGCAGGAAAGTCGTCCTGGAGCACCTGCCAGAAGCATGCCAGCGGTAAACTGAAAGGTCTGGCAGCTGCAGCCACCGTCTTCTAGCAGTGCCAAGGCTGCGCACACAAGCCGGTTTCGTTCTTCGCCTCTCAGAAGCCAACCGCTCTCCCCGGCTGCCGGAGGCGAAGAAGCGTCTAGTAGGTGCACCACTGACGTGAACCGCACTTGTAGGCTGCAAAGCGCGGTTTCGGCAGAAAGAAGCCGGCAACCGCCGCTTCCCTGCGGACAGCTGCCGAAAGCCGAAGTCTGCGTCTCTAGCGGACTGCATCATAGCGAAAAGCTTTTCCAGCGTGTCTCGCAGGGAGAAAGCTTGCCAGCAGAGTGCATGCATGCCGCCCTTGCCCAGAAACATATATTTGCTGAACACTCCAAAAACACTACTCTTTCCTAGGCAAGCTTCACACTGCTGTCAGACGTGCGTGCTCTCTGTTTTCTGCTGCCCTGCTCACTGTAGAAGAGTGCACAGCTCCACCTGACATTCAGTGCACAGCGAAGTCAACTGCAAAAAGCCAGCAGCTGCTCACTCCCAAACACAAGGCGCTGTCTATGTCCTTGCTTCCCGAGAAACTCAGCACAGCCCTTCTTATCTGCATCTCGGAATCTCAGGGCACGAACAAGAATTCTCCAGATTCGTTTGCATCAGGACCAAGTCAAAACGCAGGAAAGTCGTCCTGGAGCACCCTCCAGAAGCATGCCAGCGGATAACTGAAAGGGCTGGCAGCGGCAGCCACCGTCCTCTAGCAGTGCCAAGGCAGCGCACACAAGCCGGTTTCGTTCTTCGCCACTCAGAAGCCAACCGCTCTCCCCGGCTGCCGGAGGCCAAGAAGCGGCTACTAGGTGCACCACAGACGTGAACCGCACTTGTAGGCTGCAAAGCGCGGTTTCGGCAGAAAGAAGCCGGCAACCGCCGCTTCCCTGCGGACAGCTGCCGAGAGCCGAAGTCTGCGTCTCTAGCGGACTGCATCATAGCGAAAAGCTTTTCCAGCGTGTCTCGCAGGGAGAAAGCTTGCCAGCGCAGTGCACGCATCCCGCCCTTGCCCAGAAACATGAATTTGCTGAACACTCCAAAAACACTACTCTTTCCTAGGCAAGCTTCAAACTGCTGTCAGACGTGCGTTCTCTCTGTTTTCTGCTGCCCTGCTCATCGTAGAGGAGTGCACAGCTCACCCTGGCATTCAGTGCACAGCGAAGTCAATAGCAAAAAACCAGCAGCTGCTCACTCCCAAACACAAGGCGCTGTCGATGTCCTTGCTTCCCGAGCAACTCAGCGCAGCCCTTCTTCTCTGCATCTCGGAAGCTCAGGGCACGAAAAAGAATTCTCCAGATTCGTCTGCATCAGGACCAGGTCAAAACGCAGGAAAGTCGTCCTGGAGCACCTGCCAGACGCATGCCAGCGGTGAACTGAAAGGGCTGGCAGCTGCAGCCACCGTCTTCTAGCAGTGCCAAGGCAGCGCACACAAGCCGGTTTCGTTCTTCGCCTCTCAGAAGCCAACCGCTCTCCCCGGCTGCCGGAGGCGGAGAATCGGCTACTAGATGCACCGCTGACGTCAACCGCACTTGTAGGCTGCAAAGCGCGGCTTCGGCAGAAAGAAGCCGGCAACCGCCGCTTCCCTGCGGACAGCTGCCGAAAGCCGAAGTCCGCGTCTCTAGCGGACTGCATCATAGCGACAAGCTTTTCCAGCGTGTCTCGCAGGGAGAAAGCTTGCCCGCGCAGTGCACGCATCCCGCCCTTGCCCAGAAACATATATTTGCTGAACACTCCAAAAACACTACTCTTTCCTAGGCAAGCTTCAAACTGCTGTCAGACATCTGTGCTCTCTGTTTTGTGGTGTCCTGCTCGTTGTAGAAGAGTGCACAGCTCCACCTGACATTCAGTGCACAGCGAAGTCAACTGCAAAAAACCAGCAGCTGCTCACTCCCAAACACAAGGCGCTGTCTATGTCCTTGCTTCCCGAGCAATTCAGCACAGCCCTTCTTTTCTGCAGCTGCCATCGAGATCTCTGCAACTCGTAAACTCAGGGTACGGACAAGAATTCTCCAGATTCGTCTGCATCAGGACCAAGTCAAAACGCAGGAAAGTCGTCCTGGAGCACCTGCCAGACGCAAGCCAGCGGTGAACTGAAAGGGATGGCAGCTGCAGCCACCGTCTTCTAGCAGTGCCAAGGCTGCGCAAACAAGCCGGTTTCGTTCTTCGCCACTCAGAAGCCAACCGCTCTCCCCGGCTGCCGGAGGCGAAGAAGCGGCTACTAGGTGCACCGCTGACGTGAACCGCACTAGTAGGCTTCAAAGCGCGGTTTCGGCACAAAGAAGCCGGCAACCGCCGCTTCCCTGCGGACAGCTGCCGAAAGCCGAAGTCTGCGTCTCTAGCGGACTGCATCATAGCGAAAAGCTTTTCCAGCGTGTCTCGCAGGGAGAAAGCTTGCCAGCGCAGTGCACGCATCCCGCCCTTGCCCAGAAACATATTTGCTGAACACTCCAAAAACACTACTCTTTCCTAGGCAAGCTTCACACTGCTGTCAGACGTGCGTGCTCTCTGTTTTGTGGTGTCCTGCTCGTTGTAGAAGAGTGCACAGCTCCACCTGACATTCAGTGCCCAGCGAAGTCAACTGCAAAAAACCAGCAGCTGCTCACTCCCAAACACAAGGCGCTTTCTATGTCCTTGCTTCCCGAGCAATTCAGCACAGCCCTCCTTCTCTGCAGCTGCCATCGAGATCTCTGCAACTCGTAAACTCAGGGTACGAACAAGAATTCTCCAGATTCGTCTGCATCAGGACCAAGTCAAACAGCAGGAAAGTCGTCCTGGAGCACCTGCCAGACGCATGCCAGCGGTGAATTGAAAGGGCTGTCAGCTTCAGCCACCGTCTTCTAGCAGTGCCAAGGCTGCGCACACAAGCCGGTTTCATTCTTCGCCTCTCAGAAGCCAACCGCTCTCCCCGGCTGCCGGAGGCCAAGAAGCGGCTACTAGGTGCACTGCTGACGTGAACCGCACTTGTAGGCTTCAAAGCGCGGCTTCGGCAGAGAGACGACGGCAACCGCCGCTTTCCTGCGGACAGCTGCCGAGAGCCGAAGTCTGCGTCTCTAGCGGACTGCATCATAGCGAAAAGCTTTTCCAGCGTTTATCGCAGGGAGAAAGCTTGCCAGCAGAGTGCATGCATGCCGCCCTTGCCCAGACACATATATTTGCTGAACACTCCAAAAACACTACTCTTTCCTAGGCAAGCTTCAAACTGCTGTCAGACATCTGTGCTCTCTGTTTTGTGGTGTCCTGCTCGTTGTAGAAGAGTGCACAGCTCCACCTGACATTCAGTGCCCAGCGAAGTCAACTGCAAAAAACCAGCAGCTGCTCACTCCCAAACACAAGGCGCTTTCTATGTCCTTGCTTCCCGAGCAATTCAGCACAGCCCTCCTTCTCTGCAGCTGCCATCGAGATCTCTGCAACTCGTAAACTCAGGGTACGAACAAGAATTCTCCAGATTCGTCTGCATCAGGACCAAGTCAAACAGCAGGAAAGTCGTCCTGGAGCACCTGCCAGACGCATGCCAGCGGTGAATTGAAAGGGCTGTCAGCTTCAGCCACCGTCTTCTAGCAGTGCCAAGGCTGCGCACACAAGCCGGTTTCATTCTTCGCCTCTCAGAAGCCAACCGCTCTCCCCGGCTGCCGGAGGCCAAGAAGCGGCTACTAGGTGCACTGCTGACGTGAACCGCACTTGTAGGCTTCAAAGCGCGGCTTCGGCAGAGAGACGACGGCAACCGCCGCTTTCCTGCGGACAGCTGCGGAGAGCCGAAGTCTACGTCTCTAGCGGACTGCATCATAGCGAAAAGCTTTTCCAGCGTGTCTCGCAGGGAGAAAGCTTGCCAGCACACTGCACGCATCCCGCCCTTGCCCAGAAACATATATTTGCTGAACACTCCAAAAACACTACTCTTTCGTGGGCAAGCTTCAAACTGCTGTCAGACATCTGTGCTCTCTATTTTGTGGTGTCCTGCTCGTTGAAGAAGAGTGCACAGCTCCACCTGACATTCAGTGCACAGCGAAGTCAACTGCAAAAAACCAGCAGCTGCTCACTCCCAAACACAAGGCGCTGTCTATGTCCTTGCTTCCCGAGCAATTCAGCACAGCCCTTCTTCTCTGCAGCTGCCATCGAGATCTCTGAAACTTGTAAACTCAGGGCACGAACAAGAATTCTCCAGATTCGTCTGCATCAGGACCAAGTCAAAACGCAGGAAAGTCGTCCTGGAGCACCTGCCAGAAGCATGCCAGCGGTAAACTGAAAGGGCTGGCAGCGGCAGCCACCGTCCTCTAGCAGTGCCAAGGCAGCGCACACAAGCCGGTTTCGTTCTTCGCCACTCAGAAGCCAACCGCTCTCCCCGGCTGCCGGAGGCCGAGAAGCGGCTACTAGGTGCACCACAGACGTGAACCGCACTTGTAGGCTGCAAAGCGCGGTTTCGGCAGAAAGAAGCCGGCAACCGCCGCTTTCCTGCGGACAGCTGCCGAGAGCCGAAGTCTGCGTCTCTAGCGGACTGCATCATAGCGAAAAGCTTTTCCAGCGTGTCTCGCAGGGAGAAAGCTTGCCAGCACACTGCACGCATCCCGCCCTTGCCCAGAAACATATATTTGCTGAACACTCCAAAAACACTACTCTTTCGTGGGCAAGCTTCAAACTGCTGTCAGACATCTGTGCTCTCTATTTTGTGGTGTCCTGCTCGTTGAAGAAGAGTGCACAGCTCCACCTGATATTCAGTGCACAGCGAAGTCAACTGCAAAAAGCCAGCAGCTGCTCACTCCCAAACACAAGGCGCTGTCTATGTCCTTGCTTCCCGAGAAACTCAGCGCAGCCCTTCTTCTCTGCATCTCGGAATCTCAGGGCACGAACAAGAATTCTCCAGATTCGTCTGCATCAGGACCAAGTCAAAACGCAGGAAAGTCGTCCTGGAGCACCTGCCAGAAGCATGCCAGCGGTAAACTGAAAGGGCTGGCAGCGGCAGCCACCGTCCTCTAGCAGTGCCAAGGCAGCGCACACAAGCCGGTTTCGTTCTTCGCCACTCAGAAGCCAACCGCTCTCCCCGGCTGCCGGAGGCCAAGAAGCGGCTACTAGGTGCACCACTGACGTGAACCGCACTTGTAGGCTGCAAAGCGCGGTTTCGGCAGAAAGAAGCCGGCAACCGCCGCTTCCCTGCGGACAGCTGCGGAGAGCTGAAGTCTGCGTCTCTAGCGGACTGCATCATAGCGAAAAGCTTTTCCAGCGTGTCTCGCAGGGAGAAAGCTTGCCAGCGCAGTGCACGCATCCCGCCCTTGCCCAGAAACATATATTTGCTGAACACTCCAAAAACACTACTCTTTCCTAGGCAAGCTTCAAACTGCTATCAGACATCTGTGCTCTCTGTTTTGTGGTGTCCTGCTCGTTGTAGAAGAGTGCACAGCTCCACCTGACATTCAGTGCACAGCGAAGTCAACTGCAAAAAACCAGCAGCTGCTCACTCCCAAACACAAGGCGCTGTCTATGTCATTGCTTCCCGAGCAATTCAGCACAGCCCTTCTTTTCTGCAGCTGCCATCGAGATCTCTGCAACTCGTAAACTCAGGGTACGGACAAGAATTCTCCAGATTCGTCTGCATCCGGACCAAGTCAAAACGCAGGAAAGTCGTCCTGGAGCACCTGCCAGAAGCATGCCAGCGGTGAACTGAAAGGGCTGGCAGCTGTAGCCACTGTCTTCTAGCAGTGCCAAGGCTGCGCACACAAGCCGGTTTCGTTCTTCGCCTCTCAGAAGCCAACCGCTCTCCCCGGCTGCCGGAGGCGGAGAATCGGCTACTAGATGCACCGCTGACGTGAACCGCACTTGTAGGCTGCAAAGCGCGGTTTCGGCAGAAAGAAGCCGGCAACCGCCGCTTCCCTGCGGACAGCTGCGGAGAGCCGAAGTCTACGTCTCTAGCGGACTGCATCATAGCGAAAAGCTTTTCCAGCGTGTCTCGCAGGGAGAAAGCTTGCCAGCACACTGCACGCATCCCGCCCTTGCCCAGAAACATATATTTGCTGAACACTCCAAAAACACTACTCTTTCGTGGGCAAGTTTCAAACTGCTGTCAGACATCTGTGCTCTCTATTTTGTGGTGTCCTGCTCGTTGAAGAAGAGTGCACAGCTCCACCTGACATTCAGTGCACAGCGAAGTCAACTGCAAAAAACCAGCAGCTGCTCACTCCCAAACACAAGGCGCTGTCTATGTCCTTGCTTCCCGAGCAATTCAGCACAGCCCTTCTTCTCTGCAGCTGCCATCGAGATCTCTGAAACTTGTAAACTCAGGGCACGAACAAGAATTCTCCAGATTCGTCTGCATCAGGACCAAGTCAAAACGCAGGAAAGTCGTCCCGGAGCACCCTCCAGAAGCATGCCAGCGGATAACTGAAAGCGCAGGCAGCGGCAGCCACCGTCCTCTAGCAGTGCCAAGGCAGCGCACACAAGCCGGTTTCGTTCTTCGCCACTCAGAAGCCAACCGCTCTCCCCGGCTGCCGGAGGCCGAGAAGCGGCTACTAGGTGCACCACAGACGTGAACCGCACTTGTAGGCTGCAAAGCGCGGTTTCGGCAGAAAGAAGCCGGCAACCGCCGCTTCCCTGCGGACAGCTGCCGAGAGCCGAAGTCTGCGTCTCTAGCGGACTGCATCATAGCGAAAAGCTTTTCCAGCGTGTCTCGCAGGGAGAAAGCTTGCCAGCACACTGCACGCATCCCGCCCTTGCCCAGAAACATATATTTGCTGAACACTCCAAAAACACTACTCTTTCGTGGGCAAGCTTCAAACTGCTGTCAGACATCTGTGCTCTCTATTTTGTGGTGTCCTGCTCGTTGAAGAAGAGTGCACAGCTCCACCTGACATTCAGTGCACAGCGAAGTCAACTGCAAAAAGCCAGCAGCTGCTCACTCCCAAACACAAGGCGCTGTCTATGTCCTTGCTTCCCGAGAAACTCAGCGCAGCCCTTCTTCTCTGCATCTCGGAATCTCAGGGCACGAACAAGAATTCTCCAGATTCGTCTGCATCAGGACCAAGTCAAAACGCAGGAAAGTCGTCCTGGAGCACCTGCCAGAAGCATGCCAGCGGTAAACTGAAAGGGCTGGCAGCGGCAGCCACCGTCCTCTAGCAGTGCCAAGGCAGCGCACACAAGCCGGTTTCGTTCTTCGCCACTCAGAAGCCAACCGCTCTCCCCGGCTGCCGGAGGCCAAGAAGCGGCTACTAGGTGCACCACTGACGTGAACCGCACTTGTAGGCTGCAAAGCGCGGTTTCGGCAGAAAGAAGCCGGCAACCGCCGCTTCCCTGCGGACAGCTGCGGAGAGCTGAAGTCTGCGTCTCTAGCGGACTGCATCATAGCGAAAAGCTTTTCCAGCGTGTCTCGCAGGGAGAAAGCTTGCCAGCGCAGTGCACGCATCCCGCCCTTGCCCAGAAACATATATTTGCTGAACACTCCAAAAACACTACTCTTTCCTAGGCAAGCTTCAAACTGCTATCAGACATCTGTGCTCTCTGTTTTGTGGTGTCCTGCTCGTTGTAGAAGAGTGCACAGCTCCACCTGACATTCAGTGCACAGCGAAGTCAACTGCAAAAAACCAGCAGCTGCTCACTCCCAAACACAAGGCGCTGTCTATGTCATTGCTTCCCGAGCAATTCAGCACAGCCCTTCTTTTCTGCAGCTGCCATCGAGATCTCTGCAACTCGTAAACTCAGGGTACGGACAAGAATTCTCCAGATTCGTCTGCATCCGGACCAAGTCAAAACGCAGGAAAGTCGTCCTGGAGCACCTGCCAGAAGCATGCCAGCGGTGAACTGAAAGGGCTGGCAGCTGTAGCCACTGTCTTCTAGCAGTGCCAAGGCTGCGCACACAAGCCGGTTTCGTTCTTCGCCTCTCAGAAGCCAACCGCTCTCCCCGGCTGCCGGAGGCGGAGAATCGGCTACTAGATGCACCGCTGACGTGAACCGCACTTGTAGGCTGCAAAGCGCGGTTTCGGCAGAAAGAAGCCGGCAACCGCCGCTTCCCTGCGGACAGCTGCGGAGAGCTGAAGTCTGCGTCTCTAGCGGACTGCATCATAGCGAAAAGCTTTTCCAGCGTGTCTCGCAGGGAGAAAGCTTGCCAGCGCAGTGCACGCATCCCGCCCTTGCCCAGAAACATATATTTGCTGAACACTCCAAAAACACTACTCTTTCCTAGGCAAGCTTCAAACTGCTGTCAGACATCTGTGCTCTCTGTTTTGTGGTGTCCTGCTCGTTGTAGAAGAGTGCACAGCTCCACCTGACATTCAGTGCACAGCGAAGTCAACTGCAAAAAACCAGCAGCTGCTTACTCCCAAACACAAGGCGCTGTCTATGTCCTTGCTTCCCGAGCAACTCAGCACAGCCCTTCTTTTCTGCAGCTGCCATCGAGATCTCTGCAACTCGTAAACTCAGGGTACGAACAAGAATTCTCCAGATTCGTCTGCATCCGGACCAAGTCAAAACGCAGGAAAGTCGTCCTGGAGCACCTGCCAGAAGCATGCCAGCGGTAAACTGAAAGGTCTGGCAGCTGCAGCCACCGTCTTCTAGCAGTGCCAAGGCTGCGCACACAAGCCGGTTTCGTTCTTCGCCTCTCAGAAGCCAACCGCTCTCCCCGGCTGCCGGAGGCGAAGAAGCGTCTAGTAGGTGCACCACTGACGTGAACCGCACTTGTAGGCTGCAAAGCGCGGTTTCGGCAGAAAGAAGCCGGCAACCGCCGCTTCCCTGCGGACAGCTGCCGAAAGCCGAAGTCTGCGTCTCTAGCGGACTGCATCATAGCGAAAAGCTTTTCCAGCGTGTCTCGCAGGGAGAAAGCTTGCCAGCAGAGTGCATGCATGCCGCCCTTGCCCAGAAACATATATTTGCTGAACACTCCAAAAACACTACTCTTTCCTAGGCAAGCTTCACACTGCTGTCAGACGTGCGTGCTCTCTGTTTTCTGCTGCCCTGCTCACTGTAGAAGAGTGCACAGCTCCACCTGACATTCAGTGCACAGCGAAGTCAACTGCAAAAAGCCAGCAGCTGCTCACTCCCAAACACAAGGCGCTGTCTATGTCCTTGCTTCCCGAGAAACTCAGCACAGCCCTTCTTATCTGCATCTCGGAATCTCAGGGCACGAACAAGAATTCTCCAGATTCGTTTGCATCAGGACCAAGTCAAAACGCAGGAAAGTCGTCCTGGAGCACCTGCCAGAAGCATGCCAGCGGTAAACTGAAAGGGCTGGCAGCGGCAGCCACCGTCCTCTAGCAGTGCCAAGGCAGCGCACACAAGCCGGTTTCGTTCTTCGCCACTCAGAAGCCAACCGCTCTCCCCGGCTGCCGGAGGCCAAGAAGCGGCTACTAGGTGCACTGCTGACGTGAACCGCAGTTGTAGGCTTCAAAGCGCGGCTTCGGCAGAGAGACGACGGCAACCGCCGCTTTCCTGCGGACAGCTGCGGAGAGCCGAAGTCTACGTCTCTAGCGGACTGCATCATAGCGAAAAGCTTTTCCAGCGTGTCTCGCAGGGAGAAAGCTTGCCAGCACACTGCACGCATCCCGCCCTTGCCCAGAAACATATATTTGCTGAACACTCCAAAAACACTACTCTTTCGTGGGCAAGCTTCAAACTGCTGTCAGACATCTGTGCTCTCTATTTTGTGGTGTCCTGCTCGTTGAAGAAGAGTGCACAGCTCCACCTGACATTCAGTGCACAGCGAAGTCAACTGCAAAAAACCAGCAGCTGCTCACTCCCAAACACAAGGCGCTGTCTATGTCCTTGCTTCCCGAGCAATTCAGCACAGCCCTTCTTCTCTGCAGCTGCCATCGAGATCTCTGCAACTTGTAAACTCAGGGCACGAACAAGAATTCTCCAGATTCGTCTGCATCCGGACCAAGTCAAAACGCAGGAAAGTCGTCCCGGAGCACCTGCCAGAAGCATGCCAGCGGTTAACTGAAAGCGCAGGCAGCTGCAGCCAACGTCCTCTAGCAGTGCCAAGGCTGCGCACACAAGCCGGTTTCGTTCTTCGCCTCTCAGAAGCAACCGCTCTCCCCGGCTGCCGGAGGAGAAGAAGCGGCTACTAGGTGTACTGCTGACGTGAACCGCAGTTGTAGGCTGCAAAGCGCGGCTTCGGCAGAAAGACGCCGGCAACCGGCGCTGCCCTGCGGACAGCTGCCGAGAGTCGAAGTCTGCGTCTCTAGCGGACTGCATCATAGCGAAAAGCTTTTCCAGTGTGTCTCGCAGGGAGAAAGCTTGCCAGCACACTGCACGCATCCCGCTCTTGCCCAGAAACATATATTTGCTGAACACTCCAAAAACACTACTCTTTCCTAGGCAAGCTTCAAACTGCTGTCAGACATCTGTGCTCTCTGTTTTGTGGTGTCCTGCTCGTTGTAGAAGAGTGCACAGCTCCACCTGACATTCAGTGCACAGCGAAGTCAACTGCAAAAAACCAGCGGCTGCTCACTCCCAAACACAAGGCGCTGTCTATGTCCTTGCTTCCCGAGCAATTCAGCACAGCCCTTCTTCTCTGCAGCTGCCATCGAGATCTCTGCAACTCGTAAACTCAGGGTACGAACAAGAATTCTCCAGATTCGTCTGCATCAGGACCAAGTCAAAACGCAGGAAAGTCGTCCTGGAGCACCCTCCAGAAGCATGCCAGCGGATAACTGAAAGCGCAGGCAGCGGCAGCCACCGTCCTCTAGCAGTGCCAAGGCAGCGCACACAAGCCGGTTTCGTTCTTCGCCACTCAGAAGCCAACCGCTCTCCCCGGCTGCCGGAGGCCGAGAAGCGGCTACTAGGTGCACCACAGACGTGAACCGCACTTGTAGGCTGCAAAGCGCGGTTTCGGCAGAAAGAAGCCGGCAACCGCCGCTTCCCTGCGGACAGCTGCCGAGAGCCGAAGTCTGCGTCTCTAGCGGACTGCATCATAGCGAAAAGCTTTTCCAGCGTGTCTCGCAGGGAGAAAGCTTGCCAGCGCAGTGCACGCATCCCGCCCTTGCCCAGAAACATGAATTTGCTGAACACTCCAAAAACACTACTCTTTCCTAGGCAAGCTTCAAACTGCTGTCAGACGTGCGTTCTCTCTGTTTTCTGCTGCCCTGCTCATCGTAGAGGAGTGCACAGCTCACCCTGGCATTCAGTGCACAGCGAAGTCAACTGCAAAAAGCCAGCAGCTGCTCACTCCCAAACACAAGGCGCTGTCGATGTCCTTGCTTCCCGAGCAACTCAGCGCAGCCCTTCTTCTCTGCAACTCGGAAGCTCAGGGCACGAAAAAGAATTCTCCAGATTCGTCTGCATCAGGACCAGGTCAAAACGCAGGAAAGTCGTCCTGGAGCACCTGCCAGACGCAAGCCAGCGGTGAACTGAAAGGGCTGGCAGCTGCAGCCACCGTCTTCTAGCAGTGCCAAGGCTGCGCAAACAAGCCGGTTTCGTTCTTCGCCTCTCAGAAGCCAACCGCTCTCCCCGGCTGCCGGAGGCGAAGAAGCGGCAACTAGGTGCACCGCTGACGTGAACCGCACTAGTAGGCTTCAAAGCGCGGTTTCGGCAGAAAGAAGCCGGCAACCGCCGCTTCCCTGCGGACAGCTGCCGAAAGCCGAAGTCTGCGTCTCTAGCGGACTGCATCATAGCGAAAAGCTTTTCCAGCGTGTCTCGCAGGGAGAAAGCTTGCCAGCACTGTGCACGCATCCCGCCCTTGCCCAGAAACATGGATTTGCTGAACACTCCAAAAACACTACTCTTTCGTGGGCAAGCTTCAAACTGCTGTCAGACATCTGTGCTCTCTATTTTGTGGTGTCCTGCTCGTTGAAGAAGAGTGCACATGTCCACCTGACATTCAGTGCCCAGCGAAGTCAACTGCAAAAAGCCATCAGCTGCTCACTCCCAAACACAAGGCGCTGTCTATGTCCTTGCTTCCCGAGGAACTCAGCGCAGCCCTTCTTCTCTGCATCTCGGAATCTCAGGGCACGAACAAGAATTCTCCAGATTCGTTTGCATCAGGACCAAGTCAAAACGCAGGAAAGTCGTCCTGGAGCACCTGCCAGAAGCATGCCAGCGGTAAACTGAAAGGTCTGGCAGCTGCAGCCACCGTCTTCTAGCAGTGCCAAGGCAGCGCACACAAGCCGGTTTCGTTCTTCGCCTCTCAGAAGCCAACCGCTCTCCGCAGCTGCCGGAGGCGAAGAAGCGTCTACTAGGTGCACCACTGACGTGAACCGCACTTGTAGGCTGCAAAGCGCGGTTTCGGCAGAAAGAAGCCGGCAACCGCCGCTTCCCTGCGGACAGCTGCCGAAAGCCGAAGTCTGCGTCTCTAGCGGACTGCATCATAGCGAAAAGCTTTTCCAGCGTGTCTCGCAGGGAGAAAGCTTGCCAGCGCAGTGCACGCATCCCGCCCTTGCCCAGAAACATATTTGCTGAACACTCCAAAAACACTACTCTTTCCTAGGCAAGCTTCACACTGCTGTCAGACGTGCGTGCTCTCTGTTTTGTGGTGTCCTGCTCGTTGTAGAAGAGTGCACAGCTCCACCTGACATTCAGTGCACAGCGAAGTCAACTGCAAAAAACCAGCAGCTGCTCACTCCCAAACACAAGGCGCTTTCTATGTCCTTGCTTCCCGAGCAATTCAGCACAGCCCTCCTTCTCTGCAGCTGCCATCGAGATCTCTGCAACTCGTAAACTCAGGGTACGAACAAGAATTCTCCAGATTCGTCTGCATCAGGACCAAGTCAAACAGCAGGAAAGTCGTCCTGGAGCACCTGCCAGACGCATGCCAGCGGTGAATTGAAAGGGCTGTCAGCTTCAGCCACCGTCTTCTAGCAGTGCCAAGGCTGCGCACACAAGCCGGTTTCATTCTTCGCCTCTCAGAAGCCAACCGCTCTCCCCGGCTGCCGGAGGCCAAGAAGCGGCTACTAGGTGCACTGCTGACGTGAACCGCACTTGTAGGCTTCAAAGCGCGGCTTCGGCAGAGAGACGACGGCAACCGCCGCTTTCCTGCGGACAGCTGCGGAGAGCCGAAGTCTACGTCTCTAGCGGACTGCATCATAGCGAAAAGCTTTTCCAGCGTGTCTCGCAGGGAGAAAGCTTGCCAGCACACTGCACGCATCCCGCCCTTGCCCAGAAACATATATTTGCTGAACACTCCAAAAACACTACTCTTTCGTGGGCAAGCTTCAAACTGCTGTCAGACATCTGTGCTCTCTATTTTGTGGTGTCCTGCTCGTTGAAGAAGAGTGCACAGCTCCACCTGACATTCAGTGCACAGCGAAGTCAACTGCAAAAAGCCAGCAGCTGCTCACTCCCAAACACAAGGCGCTGTCTATGTCCTTGCTTCCCGAGAAACTCAGCGCAGCCCTTCTTCTCTGCATCTCGGAATCTCAGGGCACGAACAAGAATTCTCCAGATTCGTTTGCATCAGGACCAAGTCAAAACGCAGGAAAGTCGTCCTGGAGCACCTGCCAGAAGCATGCCAGCGGTAAACTGAAAGGGCTGGCAGCGGCAGCCACCGTCCTCTAGCAGTGCCAAGGCAGCGCACACAAGCCGGTTTCGTTCTTCGCCACTCAGAAGCCAACCGCTCTCCCCGGCTGCCGGAGGCCAAGAAGCGGCTACTAGGTGCACCACAGACGTGAACCGCACTTGTAGGCTGCAAAGCGCGGTTTCGGCAGAAAGAAGCCGGCAACCGCCGCTTCCCTGCGGACAGCTGCGGAGAGCTGAAGTCTGCGTCTCTAGCGGACTGCATCATAGCGAAAAGCTTTTCCAGCGTGTCTCGCAGGGAGAAAGCTTGCCAGCGCAGTGCACGCATCCCGCCCTTGCCCAGAAACATATATTTGCTGAACACTCCAAAAACACTACTCTTTCCTAGGCAAGCTTCAAACTGCTATCAGACATCTGTGCTCTCTGTTTTGTGGTGTCCTGCTCGTTGTAGAAGAGTGCACAGCTCCACCTGACATTCAGTGCACAGCGAAGTCAACTGCAAAAAACCAGCAGCTGCTCACTCCCAAACACAAGGCGCTGTCTATGTCATTGCTTCCCGAGCAATTCAGCACAGCCCTTCTTTTCTGCAGCTGCCATCGAGATCTCTGCAACTCGTAAACTCAGGGTACGGACAAGAATTCTCCAGATTCGTCTGCATCCGGACCAAGTCAAAACGCAGGAAAGTCGTCCTGGAGCACCTGCCAGAAGCATGCCAGCGGTGAACTGAAAGGGCTGGCAGCTGTAGCCACTGTCTTCTAGCAGTGCCAAGGCTGCGCACACAAGCCGGTCTCGTTCTTCGCCTCTCAGAAGCCAACCGCTCTCCCCGGCTGCCGGAGGCGGAGAATCGGCTACTAGATGCACCGCTGACGTGAACCGCACTTGTAGGCTGCAAAGCGCGGTTTCGGCAGAAAGAAGCCGGCAACCGCCGCTTCCCTGCGGACAGCTGCGGAGAGCTGAAGTCTGCGTCTCTAGCGGACTGCATCATAGCGAAAAGCTTTTCCAGCGTGTCTCGCAGGGAGAAAGCTTGCCAGCGCAGTGCACGCATCCCGCCCTTGCCCAGAAACATATATTTGCTGAACACTCCAAAAACACTACTCTTTCCTAGGCAAGCTTCAAACTGCTGTCAGACATCTGTGCTCTCTGTTTTGTGGTGTCCTGCTCGTTGTAGAAGAGTGCACAGCTCCACCTGACATTCAGTGCACAGCGAAGTCAACTGCAAAAAACCAGCAGCTGCTTACTCCCAAACACAAGGCGCTGTCTATGTCCTTGCTTCCCGAGCAACTCAGCACAGCCCTTCTTCTCTGCAGCTGCCATCGAGATCTCTGCAACTCGTAAACTCAGGGTACGAACAAGAATTCTCCAGATTCGTCTGCATCCGGACCAAGTCAAAACGCAGGAAAGTCGTCCTGGAGCACCTGCCAGAAGCATGCCAGCGGTAAACTGAAAGGTCTGGCAGCTGCAGCCACCGTCTTCTAGCAGTGCCAAGGCTGCGCACACAAGCCGGTTTCGTTCTTCGCCTCTCAGAAGCCAACCGCTCTCCCCGGCTGCCGGAGGCGAAGAAGCGTCTAGTAGGTGCACCACTGACGTGAACCGCACTTGTAGGCTGCAAAGCGCGGTTTCGGCAGAAAGAAGCCGGCAACCGCCGCTTCCCTGCGGACAGCTGCCGAAAGCCGAAGTCTGCGTCTCTAGCGGACTGCATCATAGCGAAAAGCTTTTCCAGCGTGTCTCGCAGGGAGAAAGCTTGCCAGCGCAGTGCACGCATCCCGCCCTTGCCCAGAAACATATATTTGCTGAACACTCCAAAAACACTACTCTTTCCTAGGCAAGCTTCACACTGCTGCCAGACGTGCGTGCTCTCTGTTTTCTGCTGCCCTGCTCACTGTAGAAGAGTGCACAGCTCCACCTGACATTCAGTGCACAGCGAAGTCAACTGCAAAAAGCCAGCAGCTGCTCACTCCCAAACACAAGGCGCTGTCTATGTCCTTGCTTCCCGAGAAACTCAGCGCAGCCCTTCTTCTCTGCATCTCGGAATCTCAGGGCACGAACAAGAATTCTCCAGATTCGTTTGCATCAGGACCAAGTCAAAACGCAGGAAAGTCGTCCTGGAGCACCTGCCACAAGCATGCCAGCGGTAAACTGAAAGGGCTGGCAGCGGCAGCCACCGTCCTCTAGCAGTGCCAAGGCAGCGCACACAAGCCGGTTTCGTTCTTCGCCACTCAGAAGCCAACCGCTCTCCCCGGCTGCCGGAGGCCAAGAAGCGGCTACTAGGTGCACCACAGACGTGAACCGCACTTGTAGGCTGCAAAGCGCGGCTTCGGCAGAAAGACGCCGGCAACCGGCGCTGCCCTGCGGACAGCTGCCGAGAGTCGAAGTCTGCGTCTCTAGCGGACTGCATCATAGCGAAAAGCTTTTCCAGTGTGTCTCGCAGGGAGAAAGCTTGCCAGCACACTGCACGCATCCCGCCCTTGCCCAGAAACATATATTTGCTGAACACTCCAAAAACACTACTCTTTCGTGGGCAAGCTTCAAACTGCTGTCAGACATCTGTGCTCTCTATTTTGTGGTGTCCTGCTCGTTGAAGAAGAGTGCACAGCTCCACCTGACATTCAGTGCACAGCGAAGTCAACTGCAAAAAGCCAGCAGCTGCTCACTCCCAAACACAAGGCGCTGTCTATGTCCTTGCTTCCCGAGAAACTCAGCGCAGCCCTTCTTCTCTGCATCTCGGAATCTCAGGGCACGAACAAGAATTCTCCAGATTCGTTTGCATCAGGACCAAGTCAAAACGCAGGAAAGTCGTCCTGGAGCACCTGCCAGAAGCATGCCAGCGGTGAATTGAAAGGGCTGGCAGCGGCAGCCACCGTCTTCTAGCAGTGCCAAGGCTGCGCACACAAGCCGGTTTCATTCTTCGCCTCTCAGAAGCCAACCGCTCTCCCCGGCTGCCGGAGGCCAAGAAGCGGCTACTAGGTGCACTGCTGACGTGAACCGCACTTGTAGGCTTCATAGCGCGGCTTCGGCAGAGAGACGACGGCAACCGCCGCTTTCCTGCGGACAGCTGCGGAGAGCCGAAGTCTACGTCTCTAGCGGACTGCATCATAGCGAAAAGCTTTTCCAGCGTGTCTCGCAGGGAGAAAGCTTGCCAGCACTGTGCACGCATCCCGCCCTTGCCCAGAAACATGGATTTGCTGAACACTCCAAAAACACTACTCTTTCGTGGGCAAGCTTCAAACTGCTGTCAGACATCTGTGCTCTCTATTTTGTGGTGTCCTGCTCGTTGAAGAAGAGTGCACAGCTCCACCTGACATTCAGTGCACAGCGAAGTCAACTGCAAAAAACCAGCAGCTGCTCACTCCCAAACACAAGGCGCTGTCTATGTCCTTGCTTCCCGAGCAATTCAGCACAGCCCTTCTTCTCTGCAGCTGCCATCGAGATCTCTGCAACTTGTAAACTCAGGGCACGAACAAGAATTCTCCAGATTCGTCTGCATCCGGACCAAGTCAAAACGCAGGAAAGTCGTCCCGGAGCACCTGCCAGAAGCATGCCAGCGGTTAACTGAAAGCGCAGGCAGCTGCAGCCAACGTCCTCTAGCAGTGCCAAGGCTGCGCACACAAGCCGGTTTCGTTCTTCGCCTCTCAGAAGCAACCGCTCTCCCCGGCTGCCGGAGGAGAAGAAGCGGCTACTAGGTGTACTGCTGACGTGAACCGCAGTTGTAGGCTGCAAAGCGCGGCTTCGGCAGAAAGACGCCGGCAACCGGCGCTGCCCTGCGGACAGCTGCCGAGAGTCGAAGTCTGCGTCTCTAGCGGACTGCATCATAGCGAAAAGCTTTTCCAGTGTGTCTCGCAGGGAGAAAGCTTGCCAGCACACTGCACGCATCCCGCTCTTGCCCAGAAACATATATTTGCTGAACACTCCAAAAACACTACTCTTTCCTAGGCAAGCTTCAAACTGCTGTCAGACATCTGTGCTCTCTGTTTTGTGGTGTCCTGCTCGTTGTAGAAGAGTGCACAGCTCCACCTGACATTCAGTGCACAGCGAAGTCAACTGCAAAAAACCAGCAGCTGCTCACTCCCAAACACAAGGCGCTGTCTATGTCCTTGCTTCCCGAGCAATTCAGCACAGCCCTTCTTCTCTGCAGCTGCCATCGAGATCTCTGCAACTCGTAAACTCAGGGTACGAACAAGAATTCTCCAGATTCGTCTGCATCAGGACCAAGTCAAAACGCAGGAAAGTCGTCCTGGAGCACCCTCCAGAAGCATGCCAGCGGATAACTGAAAGCGCAGGCAGCGGCAGCCACCGTCCTCTAGCAGTGCCAAGGCAGCGCACACAAGCCGGTTTCGTTCTTCGCCACTCAGAAGCCAACCGCTCTCCCCGGCTGCCGGAGGCCGAGAAGCGGCTACTAGGTGCACCACAGACGTGAACCGCACTTGTAGGCTGCAAAGCGCGGTTTCGGCAGAAAGAAGCCGGCAACCGCCGCTTCCCTGCGGACAGCTGCCGAGAGCCGAAGTCTGCGTCTCTAGCGGACTGCATCATAGCGAAAAGCTTTTCCAGCGTGTCTCGCAGGGAGAAAGCTTGCCAGCACACTGCACGCATCCCGCCCTTGCCCAGAAACATATATTTGCTGAACACTCCAAAAACACTACTCTTTCGTGGGCAAGCTTCAAACTGCTGTCAGACGTGCGTTCTCTCTGTTTTCTGCTGCCCTGCTCATCGTAGAGGAGTGCACAGCTCACCCTGGCATTCAGTGCACAGCGAAGTCAACTGCAAAAAGCCAGCAGCTGCTCACTCCCAAACACAAGGCGCTGTCGATGTCCTTGCTTCCCGAGCAACTCAGCGCAGCCCTTCTTCTCTGCAACTCGGAAGCTCAGGGCACGAAAAAGAATTCTCCAGATTCGTCTGCATCAGGACCAGGTCAAAACGCAGGAAAGTCGTCCTGGAGCACCTGCCAGACGCAAGCCAGCGGTGAACTGAAAGGGCTGGCAGCTGCAGCCACCGTCTTCTAGCAGTGCCAAGGCTGCGCAAACAAGCCGGTTTCGTTCTTCGCCTCTCAGAAGCCAACCGCTCTCCCCGGCTGCCGGAGGCGAAGAAGCGGCAACTAGGTGCACCGCTGACGTGAACCGCACTAGTAGGCTTCAAAGCGCGGTTTCGGCAGAAAGAAGCCGGCAACCGCCGCTTCCCTGCGGACAGCTGCCGAAAGCCGAAGTCTGCGTCTCTAGCGGACTGCATCATAGCGAAAAGCTTTTCCAGCGTGTCTCGCAGGGAGAAAGCTTGCCAGCACTGTGCACGCATCCCGCCCTTGCCCAGAAACATGGATTTGCTGAACACTCCAAAAACACTACTCTTTCGTGGGCAAGCTTCAAACTGCTGTCAGACATCTGTGCTCTCTATTTTGTGGTGTCCTGCTCGTTGAAGAAGAGTGCACATGTCCACCTGACATTCAGTGCCCAGCGAAGTCAACTGCAAAAAGCCAGCAGCTGCTCACTCCCAAACACAAGGCGCTGTCTATGTCCTTGCTTCCCGAGGAACTCAGCGCAGCCCTTCTTCTCTGCATCTCGGAATCTCAGGGCACGAACAAGAATTCTCCAGATTCGTTTGCATCAGGACCAAGTCAAAACGCAGGAAAGTCGTCCTGGAGCACCTGCCAGAAGCATGCCAGCGGTAAACTGAAAGGTCTGGCAGCTGCAGCCACCGTCTTCTAGCAGTGCCAAGGCAGCGCACACAAGCCGGTTTCGTTCTTCGCCTCTCAGAAGCCAACCGCTCTCCGCAGCTGCCGGAGGCGAAGAAGCGTCTACTAGGTGCACCACTGACGTGAACCGCACTTGTAGGCTGCAAAGCGCGGTTTCGGCAGAAAGAAGCCGGCAACCGCCGCTTCCCTGCGGACAGCTGCCGAAAGCCTAAGTCTGCGTCTCTAGCGGACTGCATCATAGCGAAAAGCTTTTCCAGCGTGTCTCGCAGGGAGAAAGCTTGCCAGCGCAGTGCACGCATCCCGCCCTTGCCCAGAAACATATTTGCTGAACACTCCAAAAACACTACTCTTTCCTAGGCAAGCTTCACACTGCTGTCAGACGTGCGTGCTCTCTGTTTTGTGGTGTCCTGCTCGTTGTAGAAGAGTGCACAGCTCCACCTGACATTCAGTGCACAGCGAAGTCAACTGCAAAAAACCAGCAGCTGCTCACTCCCAAACACAAGGCGCTTTCTATGTCCTTGCTTCCCGAGCAATTCAGCACAGCCCTCCTTCTCTGCAGCTGCCATCGAGATCTCTGCAACTCGTAAACTCAGGGTACGAACAAGAATTCTCCAGATTCGTCTGCATCAGGACCAAGTCAAACAGCAGGAAAGTCGTCCTGGAGCACCTGCCAGACGCATGCCAGCGGTGAATTGAAAGGGCTGTCAGCTTCAGCCACCGTCTTCTAGCAGTGCCAAGGCTGCGCACACAAGCCGGTTTCATTCTTCGCCTCTCAGAAGCCAACCGCTCTCCCCGGCTGCCGGAGGCCAAGAAGCGGCTACTAGGTGCACTGCTGACGTGAACCGCACTTGTAGGCTTCAAAGCGCGGCTTCGGCAGAGAGACGACGGCAACCGCCGCTTTCCTGCGGACAGCTGCGGAGAGCCGAAGTCTACGTCTCTAGCGGACTGCATCATAGCGAAAAGCTTTTCCAGCGTGTCTCGCAGGGAGAAAGCTTGCCAGCACACTGCACGCATCCCGCCCTTGCCCAGAAACATATATTTGCTGAACACTCCAAAAACACTACTCTTTCGTGGGCAAGCTTCAAACTGCTGTCAGACATCTGTGCTCTCTATTTTGTGGTGTCCTGCTCGTTGAAGAAGAGTGCACAGCTCCACCTGACATTCAGTGCACAGCGAAGTCAACTGCAAAAAGCCAGCAGCTGCTCACTCCCAAACACAAGGCGCTGTCTATGTCCTTGCTTCCCGAGAAACTCAGCGCAGCCCTTCTTCTCTGCATCTCGGAATCTCAGGGCACGAACAAGAATTCTCCAGATTCGTTTGCATCAGGACCAAGTCAAAACGCAGGAAAGTCGTCCTGGAGCACCTGCCAGAAGCATGCCAGCGGTAAACTGAAAGGGCTGGCAGCGGCAGCCACCGTCCTCTAGCAGTGCCAAGGCAGCGCACACAAGCCGGTTTCGTTCTTCGCCACTCAGAAGCCAACCGCTCTCCCCGGCTGCCGGAGGCCAAGAAGCGGCTACTAGGTGCACCACAGACGTGAACCGCACTTGTAGGCTGCAAAGCGCGGTTTCGGCAGAAAGAAGCCGGCAACCGCCGCTTCCCTGCGGACAGCTGCGGAGAGCTGAAGTCTGCGTCTCTAGCGGACTGCATCATAGCGAAAAGCTTTTCCAGCGTGTCTCGCAGGGAGAAAGCTTGCCAGCGCAGTGCACGCATCCCGCCCTTGCCCAGAAACATATATTTGCTGAACACTCCAAAAACACTACTCTTTCCTAGGCAAGCTTCAAACTGCTATCAGACATCTGTGCTCTCTGTTTTGTGGTGTCCTGCTCGTTGTAGAAGAGTGCACAGCTCCACCTGACATTCAGTGCACAGCGAAGTCAACTGCAAAAAACCAGCAGCTGCTCACTCCCAAACACAAGGCGCTGTCTATGTCATTGCTTCCCGAGCAATTCAGCACAGCCCTTCTTTTCTGCAGCTGCCATCGAGATCTCTGCAACTCGTAAACTCAGGGTACGAACAAGAATTCTCCAGATTCGTCTGCATCCGGACCAAGTCAAAACGCAGGAAAGTCGTCCTGGAGCACCTGCCAGAAGCATGCCAGCGGTGAACTGAAAGGGCTGGCAGCTGTAGCCACTGTCTTCTAGCAGTGCCAAGGCTGCGCACACAAGCCGGTCTCGTTCTTCGCCTCTCAGAAGCCAACCGCTCTCCCCGGCTGCCGGAGGCGGAGAATCGGCTACTAGATGCACCGCTGACGTGAACCGCACTTGTAGGCTGCAAAGCGCGGTTTCGGCAGAAAGAAGCCGGCAACCGCCGCTTCCCTGCGGACAGCTGCGGAGAGCTGAAGTCTGCGTCTCTAGCGGACTGCATCATAGCGAAAAGCTTTTCCAGCGTGTCTCGCAGGGAGAAAGCTTGCCAGCGCAGTGCACGCATCCCGCCCTTGCCCAGAAACATATATTTGCTGAACACTCCAAAAACACTACTCTTTCCTAGGCAAGCTTCAAACTGCTGTCAGACATCTGTGCTCTCTGTTTTGTGGTGTCCTGCTCGTTGTAGAAGAGTGCACAGCTCCACCTGACATTCAGTGCACAGCGAAGTCAACTGCAAAAAACCAGCAGCTGCTTACTCCCAAACACAAGGCGCTGTCTATGTCCTTGCTTCCCGAGCAACTCAGCACAGCCCTTCTTCTCTGCAGCTGCCATCGAGATCTCTGCAACTCGTAAACTCAGGGTACGAACAAGAATTCTCCAGATTCGTCTGCATCCGGACCAAGTCAAAACGCAGGAAAGTCGTCCTGGAGCACCTGCCAGAAGCATGCCAGCGGTAAACTGAAAGGTCTGGCAGCTGCAGCCACCGTCTTCTAGCAGTGCCAAGGCTGCGCACACAAGCCGGTTTCGTTCTTCGCCTCTCAGAAGCCAACCGCTCTCCCCGGCTGCCGGAGGCGAAGAAGCGTCTAGTAGGTGCACCACTGACGTGAACCGCACTTGTAGGCTGCAAAGCGCGGTTTCGGCAGAAAGAAGCCGGCAACCGCCGCTTCCCTGCGGACAGCTGCCGAAAGCCGAAGTCTGCGTCTCTAGCGGACTGCATCATAGCGAAAAGCTTTTCCAGCGTGTCTCGCAGGGAGAAAGCTTGCCAGCAGAGTGCATGCATGCCGCCCTTGCCCAGAAACATATATTTGCTGAACACTCCAAAAACACTACTCTTTCCTAGGCAAGCTTCACACTGCTGCCAGACGTGCGTGCTCTCTGTTTTCTGCTGCCCTGCTCACTGTAGAAGAGTGCACAGCTCCACCTGACATTCAGTGCACAGCGAAGTCAACTGCAAAAAGCCAGCAGCTGCTCACTCCCAAACACAAGGCGCTGTCTATGTCCTTGCTTCCCGAGAAACTCAGCGCAGCCCTTCTTCTCTGCATCTCGGAATCTCAGGGCACGAACAAGAATTCTCCAGATTCGTTTGCATCAGGACCAAGTCAAAACGCAGGAAAGTCGTCCTGGAGCACCTGCCACAAGCATGCCAGCGGTAAACTGAAAGGGCTGGCAGCGGCAGCCACCGTCCTCTAGCAGTGCCAAGGCAGCGCACACAAGCCGGTTTCGTTCTTCGCCACTCAGAAGCCAACCGCTCTCCCCGGCTGCCGGAGGCCAAGAAGCGGCTACTAGGTGCACCACAGACGTGAACCGCACTTGTAGGCTGCAAAGCGCGGCTTCGGCAGAAAGACGCCGGCAACCGGCGCTGCCCTGCGGACAGCTGCCGAGAGTCGAAGTCTGCGTCTCTAGCGGACTGCATCATAGCGAAAAGCTTTTCCAGTGTGTCTCGCAGGGAGAAAGCTTGCCAGCACACTGCACGCATCCCGCCCTTGCCCAGAAACATATATTTGCTGAACACTCCAAAAACACTACTCTTTCGTGGGCAAGCTTCAAACTGCTGTCAGACATCTGTGCTCTCTATTTTGTGGTGTCCTGCTCGTTGAAGAAGAGTGCACAGCTCCACCTGACATTCAGTGCACAGCGAAGTCAACTGCAAAAAACCAGCAGCTGCTCACTCCCAAACACAAGGCGCTGTCTATGTCCTTGCTTCCCGAGCAATTCAGCACAGCCCTTCTTCTCTGCAGCTGCCATCGAGATCTCTGCAACTTGTAAACTCAGGGCACGAACAAGAATTCTCCAGATTCGTCTGCATCCGGACCAAGTCAAAACGCAGGAAAGTCGTCCCGGAGCACCTGCCAGAAGCATGCCAGCGGTTAACTGAAAGCGCAGGCAGCTGCAGCCAACGTCCTCTAGCAGTGCCAAGGCTGCGCACACAAGCCGGTTTCGTTCTTCGCCTCTCAGAAGCAACCGCTCTCCCCGGCTGCCGGAGGAGAAGAAGCGGCTACTAGGTGTACTGCTGACGTGAACCGCAGTTGTAGGCTGCAAAGCGCGGCTTCGGCAGAAAGACGCCGGCAACCGGCGCTGCCCTGCGGACAGCTGCCGAGAGTCGAAGTCTGCGTCTCTAGCGGACTGCATCATAGCGAAAAGCTTTTCCAGTGTGTCTCGCAGGGAGAAAGCTTGCCAGCACACTGCACGCATCCCGCTCTTGCCCAGAAACATATATTTGCTGAACACTCCAAAAACACTACTCTTTCCTAGGCAAGCTTCAAACTGCTGTCAGACATCTGTGCTCTCTGTTTTGTGGTGTCCTGCTCGTTGTAGAAGAGTGCACAGCTCCACCTGACATTCAGTGCACAGCGAAGTCAACTGCAAAAAACCAGCAGCTGCTCACTCCCAAACACAAGGCGCTGTCTATGTCCTTGCTTCCCGAGCAATTCAGCACAGCCCTTCTTCTCTGCAGCTGCCATCGAGATCTCTGCAACTCGTAAACTCAGGGTACGAACAAGAATTCTCCAGATTCGTCTGCATCAGGACCAAGTCAAAACGCAGGAAAGTCGTCCTGGAGCACCCTCCAGAAGCATGCCAGCGGATAACTGAAAGCGCAGGCAGCGGCAGCCACCGTCCTCTAGCAGTGCCAAGGCAGCGCACACAAGCCGGTTTCGTTCTTCGCCACTCAGAAGCCAACCGCTCTCCCCGGCTGCCGGAGGCCGAGAAGCGGCTACTAGGTGCACCACAGACGTGAACCGCACTTGTAGGCTGCAAAGCGCGGTTTCGGCAGAAAGAAGCCGGCAACCGCCGCTTCCCTGCGGACAGCTGCCGAGAGCCGAAGTCTGCGTCTCTAGCGGACTGCATCATAGCGAAAAGCTTTTCCAGCGTGTCTCGCAGGGAGAAAGCTTGCCAGCGCAGTGCACGCATCCCGCCCTTGCCCAGAAACATGAATTTGCTGAACACTCCAAAAACACTACTCTTTCCTAGGCAAGCTTCAAACTGCTGTCAGACGTGCGTTCTCTCTGTTTTCTGCTGCCCTGCTCATCGTAGAGGAGTGCACAGCTCACCCTGGCATTCAGTGCACAGCGAAGTCAACTGCAAAAAGCCAGCAGCTGCTCACTCCCAAACACAAGGCGCTGTCGATGTCCTTGCTTCCCGAGCAACTCAGCGCAGCCCTTCTTCTCTGCAACTCGGAAGCTCAGGGCACGAAAAAGAATTCTCCAGATTCGTCTGCATCAGGACCAGGTCAAAACGCAGGAAAGTCGTCCTGGAGCACCTGCCAGACGCAAGCCAGCGGTGAACTGAAAGGGCTGGCAGCTGCAGCCACCGTCTTCTAGCAGTGCCAAGGCTGCGCAAACAAGCCGGTTTCGTTCTTCGCCTCTCAGAAGCCAACCGCTCTCCCCGGCTGCCGGAGGCGAAGAAGCGGCAACTAGGTGCACCGCTGACGTGAACCGCACTAGTAGGCTTCAAAGCGCGGTTTCGGCAGAAAGAAGCCGGCAACCGCCGCTTCCCTGCGGACAGCTGCCGAAAGCCGAAGTCTGCGTCTCTAGCGGACTGCATCATAGCGAAAAGCTTTTCCAGCGTGTCTCGCAGGGAGAAAGCTTGCCAGCACTGTGCACGCATCCCGCCCTTGCCCAGAAACATGGATTTGCTGAACACTCCAAAAACACTACTCTTTCGTGGGCAAGCTTCAAACTGCTGTCAGACATCTGTGCTCTCTATTTTGTGGTGTCCTGCTCGTTGTAGAAGAGTGCACAGCTCCACCTGACATTCAGTGCCCAGCGAAGTCAACTGCAAAAAGCCAGCAGCTGCTCACTCCCAAACACAAGGCGCTGTCTATGTCCTTGCTTCCCGAGGAACTCAGCGCAGCCCTTCTTCTCTGCATCTCGGAATCTCAGGGCACGAACAAGAATTCTCCAGATTCGTTTGCATCAGGACCAAGTCAAAACGCAGGAAAGTCGTCCTGGAGCACCTGCCAGAAGCATGCCAGCGGTAAACTGAAAGGTCTGGCAGCTGCAGCCACCGTCTTCTAGCAGTGCCAAGGCAGCGCACACAAGCCGGTTTCGTTCTTCGCCTCTCAGAAGCCAACCGCTCTCCGCAGCTGCCGGAGGCGAAGAAGCGTCTACTAGGTGCACCACTGACGTGAACCGCACTTGTAGGCTGCAAAGCGCGGTTTCGGCAGAAAGAAGCCGGCAACCGCCGCTTCCCTGCGGACAGCTGCCGAAAGCCGAAGTCTGCGTCTCTAGCGGACTGCATCATAGCGAAAAGCTTTTCCAGCGTGTCTCGCAGGGAGAAAGCTTGCCAGCGCAGTGCACGCATCCCGCCCTTGCCCAGAAACATATTTGCTGAACACTCCAAAAACACTACTCTTTCCTAGGCAAGCTTCACACTGCTGTCAGACGTGCGTGCTCTCTGTTTTGTGGTGTCCTGCTCGTTGTAGAAGAGTGCACAGCTCCACCTGACATTCAGTGCACAGCGAAGTCAACTGCAAAAAACCAGCAGCTGCTCACTCCCAAACACAAGGCGCTTTCTATGTCCTTGCTTCCCGAGCAATTCAGCACAGCCCTCCTTCTCTGCAGCTGCCATCGAGATCTCTGCAACTCGTAAACTCAGGGTACGAACAAGAATTCTCCAGATTCGTCTGCATCAGGACCAAGTCAAACAGCAGGAAAGTCGTCCTGGAGCACCTGCCAGACGCATGCCAGCGGTGAATTGAAAGGGCTGTCAGCTTCAGCCACCGTCTTCTAGCAGTGCCAAGGCTGCGCACACAAGCCGGTTTCATTCTTCGCCTCTCAGAAGCCAACCGCTCTCCCCGGCTGCCGGAGGCCAAGAAGCGGCTACTAGGTACACTGCTGACGTGAACCGCACTTGTAGGCTTCAAAGCGCGGCTTCGGCAGAGAGACGACGGCAACCGCCGCTTTCCTGCGGACAGCTGCGGAGAGCCGAAGTCTACGTCTCTAGCGGACTGCATCATAGCGAAAAGCTTTTCCAGCGTGTCTCGCAGGGAGAAAGCTTGCCAGCACACTGCACGCATCCCGCCCTTGCCCAGAAACATATATTTGCTGAACACTCCAAAAACACTACTCTTTCGTGGGGAAGCTTCAAACTGCTGTCAGACATCTGTGCTCTCTATTTTGTGGTGTCCTGCTCGTTGAAGAAGAGTGCACAGCTCCACCTGACATTCAGTGCACAGCGAAGTCAACTGCAAAAAGCCAGCAGCTGCTCACTCCCAAACACAAGGCGCTGTCTATGTCCTTGCTTCCCGAGAAACTCAGCGCAGCCCTTCTTCTCTGCATCTCGGAATCTCAGGGCACGAACAAGAATTCTCCAGATTCGTTTGCATCAGGACCAAGTCAAAACGCAGGAAAGTCGTCCTGGAGCACCTGCCAGAAGCATGCCAGCGGTAAACTGAAAGGGCTGGCAGCGGCAGCCACCGTCCTCTAGCAGTGCCAAGGCAGCGCACACAAGCCGGTTTCGTTCTTCGCCACTCAGAAGCCAACCGCTCTCCCCGGCTGCCGGAGGCCAAGAAGCGGCTACTAGGTGCACCACAGACGTGAACCGCACTTGTAGGCTGCAAAGCGCGGTTTCGGCAGAAAGAAGCCGGCAACCGCCGCTTCCCTGCGGACAGCTGCGGAGAGCTGAAGTCTGCGTCTCTAGCGGACTGCATCATAGCGAAAAGCTTTTCCAGCGTGTCTCGCAGGGAGAAAGCTTGCCAGCGCAGTGCACGCATCCCGCCCTTGCCCAGAAACATATATTTGCTGAACACTCCAAAAACACTACTCTTTCCTAGGCAAGCTTCAAACTGCTATCAGACATCTGTGCTCTCTGTTTTGTGGTGTCCTGCTCGTTGTAGAAGAGTGCACAGCTCCACCTGACATTCAGTGCACAGCGAAGTCAACTGCAAAAAACCAGCAGCTGCTCACTCCCAAACACAAGGCGCTGTCTATGTCATTGCTTCCCGAGCAATTCAGCACAGCCCTTCTTTTCTGCAGCTGCCATCGAGATCTCTGCAACTCGTAAACTCAGGGTACGGACAAGAATTCTCCAGATTCGTCTGCATCCGGACCAAGTCAAAACGCAGGAAAGTCGTCCTGGAGCACCTGCCAGAAGCATGCCAGCGGTGAACTGAAAGGGCTGGCAGCTGTAGCCACTGTCTTCTAGCAGTGCCAAGGCTGCGCACACAAGCCGGTCTCGTTCTTCGCCTCTCAGAAGCCAACCGCTCTCCCCGGCTGCCGGAGGCGGAGAATCGGCTACTAGATGCACCGCTGACGTGAACCGCACTTGTAGGCTGCAAAGCGCGGTTTCGGCAGAAAGAAGCCGGCAACCGCCGCTTCCCTGCGGACAGCTGCGGAGAGCTGAAGTCTGCGTCTCTAGCGGACTGCATCATAGCGAAAAGCTTTTCCAGCGTGTCTCGCAGGGAGAAAGCTTGCCAGCGCAGTGCACGCATCCCGCCCTTGCCCAGAAACATATATTTGCTGAACACTCCAAAAACACTACTCTTTCCTAGGCAAGCTTCAAACTGCTGTCAGACATCTGTGCTCTCTGTTTTGTGGTGTCCTGCTCGTTGTAGAAGAGTGCACAGCTCCACCTGACATTCAGTGCACAGCGAAGTCAACTGCAAAAAACCAGCAGCTGCTCACTCCCAAACACAAGGCGCTTTCTATGTCCTTGCTTCCCGAGCAATTCAGCACAGCCCTTCTTCTCTGCAGCTGCCATCGAGATCTCTGCAACTCGTAAACTCAGGGTACGAACAAGAATTCTCCAGATTCGTCTGCATCCGGACCAAGTCAAAACGCAGGAAAGTCGTCCTGGAGCACCTGCCAGAAGCATGCCAGCGGTAAACTGAAAGGTCTGGCAGCTGCAGCCACCGTCTTCTAGCAGTGCCAAGGCTGCGCACACAAGCCGGTTTCGTTCTTCGCCTCTCAGAAGCCAACCGCTCTCCCCGGCTGCCGGAGGCGAAGAAGCGTCTAGTAGGTGCACCACTGACGTGAACCGCACTTGTAGGCTGCAAAGCGCGGTTTCGGCAGAAAGAAGCCGGCAACCGCCGCTTCCCTGCGGACAGCTGCCGAAAGCCGAAGTCTGCGTCTCTAGCGGACTGCATCATAGCGAAAAGCTTTTCCAGCGTGTCTCGCAGGGAGAAAGCTTGCCAGCAGAGTGCATGCATGCCGCCCTTGCCCAGAAACATATATTTGCTGAACACTCCAAAAACACTACTCTTTCCTAGGCAAGCTTCACACTGCTGCCAGACGTGCGTGCTCTCTATTTTGTGGTGTCCTGCTCGTTGAAGAAGAGTGCACAGCTCCACCTGACATTCAGTGCACAGCGAAGTCAACTGCAAAAAGCCAGCAGCTGCTCACTCCCAAACACAAGGCGCTGTCTATGTCCTTGCTTCCCGAGAAACTCAGCGCAGCCCTTCTTCTCTGCATCTCGGAATCTCAGGGCACGAACAAGAATTCTCCAGATTCGTTTGCATCAGGACCAAGTCAAAACGCAGGAAAGTCGTCCTGGAGCACCTGCCACAAGCATGCCAGCGGTAAACTGAAAGGGTTGGCAGCGGCAGCCACCGTCCTCTAGCAGTGCCAAGGCAGCGCACACAAGCCGGTTTCGTTCTTCGCCACTCAGAAGCCAACCGCTCTCCCCGGCTGCCGGAGGCCAAGAAGCGGCTACTAGGTGCACTGCTGACGTGAACCGCAGTTGTAGGCTGCAAAGCGCGGCTTCGGCAGAAAGACGCCGGCAACCGGCGCTGCCCTGCGGACAGCTGCCGAGAGTCGAAGTCTGCGTCTCTAGCGGACTGCATCATAGCGAAAAGCTTTTCCAGTGTGTCTCGCAGGGAGAAAGCTTGCCAGCACACTGCACGCATCCCGCCCTTGCCCAGAAACATATATTTGCTGAACACTCCAAAAACACTACTCTTTCGTGGGCAAGCTTCAAACTGCTGTCAGACATCTGTGCTCTCTGTTTTGTGGTGTCCTGCTCGTTGTAGAAGAGTGCACAGCTCCACCTGACATTCAGTGCACAGCGAAGTCAACTGCAAAAAACCAGCAGCTGCTCACTCCCAAACACAAGGCGCTGTCTATGTCCTTGCTTCCCGAGCAATTCAGCACAGCCCTTCTTCTCTGCAGCTGCCATCGAGATCTCTGCAACTCGTAAACTCAGGGTACGAACAAGAATTCTCCAGATTCGTCTGCATCAGGACCAAGTCAAAACGCAGGAAAGTCGTCCTGGAGCACCCTCCAGAAGCATGCCAGCGGATAACTGAAAGCGCAGGCAGCGGCAGCCACCGTCCTCTAGCAGTGCCAAGGCAGCGCACACAAGCCGGTTTCGTTCTTCGCCACTCAGAAGCCAACCGCTCTCCCCGGCTGCCGGAGGCCGAGAAGCGGCTACTAGGTGCACCACAGACGTGAACCGCACTTGTAGGCTGCAAAGCGCGGTTTCGGCAGAAAGAAGCCGGCAACCGCCGCTTCCCTGCGGACAGCTGCCGAGAGCCGAAGTCTGCGTCTCTAGCGGACTGCATCATAGCGACAAGCTTTTCCAGCGTGTCTCGCAGGGAGAAAGCTTGCCCGCGCAGTGCACGCATCCCGCCCTTGCCCAGAAACATATATTTGCTGAACACTCCAAAAACACTACTCTTTCCTAGGCAAGCTTCAAACTGCTGTCAGACATCTGTGCTCTCTGTTTTGTGGTGTCCTGCTCGTTGTAGAAGAGTGCACAGCTCCACCTGACATTCAGTGCACAGCGAAGTCAATTGCAAAAAACCAGCAGCTGCTCACTCCCAAACACAAGGCGCGGTCTATGTCCTTGCTTCCCGAGCAATTCAGCACAGCCCTTCTTTTCTGCAGCTGCCATCGAGATCTCTGCAACTCGTAAACTCAGGGTACGGACAAGAATTCTCCAGATTCGTCTGCATCAGGACCAAGTCAAAACGCAGGAAAGTCGTCCTGGAGCACCTGCCAGACGCAAGCCAGCGGTGAACTGAAAGGGCTGGCAGCTGCAGCCACCGTCTTCTAGCAGTGCCAAGGCTTCGCAAACAAGCCGGTTTCGTTCTTCGCCTCTCAGAAGCCAACCGCTCTCCCCGGCTGCCGGAGGCGAAGAAGCGGCTACTAGGTGCACCGCTGACGTGAACCGCACTAGTAGGCTTCAAAGCGCGGTTTCGGCACAAAGAAGCCGGCAACCGCCGCTTCCCTGCGGACAGCTGCCGAAAGCCGAAGTCTGCGTCTCTAGCGGACTGCATCATAGCGAAAAGCTTTTCCAGCGTGTCTCGCAGGGAGAAAGCTTGCCAGCACTGTGCACGCATCCCGCCCTTGCCCAGAAACATGGATTTGCTGAACACTCCAAAAACACTACTCTTTCCTAGGCAAGCTTCAAACTGCTGTCAGACATCTGTGCTCTCTGTTTTGTGGTGTCCTGCTCGTTGTAGAAGAGTGCACAGCTCCACCTGACATTCAGTGCACAGCGAAGTCAACTGCAAAAAACCAGCAGCTGCTTACTCCCAAACACAAGGCGCTGTCTATGTCCTTGCTTCCCGAGCAACTCAGCACAGCCCTTCTTCTCTGCAGCTGCCATCGAGATCTCTGCAACTCGTAAACTCAGGGTACGAACAAGAATTCTCCAGATTCGTCTGCATCCGGACCAAGTCAAAACGCAGGAAAGTCGTCCTGGAGCACCTGCCAGAAGCATGCCAGCGGTAGACTGAAAGGTCTGGCAGCTGCAGCCACCGTCTTCTAGCAGTGCCAAGGCTGCGCACACAAGCCGGTTTCGTTCTTCGCCTCTCAGAAGCCAACCGCTCCCTGCGGCTGCCGGAGGCGAAGAAGCGTCTAGTAGGTGCACCACTGACGTGAACCGCACTTGTAGGCTGCAAAGCGCGGTTTCGGCAGAAAGAAGCCGGCAACCGCCGCATCCCTGCGGACAGCTGCCGAAAGCCGAAGTCTGCGTCTCTAGCGGACTGCATCATAGCGAAAAGCTTTTCCAGCGTGTCTCGCAGGGAGAAAGCTTGCCAGCGCAGTGCACGCATCCCGCCCTTGCCCAGAAACATATATTTGCTGAACACTCCAAAAACACTACTCTTTCCTAGGCAAGCTTCAAACTGCTGTCAGACATCTGTGCTCTCTGTTTTGTGGTGTCCTGCTCGTTGTAGAAGAGTGCACAGCTCCACCTGACATTCAGTGCACAGCGAAGTCAATTGCAAAAAACCAGCAGCTGCTCACTCCCAAACACAAGGCGCTGTCTATGTCCTTGCTTCCCGAGCAATTCAGCACAGCCCTTCTTCTCTGCAGCTGCCATCGAGATCTCTGCAACTCGTAAACTCAGGGTACGAACAAGAATTCTCCAGATTCGTCTGCATCCGGACCAAGTCAAAACGCAGGAAAGTCGTCCTGGAGCACCTGCCAGAAGCATGCCAGCGGTAAACTGAAAGGTCTGGCAGCTGCAGCCACCGTCTTCTAGCAGTGCCAAGGCTGCGCACACAAGCCGGTTTCGTTCTTCGCCTCTCAGAAGCCAACCGCTCCCTGCGGCTGCCGGAGGCGAAGAAGCGTCTAGTAGGTGCACCACTGACGTGAACCGCACTTGTAGGCTGCAAAGCGCGGTTTCGGCAGAAAGAAGCCGGCAACCGCCGCATCCCTGCGGACAGCTGCCGAAAGCCGAAGTCTGCGTCTCTAGCGGACTGCATCATAGCGAAAAGCTTTTCCAGCGTGTCTCGCAGGGAGAAAGCTTGCCAGCGCAGTGCACGCATCCCGCCCTTGCCCAGAAACATATATTTGCTGAACACTCCAAAAACACTACTCTTTCCTAGGCAAGCTTCAAACTGCTGTCAGACATCTGTGCTCTCTGTTTTGTGGTGTCCTGCTCGTTGTAGAAGAGTGCACAGCTCCACCTGACATTCAGTGCACAGCGAAGTCAACTGCAAAAAACCAGCAGCTGCTTACTCCCAAACACAAGGCGCGGTCTATGTCCTTGCTTCCCGAGCAATTCAGCACAGCCCTTCTTTTCTGCAGCTGCCATCGAGATCTCTGCAACTCGTAAACTCAGGGTACGGACAAGAATTCTCCAGATTCGTCTGCATCAGGACCAAGTCAAAACGCAGGAAAGTCGTCCTGGAGCACCTGCCAGACGCAAGCCAGCGGTGAACTGAAAGGGCTGGCAGCTGCAGCCACCGTCTTCTAGCAGTGCCAAGGCTGCGCAAACAAGCCGGTTTCGTTCTTCGCCTCTCAGAAGCCAACCGCTCTCCCCGGCTGCCGGAGGCGAAGAAGCGGCTACTAGGTGCACCGCTGACGTGAACCGCACTAGTAGGCTTCAAAGCGCGGTTTCGGCACAAAGAAGCCGGCAACCGCCGCTTCCCTGCGGACAGCTGCCGAAAGCCGAAGTCTGCGTCTCTAGCGGACTGCATCATAGCGAAAAGCTTTTCCAGCGTGTCTCGCAGGGAGAAAGCTTGCCAGCACTGTGCACGCATCCCGCCCTTGCCCAGAAACATGGATTTGCTGAACACTCCAAAAACACTACTCTTTCCTAGGCAAGCTTCAAACTGCTGTCAGACATCTGTGCTCTCTGTTTTGTGGTGTCCTGCTCGTTGTAGAAGAGTGCACAGCTCCACCTGACATTCAGTGCACAGCGAAGTCAACTGCAAAAAACCAGCAGCTGCTTACTCCCAAACACAAGGCGCTGTCTATGTCCTTGCTTCCCGAGCAACTCAGCACAGCCCTTCTTCTCTGCAGCTGCCATCGAGATCTCTGCAACTCGTAAACTCAGGGTACGAACAAGAATTCTTCAGATTCGTCTGCATCCGGACCAAGTCAAAACGCAGGAAAGTCGTCCTGGAGCACCTGCCAGAAGCATGCCAGCGGTAGACTGAAAGGTCTGGCAGCTGCAGCCACCGTCTTCTAGCAGTGCCAAGGCTGCGCACACAAGCCGGTTTCGTTCTTCGCCTCTCAGAAGCCAACCGCTCCCTGCGGCTGCCGGAGGCGAAGAAGCGTCTAGTAGGTGCACCACTGACGTGAACCGCACTTGTAGGCTGCAAAGCGCGGTTTCGGCAGAAAGAAGCCGGCAACCGCCGCATCCCTGCGGACAGCTGCCGAAAGCCGAAGTCTGCGTCTCTAGCGGACTGCATCATAGCGAAAAGCTTTTCCAGCGTGTCTCGCAGGGAGAAAGCTTGCCAGCGCAGTGCACGCATCCCGCCCTTGCCCAGAAACATATATTTGCTGAACACTCCAAAAACACTACTCTTTCCTAGGCAAGCTTCAAACTGCTGTCAGACATCTGTGCTCTCTGTTTTGTGGTGTCCTGCTCGTTGTAGAAGAGTGCACAGCTCCACCTGACATTCAGTGCACAGCGAAGTCAATTGCAAAAAACCAGCAGCTGCTCACTCCCAAACACAAGGCGCTGTCTATGTCCTTGCTTCCCGAGCAATTCAGCACAGCCCTTCTTCTCTGCAGCTGCCATCGAGATCTCTGCAACTCGTAAACTCAGGGTACGAACAAGAATTCTCCAGATTCGTCTGCATCCGGACCAAGTCAAAACGCAGGAAAGTCGTCCTGGAGCACCTGCCAGAAGCATGCCAGCGGTAAACTGAAAGGTCTGGCAGCTGCAGCCACCGTCTTCTAGCAGTGCCAAGGCTGCGCACACAAGCCGGTTTCGTTCTTCGCCTCTCAGAAGCCAACCGCTCCCTGCGGCTGCCGGAGGCGAAGAAGCGTCTAGTAGGTGCACCACTGACGTGAACCGCACTTGTAGGCTGCAAAGCGCGGTTTCGGCAGAAAGAAGCCGGCAACCGCCGCATCCCTGCGGACAGCTGCCGAAAGCCGAAGTCTGCGTCTCTAGCGGACTGCATCATAGCGAAAAGCTTTTCCAGCGTGTCTCGCAGGGAGAAAGCTTGCCAGCGCAGTGCACACATCCCGCCCTTGCCCAGAAACATATATTTGCTGAACACTCCAAAAACACTACTCTTTCCTAGGCAAGCTTCAAACTGCTGTCAGACATCTGTGCTCTCTGTTTTGTGGTGTCCTGCTCGTTGTAGAAGAGTGCACAGCTCCACCTGACATTCAGTGCACAGCGAAGTCAACTGCAAAAAACCAGCAGCTGCTTACTCCCAAACACAAGGCGCGGTCTATGTCCTTGCTTCCCGAGCAATTCAGCACAGCCCTTCTTTTCTGCAGCTGCCATCGAGATCTCTGCAACTCGTAAACTCAGGGTACGGACAAGAATTCTCCAGATTCGTCTGCATCAGGACCAAGTCAAAACGCAGGAAAGTCGTCCTGGAGCACCTGCCAGACGCAAGCCAGCGGTGAACTGAAAGGGCTGGCAGCTGCAGCCACCGTCTTCTAGCAGTGCCAAGGCTGCGCAAACAAGCCGGTTTCGTTCTTCGCCTCTCAGAAGCCAACCGCTCTCCCCGGCTGCCGGAGGCGAAGAAGCGGCTACTAGGTGCACCGCTGACGTGAACCGCACTAGTAGGCTTCAAAGCGCGGTTTCGGCACAAAGAAGCCGGCAACCGCCGCTTCCCTGCGGACAGCTGCCGAAAGCCGAAGTCTGCGTCTCTAGCGGACTGCATCATAGCGAAAAGCTTTTCCAGCGTGTCTCGCAGGGAGAAAGCTTGCCAGCACTGTGCACGCATCCCGCCCTTGCCCAGAAACATGGATTTGCTGAACACTCCAAAAACACTACTCTTTCCTAGGCAAGCTTCAAACTGCTGTCAGACATCTGTGCTCTCTGTTTTGTGGTGTCCTGCTCGTTGTAGAAGAGTGCACAGCTCCACCTGACATTCAGTGCACAGCGAAGTCAACTGCAAAAAACCAGCAGCTGCTTACTCCCAAACACAAGGCGCTGTCTATGTCCTTGCTTCCCGAGCAACTCAGCACAGCCCTTCTTCTCTGCAGCTGCCATCGAGATCTCTGCAACTCGTAAACTCAGGGTACGAACAAGAATTCTCCAGATTCGTCTGCATCCGGACCAAGTCAAAACGCAGGAAAGTCGTCCTGGAGCACCTGCCAGAAGCATGCCAGCGGTAAACTGAAAGGTCTGGCAGCTGCAGCCACCGTCTTCTAGCAGTGCCAAGGCTGCGCACACAAGCCGGTTTCGTTCTTCGCCTCTCAGAAGCCAACCGCTCCCTGCGGCTGCCGGAGGCGAAGAAGCGTCTAGTAGGTGCACCACTGACGTGAACCGCACTTGTAGGCTGCAAAGCGCGGTTTCGGCAGAAAGAAGCCGGCAACCGCCGCATCCCTGCGGACAGCTGCCGAAAGCCGAAGTCTGCGTCTCTAGCGGACTGCATCATAGCGAAAAGCTTTTCCAGCGTGTCTCGCAGGGAGAAAGCTTGCCAGCGCAGTGCACGCATCCCGCCCTTGCCCAGAAACATATATTTGCTGAACACTCCAAAAACACTACTCTTTCCTAGGCAAGCTTCAAACTGCTGTCAGACATCTGTGCTCTCTGTTTTGTGGTGTCCTGCTCGTTGTAGAAGAGTGCACAGCTCCACCTGACATTCAGTGCACAGCGAAGTCAATTGCAAAAAACCAGCAGCTGCTCACTCCCAAACACAAGGCGCGGTCTATGTCCTTGCTTCCCGAGCAATTCAGCACAGCCCTTCTTTTCTGCAGCTGCCATCGAGATCTCTGCAACTCGTAAACTCAGGGTACGGACAAGAATTCTCCAGATTCGTCTGCATCAGGACCAAGTCAAAACGCAGGAAAGTCGTCCTGGAGCACCTGCCAGAAGCATGCCAGCGGTAAACTGAAAGGTCTGGCAGCTGCAGCCACCGTCTTCTAGCAGTGCCAAGGCTGCGCACACAAGCCGGTTTCGTTCTTCGCCTCTCAGAAGCCAACCGCTCCCTGCGGCTGCCGGAGGCGAAGAAGCGTCTAGTAGGTGCACCACTGACGTGAACCGCACTTGTAGGCTGCAAAGCGCGGTTTCGGCACAAAGAAGCCGGCAACCGCCGCTTCCCTGCGGACAGCTGCCGAAAGCCGAAGTCTGCGTCTCTAGCGGACTGCATCATAGCGAAAAGCTTTTCCAGCGTGTCTCGCAGGGAGAAAGCTTGCCAGCACTGTGCACGCATCCCGCCCTTGCCCAGAAACATGGATTTGCTGAACACTCCAAAAACACTACTCTTTCCTAGGCAAGCTTCAAACTGCTGTCAGACATCTGTGCTCTCTGTTTTGTGGTGTCCTGCTCGTTGTAGAAGAGTGCACAGCTCCACCTGACATTCAGTGCACAGCGAAGTCAACTGCAAAAAACCAGCAGCTGCTTACTCCCAAACACAAGGCGCTGTCTATGTCCTTGCTTCCCGAGCAACTCAGCACAGCCCTTCTTCTCTGCAGCTGCCATCGAGATCTCTGCAACTCGTAAACTCAGGGTACGAACAAGAATTCTCCAGATTCGTCTGCATCCGGACCAAGTCAAAACGCAGGAAAGTCGTCCTGGAGCACCTGCCAGAAGCATGCCAGCGGTAAACTGAAAGGTCTGGCAGCTGCAGCCACCGTCTTCTAGCAGTGCCAAGGCTGCGCACACAAGCCGGTTTCGTTCTTCGCCTCTCAGAAGCCAACCGCTCCCTGCGGCTGCCGGAGGCGAAGAAGCGTCTAGTAGGTGCACCACTGACGTGAACCGCACTTGTAGGCTGCAAAGCGCGGTTTCGGCAGAAAGAAGCCGGCAACCGCCGCATCCCTGCGGACAGCTGCCGAAAGCCGAAGTCTGCGTCTCTAGCGGACTGCATCATAGCGAAAAGCTTTTCCAGCGTGTCTCGCAGGGAGAAAGCTTGCCAGCGCAGTGCACGCATCCCGCCCTTGCCCAGAAACATATATTTGCTGAACACTCCAAAAACACTACTCTTTCCTAGGCAAGCTTCAAACTGCTGTCAGACATCTGTGCTCTCTGTTTTGTGGTGTCCTGCTCGTTGTAGAAGAGTGCACAGCTCCACCTGACATTCAGTGCACAGCGAAGTCAACTGCAAAAAACCAGCAGCTGCTTACTCCCAAACACAAGGCGCGGTCTATGTCCTTGCTTCCCGAGCAATTCAGCACAGCCCTTCTTTTCTGCAGCTGCCATCGAGATCTCTGCAACTCGTAAACTCAGGGTACGGACAAGAATTCTCCAGATTCGTCTGCATCAGGACCAAGTCAAAACGCAGGAAAGTCGTCCTGGAGCACCTGCCAGACGCAAGCCAGCGGTGAACTGAAAGGGCTGGCAGCTGCAGCCACCGTCTTCTAGCAGTGCCAAGGCTGCGCAAACAAGCCGGTTTCGTTCTTCGCCTCTCAGAAGCCAACCGCTCTCCCCGGCTGCCGGAGGCGAAGAAGCGGCTACTAGGTGCACCGCTGACGTGAACCGCACTAGTAGGCTTCAAAGCGCGGTTTCGGCACAAAGAAGCCGGCAACCGCCGCTTCCCTGCGGACAGCTGCCGAAAGCCGAAGTCTGCGTCTCTAGCGGACTGCATCATAGCGAAAAGCTTTTCCAGCGTGTCTCGCAGGGAGAAAGCTTGCCAGCACTGTGCACGCATCCCGCCCTTGCCCAGAAACATGGATTTGCTGAACACTCCAAAAACACTACTCTTTCCTAGGCAAGCTTCAAACTGCTGTCAGACATCTGTGCTCTCTGTTTTGTGGTGTCCTGCTCGTTGTAGAAGAGTGCACAGCTCCACCTGACATTCAGTGCACAGCGAAGTCAACTGCAAAAAACCAGCAGCTGCTTACTCCCAAACACAAGGCGCTGTCTATGTCCTTGCTTCCCGAGCAACTCAGCACAGCCCTTCTTCTCTGCAGCTGCCATCGAGATCTCTGCAACTCGTAAACTCAGGGTACGAACAAGAATTCTCCAGATTCGTCTGCATCCGGACCAAGTCAAAACGCAGGAAAGTCGTCCTGGAGCACCTGCCAGAAGCATGCCAGCGGTAAACTGAAAGGTCTGGCAGCTGCAGCCACCGTCTTCTAGCAGTGCCAAGGCTGCGCACACAAGCCGGTTTCGTTCTTCGCCTCTCAGAAGCCAACCGCTCCCTGCGGCTGCCGGAGGCGAAGAAGCGTCTAGTAGGTGCACCACTGACGTGAACCGCACTTGTAGGCTGCAAAGCGCGGTTTCGGCAGAAAGAAGCCGGCAACCGCCGCATCCCTGCGGACAGCTGCCGAAAGCCGAAGTCTGCGTCTCTAGCGGACTGCATCATAGCGAAAAGCTTTTCCAGCGTGTCTCGCAGGGAGAAAGCTTGCCAGCGCAGTGCACGCATCCCGCCCTTGCCCAGAAACATATATTTGCTGAACACTCCAAAAACACTACTCTTTCCTAGGCAAGCTTCACACTGCTGCCAGACGTGCGTGCTCTCTATTTTGTGGTGTCCTGCTCGTTGAAGAAGAGTGCACAGCTCCACCTGACATTCAGTGCACAGCGAAGTCAACTGCAAAAAGCCAGCAGCTGCTCACTCCCAAACACAAGGCGCTGTCTATGTCCTTGCTTCCCGAGAAACTCAGCGCAGCCCTTCTTCTCTGCATCTCGGAATCTCAGGGCACGAACAAGAATTCTCCAGATTCGTTTGCATCAGGACCAAGTCAAAACGCAGGAAAGTCGTCCTGGAGCACCTGCCACAAGCATGCCAGCGGTAAACTGAAAGGGTTGGCAGCGGCAGCCACCGTCCTCTAGCAGTGCCAAGGCAGCGCACACAAGCCGGTTTCGTTCTTCGCCACTCAGAAGCCAACCGCTCTCCCCGGCTGCCGGAGGCCAAGAAGCGGCTACTAGGTGCACTGCTGACGTGAACCGCAGTTGTAGGCTGCAAAGCGCGGCTTCGGCAGAAAGACGCCGGCAACCGGCGCTGCCCTGCGGACAGCTGCCGAGAGTCGAAGTCTGCGTCTCTAGCGGACTGCATCATAGCGAAAAGCTTTTCCAGTGTGTCTCGCAGGGAGAAAGCTTGCCAGCACACTGCACGCATCCCGCCCTTGCCCAGAAACATATATTTGCTGAACACTCCAAAAACACTACTCTTTCCTAGGCAAGCTTCAAACTGCTGTCAGACATCTGTGCTCTCTGTTTTGTGGTGTCCTGCTCGTTGTAGAAGAGTGCACAGCTCCACCTGACATTCAGTGCACAGCGAAGTCAACTGCAAAAAACCAGCAGCTGCTCACTCCCAAACACAAGGCGCTGTCTATGTCCTTGCTTCCCGAGCAATTCAGCACAGCCCTTCTTCTCTGCAGCTGCCATCGAGATCTCTGCAACTCGTAAACTCAGGGTACGAACAAGAATTCTCCAGATTCGTCTGCATCAGGACCAAGTCAAAACGCAGGAAAGTCGTCCTGGAGCACCCTCCAGAAGCATGCCAGCGGATAACTGAAAGCGCAGGCAGCGGCAGCCACCGTCCTCTAGCAGTGCCAAGGCAGCGCACACAAGCCGGTTTCGTTCTTCGCCACTCAGAAGCCAACCGCTCTCCCCGGCTGCCGGAGGCCGAGAAGCGGCTACTAGGTGCACCACAGACGTGAACCGCACTTGTAGGCTGCAAAGCGCGGTTTCGGCAGAAAGAAGCCGGCAACCGCCGCTTCCCTGCGGACAGCTGCCGAGAGCCGAAGTCTGCGTCTCTAGCGGACTGCATCATAGCGAAAAGCTTTTCCAGCGTGTCTCGCAGGGAGAAAGCTTGCCAGCGGAGTGCACGCATCCCGCCCTTGCCCAGAAACATGAATTTGCTGAACACTCCAAAAACACTACTCTTTCCTAGGCAAGCTTCAAACTGCTGTCAGACGTGCGTTCTCTCTGTTTTCTGCTGCCCTGCTCATCGTAGAGGAGTGCACAGCTCACCCTGGCATTCAGTGCACAGCGAAGTCAATAGCAAAAAACCAGCAGCTGCTCACTCCCAAACACAAGGCGCTGTCGATGTCCTTGCTTCCCGAGCAACTCAGCGCAGCCCTTCTTCTCTGCATCTCGGAAGCTCAGGGCACGAAAAAGAATTCTCCAGATTCGTCTGCATCAGGACCAGGTCAAAACGCAGGAAAGTCGTCCTGGAGCACCTGCCAGACGCATGCCAGCGGTGAACTGAAAGGGCTGGCAGCTGCAGCCACTGTCTTCTAGCAGTGCCAAGGCAGCGCACACAAGCCGGTTTCGTTCTTCGCCTCTCAGAAGCCAACCGCTCTCCCCGGCTGCCGGAGGCGGAGAATCGGCTACTAGATGCACCGCTGACGTGAACCGCACTTGTAGGCTGCAAAGCGCGGCTTCGGCAGAAAGAAGCCGGCAACCGCCGCTTCCCTGCGGACAGCTGCCGAAAGCCGAAGTCTGCGTCTCTAGCGGACTGCATCATAGCGACAAGCTTTTCCAGCGTGTCTCGCAGGGAGAAAGCTTGCCCGCGCAGTGCACGCATCCCGCCCTTGCCCAGAAACATATATTTGCTGAACACTCCAAAAACACTACTCTTTCCTAGGCAAGCTTCAAACTGCTGTCAGACATCTGTGCTCTCTGTTTTGTGGTGTCCTGCTCGTTGTAGAAGAGTGCACAGCTCCACCTGACATTCAGTGCACAGCGAAGTCAATTGCAAAAAACCAGCAGCTGCTCACTCCCAAACACAAGGCGCGGTCTATGTCCTTGCTTCCCGAGCAATTCAGCACAGCCCTTCTTTTCTGCAGCTGCCATCGAGATCTCTGCAACTCGTAAACTCAGGGTACGGACAAGAATTCTCCAGATTCGTCTGCATCAGGACCAAGTCAAAACGCAGGAAAGTCGTCCTGGAGCACCTGCCAGACGCAAGCCAGCGGTGAACTGAAAGGGCTGGCAGCTGCAGCCACCGTCTTCTAGCAGTGCCAAGGCTGCGCAAACAAGCCGGTTTCGTTCTTCGCCTCTCAGAAGCCAACCGCTCTCCCCGGCTGCCGGAGGCGAAGAAGCGGCTACTAGGTGCACCGCTGACGTGAACCGCACTAGTAGGCTTCAAAGCGCGGTTTCGGCACAAAGAAGCCGGCAACCGCCGCTTCCCTGCGGACAGCTGCCGAAAGCCGAAGTCTGCGTCTCTAGCGGACTGCATCATAGCGAAAAGCTTTTCCAGCGTGTCTCGCAGGGAGAAAGCTTGCCAGCGCAGTGCACGCATCCCGCCCTTGCCCAGAAACATATATTTGCTGAACACTCCAAAAACACTACTCTTTCCTAGGCAAGCTTCAAACTGCTGTCAGACATCTGTGCTCTCTGTTTTGTGGTGTCCTGCTCGTTGTAGAAGAGTGCACAGCTCCACCTGACATTCAGTGCACAGCGAAGTCAATTGCAAAAAACCAGCAGCTGCTCACTCCCAAACACAAGGCGCGGTCTATGTCCTTGCTTCCCGAGCAATTCAGCACAGCCCTTCTTCTCTGCAGCTGCCATCGAGATCTCTGCAACTCGTAAACTCAGGGTACGAACAAGAATTCTCCAGATTCGTCTGCATCCGGACCAAGTCAAAACGCAGGAAAGTCGTCCTGGAGCACCTGCCAGAAGCATGCCAGCGGTAAACTGAAAGGTCTGGCAGCTGCAGCCACCGTCTTCTAGCAGTGCCAAGGCTGCGCACACAAGCCGGTTTCGTTCTTCGCCTCTCAGAAGCCAACCGCTCCCTGCGGCTGCCGGAGGCGAAGAAGCGTCTAGTAGGTGCACCACTGACGTGAACCGCACTTGTAGGCTGCAAAGCGCGGTTTCGGCAGAAAGAAGCCGGCAACCGCCGCATCCCTGCGGACAGCTGCCGAAAGCCGAAGTCTGCGTCTCTAGCGGACTGCATCATAGCGAAAAGCTTTTCCAGCGTGTCTCGCAGGGAGAAAGCTTGCCAGCGCAGTGCACGCATCCCGCCCTTGCCCAGAAACATATATTTGCTGAACACTCCAAAAACACTACTCTTTCCTAGGCAAGCTTCAAACTGCTGTCAGACATCTGTGCTCTCTGTTTTGTGGTGTCCTGCTCGTTGTAGAAGAGTGCACAGCTCCACCTGACATTCAGTGCACAGCGAAGTCAACTGCAAAAAACCAGCAGCTGCTTACTCCCAAACACAAGGCGCGGTCTATGTCCTTGCTTCCCGAGCAATTCAGCACAGCCCTTCTTTTCTGCAGCTGCCATCGAGATCTCTGCAACTCGTAAACTCAGGGTACGGACAAGAATTCTCCAGATTCGTCTGCATCAGGACCAAGTCAAAACGCAGGAAAGTCGTCCTGGAGCACCTGCCAGACGCAAGCCAGCGGTGAACTGAAAGGGCTGGCAGCTGCAGCCACCGTCTTCTAGCAGTGCCAAGGCTGCGCAAACAAGCCGGTTTCGTTCTTCGCCTCTCAGAAGCCAACCGCTCTCCCCGGCTGCCATAGGCGAAGAAGCGGCTACTAGGTGCACCGCTGACGTGAACCGCACTAGTAGGCTTCAAAGCGCGGTTTCGGCACAAAGAAGCCGGCAACCGCCGCTTCCCTGCGGACAGCTGCCGAAAGCCGAAGTCTGCGTCTCTAGCGGACTGCATCATAGCGAAAAGCTTTTCCAGCGTGTCTCGCAGGGAGAAAGCTTGCCAGCACTGTGCACGCATCCCGCCCTTGCCCAGAAACATGGATTTGCTGAACACTCCAAAAACACTACTCTTTCCTAGGCAAGCTTCAAACTGCTGTCAGACATCTGTGCTCTCTGTTTTGTGGTGTCCTGCTCGTTGTAGAAGAGTGCACAGCTCCACCTGACATTCAGTGCACAGCGAAGTCAACTGCAAAAAACCAGCAGCTGCTTACTCCCAAACACAAGGCGCTGTCTATGTCCTTGCTTCCCGAGCAACTCAGCACAGCCCTTCTTCTCTGCAGCTGCCATCGAGATCTCTGCAACTCGTAAACTCAGGGTACGAACAAGAATTCTCCAGATTCGTCTGCATCCGGACCAAGTCAAAACGCAGGAAAGTCGTCCTGGAGCACCTGCCAGAAGCATGCCAGCGGTAAACTGAAAGGTCTGGCAGCTGCAGCCACCGTCTTCTAGCAGTGCCAAGGCTGCGCACACAAGCCGGTTTCGTTCTTCGCCTCTCAGAAGCCAACCGCTCCCTGCGGCTGCCGGAGGCGAAGAAGCGTCTAGTAGGTGCACCACTGACGTGAACCACACTTGTAGGCTGCAAAGCGCGGTTTCGGCAGAAAGAAGCCGGCAACCGCCGCATCCCTGCGGAAAGCTGCCGAAAGCCGAAGTCTGCGTCTCTAGCGGACTGCATCATAGCGAAAAGCTTTTCCAGCGTGTCTCGCAGGGAGAAAGCTTGCCAGCGCAGTGCACGCATCCCGCCCTTGCCCAGAAACATATATTTGCTGAACACTCCAAAAACACTACTCTTTCCTAGGCAAGCTTCAAACTGCTGTCAGACATCTGTGCTCTCTGTTTTGTGGTGTCCTGCTCGTTGTAGAAGAGTGCACAGCTCCACCTGACATTCAGTGCACAGCGAAGTCAATTGCAAAAAACCAGCAGCTGCTCACTCCCAAACACAAGGCGCGGTCTATGTCCTTGCTTCCCGAGCAATTCAGCACAGCCCTTCTTTTCTGCAGCTGCCATCGAGATCTCTGCAACTCGTAAACTCAGGGTACGGACAAGAATTCTCCAGATTCGTCTGCATCAGGACCAAGTCAAAACGCAGGAAAGTCGTCCTGGAGCACCTGCCAGACGCAAGCCAGCGGTGAACTGAAAGGGCTGGCAGCTGCAGCCACCGTCTTCTAGCAGTGCCAAGGCTGCGCAAACAAGCCGGTTTCGTTCTTCGCCTCTCAGAAGCCAACCGCTCTCCCCGGCTGCCGGAGGCGAAGAAGCGGCTACTAGGTGCACCGCTGACGTGAACCGCACTAGTAGGCTTCAAAGCGCGGTTTCGGCACAAAGAAGCCGGCAACAGCCGCTTCCCTGCGGACAGCTGCCGAAAGCCGAAGTCTGCGTCTCTAGCGGACTGCATCATAGCGAAAAGCTTTTCCAGCGTGTCTCGCAGGGAGAAAGCTTGCCAGCACTGTGCACGCATCCCGCCCTTGCCCAGAAACATGGATTTGCTGAACACTCCAAAAACACTACTCTTTCCTAGGCAAGCTTCAAACTGCTGTCAGACATCTGTGCTCTCTGTTTTGTGGTGTCCTGCTCGTTGTAGAAGAGTGCACAGCTCCACCTGACATTCAGTGCACAGCGAAGTCAACTGCAAAAAACCAGCAGCTGCTTACTCCCAAACACAAGGCGCTGTCTATGTCCTTGCTTCCCGAGCAACTCAGCACAGCCCTTCTTCTCTGCAGCTGCCATCGAGATCTCTGCAACTCGTAAACTCAGGGTACGAACAAGAATTCTCCAGATTCGTCTGCATCCGGACCAAGTCAAAACGCAGGAAAGTCGTCCTGGAGCACCTGCCAGAAGCATGCCAGCGGTAAACTGAAAGGTCTGGCAGCTGCAGCCACCGTCTTCTAGCAGTGCCAAGGCTGCGCACACAAGCCGGTTTCGTTCTTCGCCTCTCAGAAGCCAACCGCTCCCTGCGGCTGCCGGAGGCGAAGAAGCGTCTAGTAGGTGCACCACTGACGTGAACCGCACTTGTAGGCTGCAAAGCGCGGTTTCGGCAGAAAGAAGCCGGCAACCGCCGCATCCCTGCGGACAGCTGCCGAAAGCCGAAGTCTGCGTCTCTAGCGGACTGCATCATAGCGAAAAGCTTTTCCAGCGTGTCTCGCAGGGAGAAAGCTTGCCAGCGCAGTGCACGCATCCCGCCCTTGCCCAGAAACATATATTTGCTGAACACTCCAAAAACACTACTCTTTCCTAGGCAAGCTTCACACTGCTGCCAGACGTGCGTGCTCTCTGTTTTCTGCTGCCCTGCTCACTGTAGAAGAGTGCACAGCTCCACCTGACATTCAGTGCACAGCGAAGTCAACTGCAAAAAGCCAGCAGCTGCTCACTCCCAAACACAAGGCGCTGTCTATGTCCTTGCTTCCCGAGAAACTCAGCGCAGCCCTTCTTCTCTGCATCTCGGAATCTCAGGGCACGAACAAGAATTCTCCAGATTCGTTTGCATCAGGACCAAGTCAAAACGCAGGAAAGTCGTCCTGGAGCACCTGCCACAAGCATGCCAGCGGTAAACTGAAAGGGTTGGCAGCGGCAGCCACCGTCCTCTAGCAGTGCCAAGGCAGCGCACACAAGCCGGTTTCGTTCTTCGCCACTCAGAAGCCAACCGCTCTCCCCGGCTGCCGGAGGCCAAGAAGCGGCTACTAGGTGCACTGCTGACGTGAACCGCAGTTGTAGGCTGCAAAGCGCGGCTTCGGCAGAAAGACGCCGGCAACCGGCGCTGCCCTGCGGACAGCTGCCGAGAGTCGAAGTCTGCGTCTCTAGCGGACTGCATCATAGCGAAAAGCTTTTCCAGTGTGTCTCGCAGGGAGAAAGCTTGCCAGCACACTGCACGCATCCCGCCCTTGCCCAGAAACATATATTTGCTGAACACTCCAAAAACACTACTCTTTCCTAGGCAAGCTTCAAACTGCTGTCAGACATCTGTGCTCTCTGTTTTGTGGTGTCCTGCTCGTTGTAGAAGAGTGCACAGCTCCACCTGACATTCAGTGCACAGCGAAGTCAACTGCAAAAAACCAGCAGCTGCTCACTCCCAAACACAAGGCGCTGTCTATGTCCTTGCTTCCCGAGCAATTCAGCACAGCCCTTCTTCTCTGCAGCTGCCATCGAGATCTCTGCAACTCGTAAACTCAGGGTACGAACAAGAATTCTCCAGATTCGTCTGCATCAGGACCAAGTCAAAACGCAGGAAAGTCGTCCTGGAGCACCCTCCAGAAGCATGCCAGCGGATAACTGAAAGCGCAGGCAGCGGCAGCCACCGTCCTCTAGCAGTGCCAAGGCAGCGCACACAAGCCGGTTTCGTTCTTCGCCACTCAGAAGCCAACCGCTCTCCCCGGCTGCCGGAGGCCGAGAAGCGGCTACTAGGTGCACCACAGACGTGAACCGCACTTGTAGGCTGCAAAGCGCGGTTTCGGCAGAAAGAAGCCGGCAACCGCCGCTTCCCTGCGGACAGCTGCCGAGAGCCGAAGTCTGCGTCTCTAGCGGACTGCATCATAGCGAAAAGCTTTTCCAGCGTGTCTCGCAGGGAGAAAGCTTGCCAGCGGAGTGCACGCATCCCGCCCTTGCCCAGAAACATGAATTTGCTGAACACTCCAAAAACACTACTCTTTCCTAGGCAAGCTTCAAACTGCTGTCAGACGTGCGTTCTCTCTGTTTTCTGCTGCCCTGCTCATCGTAGAGGAGTGCACAGCTCACCCTGGCATTCAGTGCACAGCGAAGTCAATAGCAAAAAACCAGCAGCTGCTCACTCCCAAACACAAGGCGCTGTCGATGTCCTTGCTTCCCGAGCAACTCAGCGCAGCCCTTCTTCTCTGCATCTCGGAAGCTCAGGGCACGAAAAAGAATTCTCCAGATTCGTCTGCATCAGGACCAGGTCAAAACGCAGGAAAGTCGTCCTGGAGCACCTGCCAGACGCATGCCAGCGGTGAACTGAAAGGGCTGGCAGCTGCAGCCACTGTCTTCTAGCAGTGCCAAGGCAGCGCACACAAGCCGGTTTCGTTCTTCGCCTCTCAGAAGCCAACCGCTCTCCCCGGCTGCCGGAGGCGGAGAATCGGCTACTAGATGCACCGCTGACGTGAACCGCACTTGTAGGCTGCAAAGCGCGGCTTCGGCAGAAAGAAGCCGGCAACCGCCGCTTCCCTGCGGACAGCTGCCGAAAGCCGAAGTCTGCGTCTCTAGCGGACTGCATCATAGCGACAAGCTTTTCCAGCGTGTCTCGCAGGGAGAAAGCTTGCCCGCGCAGTGCACGCATCCCGCCCTTGCCCAGAAACATATATTTGCTGAACACTCCAAAAACACTACTCTTTCCTAGGCAAGCTTCAAACTGCTGTCAGACATCTGTGCTCTCTGTTTTGTGGTGTCCTGCTCGTTGTAGAAGAGTGCACAGCTCCACCTGACATTCAGTGCACAGCGAAGTCAATTGCAAAAAACTAGCAGCTGCTCACTCCCAAACACAAGGCGCGGTCTATGTCCTTGCTTCCCGAGCAATTCAGCACAGCCCTTCTTTTCTGCAGCTGCCATCGAGATCTCTGCAACTCGTAAACTCAGGGTACGGACAAGAATTCTCCAGATTCGTCTGCATCAGGACCAAGTCAAAACGCAGGAAAGTCGTCCTGGAGCACCTGCCAGACGCAAGCCAGCGGTGAACTGAAAGGGCTGGCAGCTGCAGCCACCGTCTTCTAGCAGTGCCAAGGCTGCGCAAACAAGCCGGTTTCGTTCTTCGCCTCTCAGAAGCCAACCGCTCTCCCCGGCTGCCGGAGGCGAAGAAGCGGCTACTAGGTGCACCGCTGACGTGAACCGCACTAGTAGGCTGCAAAGCGCGGTTTCGGCAGAAAGAAGCCGGCAACCGCCGCATCCCTGCGGACAGCTGCCGAAAGCCGAAGTCTGCGTCTCTAGCGGACTGCATCATAGCGAAAAGCTTTTCCAGCGTGTCTCGCAGGGAGAAAGCTTGCCAGCGCAGTGCACGCATCCCGCCCTTGCCCAGAAACATATATTTGCTGAACACTCCAAAAACACTACTCTTTCCTAGGCAAGCTTCAAACTGCTGTCAGACATCTGTGCTCTCTGTTTTGTGGTGTCCTGCTCGTTGTAGAAGAGTGCACAGCTCCACCTGACATTCAGTGCACAGCGAAGTCAATTGCAAAAAACCAGCAGCTGCTCACTCCCAAACACAAGGCGCGGTCTATGTCCTTGCTTCCCGAGCAATTCAGCACAGCCCTTCTTCTCTGCAGCTGCCATCGAGATCTCTGCAACTCGTAAACTCAGGGTACGAACAAGAATTCTCCAGATTCGTCTGCATCCGGACCAAGTCAAAACGCAGGAAAGTCGTCCTGGAGCACCTGCCAGAAGCATGCCAGCGGTAAACTGAAAGGGCTGGCAGCTGCAGCCACCGTCTTCTAGCAGTGCCAAGGCTGCGCACACAAGCCGGTTTCGTTCTTCGCCTCTCAGAAGCCAACCGCTCCCTGCGGCTGCCGGAGGCGAAGAAGCGTCTAGTAGGTGCACCACTGACGTGAACCGCACTTGTAGGCTGCAAAGCGCGGTTTCGGCAGAAAGAAGCCGGCAACCGCCGCATCCCTGCGGACAGCTGCCGAAAGCCGAAGTCTGCGTCTCTAGCGGACTGCATCATAGCGAAAAGCTTTTCCAGCGTGTCTCGCAGGGAGAAAGCTTGCCAGCGCAGTGCACGCATCCCGCCCTTGCCCAGAAACATGGATTTGCTGAACACTCCAAAAACACTACTCTTTCCTAGGCAAGCTTCAAACTGCTGTCAGACATCTGTGCTCTCTGTTTTGTGGTGTCCTGCTCGTTGTAGAAGAGTGCACAGCTCCACCTGACATTCAGTGCACAGCGAAGTCAACTGCAAAAAACCAGCAGCTGCTTACTCCCAAACACAAGGCGCTGTCTATGTCCTTGCTTCCCGAGCAACTCAGCACAGCCCTTCTTCTCTGCAGCTGCCATCGAGATCTCTGCAACTCGTAAACTCAGGGTACGAACAAGAATTCTCCAGATTCGTCTGCATCCGGACCAAGTCAAAACGCAGGAAAGTCGTCCTGGAGCACCTGCCAGAAGCATGCCAGCGGTAAACTGAAAGGTCTGGCAGCTGCAGCCACCGTCTTCTAGCAGTGCCAAGGCTGCGCACACAAGCCGGTTTCGTTCTTCGCCTCTCAGAAGCCAACCGCTCCCTGCGGCTGCCGGAGGCGAAGAAGCGTCTAGTAGGTGCACCACTGACGTGAACCGCACTTGTAGGCTGCAAAGCGCGGTTTCGGCAGAAAGAAGCCGGCAACCGCCGCATCCCTGCGGACAGCTGCCGAAAGCCGAAGTCTGCGTCTCTAGCGGACTGCATCATAGCGAAAAGCTTTTCCAGCGTGTCTCGCAGGGAGAAAGCTTGCCAGCGCAGTGCACGCATCCCGCCCTTGCCCAGAAACATATATTTGCTGAACACTCCAAAAACACTACTCTTTCCTAGGCAAGCTTCAAACTGCTGTCAGACATCTGTGCTCTCTGTTTTGTGGTGTCCTGCTCGTTGTAGAAGAGTGCACAGCTCCACCTGACATTCAGTGCACAGCGAAGTCAATTGCAAAAAACCAGCAGCTGCTCACTCCCAAACACAAGGCGCGGTCTATGTCCTTGCTTCCCGAGCAATTCAGCACAGCCCTTCTTTTCTGCAGCTGCCATCGAGATCTCTGCAACTCGTAAACTCAGGGTACGGACAAGAATTCTCCAGATTCGTCTGCATCAGGACCAAGTCAAAACGCAGGAAAGTCGTCCTGGAGCACCTGCCAGACGCAAGCCAGCGGTGAACTGAAAGGGCTGGCAGCTGCAGCCACCGTCTTCTAGCAGTGCCAAGGCTGCGCAAACAAGCCGGTTTCGTTCTTCGCCTCTCAGAAGCCAACCGCTCTCCCCGGCTGCCGGAGGCGAAGAAGCGGCTACTAGGTGCACCGCTGACGTGAACCGCACTAGTAGGCTTCAAAGCGCGGTTTCGGCACAAAGAAGCCGGCAACCGCCGCTTCCCTGCGGACAGCTGCCGAAAGCCGAAGTCTGCGTCTCTAGCGGACTGCATCATAGCGAAAAGCTTTTCCAGCGTGTCTCGCAGGGAGAAAGCTTGCCAGCACTGTGCACGCATCCCGCCCTTGCCCAGAAACATGGATTTGCTGAACACTCCAAAAACACTACTCTTTCCTAGGCAAGCTTCAAACTGCTGTCAGACATCTGTGCTCTCTGTTTTGTGGTGTCCTGCTCGTTGTAGAAGAGTGCACAGCTCCACCTGACATTCAGTGCACAGCGAAGTCAACTGCAAAAAACCAGCAGCTGCTTACTCCCAAACACAAGGCGCTGTCTATGTCCTTGCTTCCCGAGCAACTCAGCACAGCCCTTCTTCTCTGCAGCTGCCATCGAGATCTCTGCAACTCGTAAACTCAGGGTACGAACAAGAATTCTCCAGATTCGTCTGCATCCGGACCAAGTCAAACAGCAGGAAAGTCGTCCTGGAGCACCTGCCAGACGCATGCCAGCGGTGAATTGAAAGGGCTGTCAGCTTCAGCCACCGTCTTCTAGCAGTGCCAAGGCTGCGCACACAAGCCGGTTTCATTCTTCGCCTCTCAGAAGCCAACCGCTCTCCCCGGCTGCCGGAGGCCAAGAAGCGGCTACTAGGTGCACTGCTGACGTGAACCGCACTTGTAGGCTTCAAAGCGCGGCTTCGGCAGAGAGACGACGGCAACCGCCGCTTTCCTGCGGACAGCTGCGGAGAGCCGAAGTCTACGTCTCTAGCGGACTGCATCATAGCGAAAAGCTTTTCCAGCGTGTCTCGCAGGGAGAAAGCTTGCCAGCACACTGCACGCATCCCGCCCTTGCCCAGAAACATATATTTGCTGAACACTCCAAAAACACTACTCTTTCGTGGGCAAGCTTCAAACTGCTGTCAGACATCTGTGCTCTCTATTTTGTGGTGTCCTGCTCGTTGAAGAAGAGTGCACAGCTCCACCTGACATTCAGTGCACAGCGAAGTCAACTGCAAAAAACCAGCAGCTGCTCACTCCCAAACACAAGGCGCTGTCTATGTCCTTGCTTCCCGAGAAACTCAGCGCAGCCCTTCTTCTCTGCATCTCGGAATCTCAGGGCACGAACAAGAATTCTCCAGATTCGTTTGCATCAGGACCAAGTCAAAACGCAGGAAAGTCGTCCTGGAGCACCTGCCAGAAGCATGCCAGCGGTAAACTGAAAGGGCTGGCAGCGGCAGCCACCGTCCTCTAGCAGTGCCAAGGCAGCGCACACAAGCCGGTTTCGTTCTTCGCCACTCAGAAGCCAACCGCTCTCCCCGGCTGCCGGAGGCCAAGAAGCGGCTACTAGGTGCACCACAGACGTGAACCGCACTTGTAGGCTGCAAAGCGCGGTTTCGGCAGAAAGAAGCCGGCAACCGCCGCTTCCCTGCGGACAGCTGCGGAGAGCTGAAGTCTGCGTCTCTAGCGGACTGCATCATAGCGAAAAGCTTTTCCAGCGTTTATCGCAGGGAGAAAGCTTGCCAGCGCAGTGCACGCATCCCGCCCTTGCCCAGAAACATATTTGCTGAACACTCCAAAAACACTACTCTTTCCTAGGCAAGCTTCACACTGCTGTCAGACGTGCGTGCTCTCTGTTTTGTGGTGTCCTGCTGGTTGTAGAAGAGTGCACAGCTCCACCTGACATTCAGTGCCCAGCGAAGTCAACTGCAAAAAACCAGCAGCTGCTCACTCCCAAACACAAGGCGCTTTCTATGTCCTTGCTTCCCGAGCAATTCAGCACAGCCCTCCTTCTCTGCAGCTGCCATCGAGATCTCTGCAACTCGTAAACTCAGGGTACGAACAAGAATTCTCCAGATTCGTCTGCATCAGGACCAAGTCAAACAGCAGGAAAGTCGTCCTGGAGCACCTGCCAGACGCATGCCAGCGGTGAATTGAAAGGGCTGTCAGCTTCAGCCACCGTCTTCTAGCAGTGCCAAGGCTGCGCACACAAGCCGGTTTCATTCTTCGCCTCTCAGAAGCCAACCGCTCTCCCCGGCTGCCGGAGGCCAAGAAGCGGCTACTAGGTGCACTGCTGACGTGAACCGCACTTGTAGGCTTCAAAGCGCGGCTTCGGCAGAGAGACGACGGCAACCGCCGCTTTCCTGCGGACAGCTGCGGAGAGCCGAAGTCTACGTCTCTAGCGGACTGCATCATAGCGAAAAGCTTTTCCAGCGTGTCTCGCAGGGAGAAAGCTTGCCAGCACACTGCACGCATCCCGCCCTTGCCCAGAAACATATATTTGCTGAACACTCCAAAAACACTACTCTTTCGTGGGCAAGCTTCAAACTGCTGTCAGACATCTGTGCTCTCTATTTTGTGGTGTCCTGCTCGTTGAAGAAGAGTGCACAGCTCCACCTGACATTCAGTGCACAGCGAAGTCAACTGCAAAAAGCCAGCAGCTGCTCACTCCCAAACACAAGGCGCTGTCTATGTCCTTGCTTCCCGAGCAACTCAGCACAGCCCTTCTTATCTGCATCTCGTAAACTCAGGGTACGGAAAAGAATTCTCCAGATTCGTCTGCATCCGGACCAAGTCAAAACGCAGGAAAGTCGTCCTGGAGCACCTGCCAGAAGCATGCCAGCGGTGAACTGAAAGGGCTGGCAGCTGTAGCCACTGTCTTCTAGCAGTGCCAAGGCTGCGCACACAAGCCGGTTTCGTTCTTCGCCTCTCAGAAGCCAACCGCTCCCTGCGGCTGCCGGAGGCGAAGAAGGGTCTAGTAGGTGCACCACTGACGTGAACCGCACTTGTAGGCTGCAAAGCGCGGTTTCGGCAGAAAGAAGCCGGCAACCGCCGCATCCCTGCGGACAGCTGCCGAAAGCCGAAGTCTGCGTCTCTAGCGGACTGCATCATAGCGAAAAGCTTTTCCAGCGTGTCTCGCAGGGAGAAAGCTTGCCAGCGCAGTGCACGCATCCCGCCCTTGCCCAGAAACATATATTTGCTGAACACTCCAAAAACACTACTCTTTCCTAGGCAAGCTTCAAACTGCTGTCAGACATCTGTGCTCTCTGTTTTGTGGTGTCCTGCTCGTTGTAGAAGAGTGCACAGCTCCACCTGACATTCAGTGCACAGCGAAGTCAACTGCAAAAAACCAGCAGCTGCTTACTCCCAAACACAAGGCGCTGTCTATGTCCTTGCTTCCCGAGCAACTCAGCACAGCCCTTCTTTTCTGCAGCTGCCATCGAGATCTCTGCAACTCGTAAACTCAGGGTACGAACAAGAATTCTCCAGATTCGTCTGCATCCGGACCAAGTCAAAACGCAGGAAAGTCGTCCTGGAGCACCTGCCAGAAGCATGCCAGCGGTAAACTGAAAGGTCTGGCAGCTGCAGCCACCGTCTTCTAGCAGTGCCAAGGCTGCGCACACAAGCCGGTTTCGTTCTTCGCCTCTCAGAAGCCAACCGCTCCCTGCGGCTGCCGGAGGCGAAGAAGCGTCTAGTAGGTGCACCACTGACGTGAACCGCACTTGTAGGCTGCAAAGCGCGGTTTCGGCAGAAAGAAGCCGGCAACCGCCGCTTCCCTGCGGACAGCTGCCGAAAGCCGAAGTCTGCGTCTCTAGCGGACTGCATCATAGCGAAAAGCTTTTCCAGCGTGTCTCGCAGGGAGAAAGCTTGCCAGCAGAGTGCATGCATGCCGCCCTTGCCCAGAAACATATATTTGCTGAACACTCCAAAAACACTACTCTTTCCTAGGCAAGCTTCAAACTGCTGTCAGACATCTGTGCTCTCTGTTTTGTGGTGTCCTGCTCGTTGTAGAAGAGTGCACAGCTCCACCTGACATTCAGTGCCCAGCGAAGTCAACTGCAAAAAACCAGCAGCTGCTCACTCCCAAACACAAGGCGCTTTCTATGTCCTTGCTTCCCGAGCAATTCAGCACAGCCCTCCTTCTCTGCAGCTGCCATCGAGATCTCTGCAACTCGTAAACTCAGGGTACGAACAAGAATTCTCCAGATTCGTCTGCATCAGGACCAAGTCAAACAGCAGGAAAGTCGTCCTGGAGCACCTGCCAGACGCATGCCAGCGGTAAACTGAAAGGGCTGGCAGCGGCAGCCACCGTCCTCTAGCAGTGCCAAGGCAGCGCACACAAGCCGGTTTCGTTCTTCGCCACTCAGAAGCCAACCGCTCTCCCCGGCTGCCGGAGGCCAAGAAGCGGCTACTAGGTGCACTGCTGACGTGAACCGCACTTGTAGGCTTCAAAGCGCGGCTTCGGCAGAGAGACGACGGCAACCGCCGCTTTCCTGCGGACAGCTGCGGAGAGCCGAAGTCTACGTCTCTAGCGGACTGCATCATAGCGAAAAGCTTTTCCAGCGTGTCTCGCAGGGAGAAAGCTTGCCAGCACACTGCACGCATCCCGCCCTTGCCCAGAAACATATATTTGCTGAACACTCCAAAAACACTACTCTTTCGTGGGCAAGCTTCAAACTGCTGTCAGACATCTGTGCTCTCTATTTTGTGGTGTCCTGCTCGTTGAAGAAGAGTGCACAGCTCCACCTGACATTCAGTGCACAGCGAAGTCAACTGCAAAAAGCCAGCAGCTGCTCACTCCCAAACACAAGGCGCTGTCTATGTCCTTGCTTCCCGAGAAACTCAGCGCAGCCCTTCTTCTCTGCATCTCGGAATCTCAGGGCACGAACAAGAATTCTCCAGATTCGTTTGCATCAGGACCAAGTCAAAACGCAGGAAAGTCGTCCTGGAGCACCTGCCAGAAGCATGCCAGCGGTAAACTGAAAGGGCTGGCAGCGGCAGCCACCGTCCTCTAGCAGTGCCAAGGCAGCGCACACAAGCCGGTTTCGTTCTTCGCCACTCAGAAGCCAACCGCTGTCCCCGGCTGCCGGAGGCCAAGAAGCGGCTACTAGGTGCACCACAGACGTGAACCGCACTTGTAGGCTGCAAAGCGCGGTTTCGGCAGAAAGAAGCCGGCAACCGCCGCTTCCCTGCGGACAGCTGCGGAGAGCTGAAGTCTGCGTCTCTAGCGGACTGCATCATAGCGAAAAGCTTTTCCAGCGTTTATCGCAGGGAGAAAGCTTGCCAGCAGAGTGCATGCATGCCGCCCTTGCCCAGAAACATATATTTGCTGAACACTCCAAAAACACTACTCTTTCCTAGGCAAGCTTCAAACTGCTGTCAGACATCTGTGCTCTCTGTTTTGTGGTGTCCTGCTCGTTGTAGAAGAGTGCACAGCTCCACCTGACATTCAGTGCCCAGCGAAGTCAACTGCAAAAAACCAGCAGCTGCTCACTCCCAAACACAAGGCGCTTTCTATGTCCTTGCTTCCCGAGCAATTCAGCACAGCCCTCCTTCTCTGCAGCTGCCATCGAGATCTCTGCAACTCGTAAACTCAGGGTACGAACAAGAATTCTCCAGATTCGTCTGCATCAGGACCAAGTCAAACAGCAGGAAAGTCGTCCTGGAGCACCTGCCAGACGCATGCCAGCGGTGAATTGAAAGGGCTGTCAGCTTCAGCCACCGTCTTCTAGCAGTGCCAAGGCTGCGCACACAAGCCGGTTTCATTCTTCGCCTCTCAGAAGCCAACCGCTCTCCCCGGCTGCCGGAGGCCAAGAAGCGGCTACTAGGTGCACTGCTGACGTGAACCGCACTTGTAGGCTTCAAAGCGCGGCTTCGGCAGAGAGACGACGGCAACCGCCGCTTTCCTGCGGACAGCTGCGGAGAGCCGAAGTCTACGTCTCTAGCGGACTGCATCATAGCGAAAAGCTTTTCCAGCGTGTCTCGCAGGGAGAAAGCTTGCCAGCACACTGCACGCATCCCGCCCTTGCCCAGAAACATATATTTGCTGAACACTCCAAAAACACTACTCTTTCGTGGGCAAGCTTCAAACTGCTGTCAGACATCTGTGCTCTCTATTTTGTGGTGTCCTGCTCGTTGAAGAAGAGTGCACAGCTCCACCTGACATTCAGTGCACAGCGAAGTCAACTGCAAAAAGCCAGCAGCTGCTCACTCCCAAACACAAGGCGCTGTCTATGTCCTTGCTTCCCGAGCAACTCAGCACAGCCCTTCTTATCTGCATCTCGTAAACTCAGGGTACGGAAAAGAATTCTCCAGATTCGTCTGCATCCGGACCAAGTCAAAACGCAGGAAAGTCGTCCTGGAGCACCTGCCAGACGCATGCCAGCGGTAAACTGAAAGGGCTGGCAGCGGCAGCCACCGTCCTCTAGCAGTGCCAAGGCAGCGCACACAAGCCGGTTTCGTTCTTCGCCTCTCAGAAGCCAACCGCTCTCCCCGGCTGCCATAGGCGAAGAAGCGGCTACTAGGTGCACCGCTAACGTGAACCGCACTTGTAGGCTTCAAAGCGCGGTTTCGGCAGAAAGAAGCCGGCAACCGCCGCTTCCCTGCGGACAGCTGCGGAGAGCTGAAGTCTGCGTCTCTAGCGGACTGCATCATAGCGAAAAGCTTTTCCAGCGTTTATCGCAGGGAGAAAGCTTGCCAGCAGAGTGCATGCATGCCGCCCTTGCCCAGAAACATATATTTGCTGAACACTCCAAAAACACTACTCTTTCCTAGGCAAGCTTCAAACTGCTGTCAGACATCTGTGCTCTCTGTTTTGTGGTGTCCTGCTCGTTGTAGAAGAGTGCACAGCTCCACCTGACATTCAGTGCCCAGCGAAGTCAACTGCAAAAAACCAGCAGCTGCTCACTCCCAAACACAAGGCGCTTTCTATGTCCTTGCTTCCCGAGCAATTCAGCACAGCCCTCCTTCTCTGCAGCTGCCATCGAGATCTCTGCAACTCGTAAACTCAGGGTACGAACAAGAATTCTCCAGATTCGTCTGCATCAGGACCAAGTCAAACAGCAGGAAAGTCGTCCTGGAGCACCTGCCAGACGCATGCCAGCGGTGAATTGAAAGGGCTGTCAGCTTCAGCCACCGTCTTCTAGCAGTGCCAAGGCTGCGCACACAAGCCGGTTTCATTCTTCGCCTCTCAGAAGCCAACCGCTCTCCCCGGCTGCCGGAGGCCAAGAAGCGGCTACTAGGTGCACTGCTGACGTGAACCGCACTTGTAGGCTTCAAAGCGCGGCTTCGGCAGAGAGACGACGGCAACCGCCGCTTTCCTGCGGACAGCTGCGGAGAGCCGAAGTCTACGTCTCTAGCGGACTGCATCATAGCGAAAAGCTTTTCCAGCGTGTCTCGCAGGGAGAAAGCTTGCCAGCACACTGCACGCATCCCGCCCTTGCCCAGAAACATATATTTGCTGAACACTCCAAAAACACTACTCTTTCGTGGGCAAGCTTCAAACTGCTGTCAGACATCTGTGCTCTCTATTTTGTGGTGTCCTGCTCGTTGAAGAAGAGTGCACAGCTCCACCTGACATTCAGTGCACAGCGAAGTCAACTGCAAAAAACCAGCAGCTGCTCACTCCCAAACACAAGGCGCTGTCTATGTCCTTGCTTCCCGAGCAATTCAGCACAGCCCTTCTTCTCTGCAGCTGCCATCGAGATCTCTGCAACTTGTAAACTCAGGGCACGAACAAGAATTCTCCAGATTCGTCTGCATCAGGACCAAGTCAAAACGCAGGAAAGTCGTCCCGGAGCACCTGCCAGAAGCATGCCAGCGGTTAACTGAAAGCGCAGGCAGCTGCAGCCAACGTGCTCTAGCAGTGCCAAGGCTGCGCACACAAGCCGGTTTCGTTCTTCGCCTCTCAGAAGCAACCGCTCTCCCCGGCTGCCGGAGGCGAAGAAGCGGCTACTAGGTGTACTGCTGACGTGAACCGCAGTTGTAGGCTGCAAAGCGTGGCTTCGGCAGAAAGACGCCGGCAACCGGCGCTGCCCTGCGGACAGCTGCCGAGAGTCGAAGTCTGCGTCTCTAGCGGACTGCATCATAGCGAAAAGCTTTTCCAGTGTGTCTCGCAGGGAGAAAGCTTGCCAGCACACTGCACGCATCCCGCCCTTGCCCAGAAACATATATTTGCTGAACACTCCAAAAACACTACTCTTTCCTAGGCAAGCTTCACACTGCTGTCAGACGTGCGTGCTCTCTGTTTTGTGGTGTCCTGCTGGTTGTAGAAGAGTGCACAGCTCCACCTGACATTCAGTGCACAGCGAAGTCAACTGCAAAAAACCAGCAGCTGCTCACTCCCAAACACAAGGCGCTGTCTATGTCCTTGCTTCCCGAGAAACTCAGCGCAGCCCTTCTTCTCTGCATCTCGGAATCTCAGGGCACGAACAAGAATTCTCCAGATTCGTTTGCATCAGGACCAAGTCAAAACGCAGGAAAGTCGTCCTGGAGCACCTGCCAGAAGCATGCCAGCGGTAAACTGAAAGGGCTGGCAGTGGCAGCCACCGTCCTCTAGCAGTGCCAAGGCAGCGCACACAAGCCGGTTTCGTTCTTCGCCACTCAGAAGCCAACCGCTCTCCCCGGCTGCCGGAGGCCAAGAAGCGGCTACTAGGTGCACCACAGACGTGAACCGCACTTGTAGGCTGCAAAGCGCGGTTTCGGCAGAAAGAAGCCGGCAACCGCCGCTTCCCTGCGGACAGCTGCGGAGAGCTGAAGTCTGCGTCTCTAGCGGACTGCATCATAGCGAAAAGCTTTTCCAGCGTTTATCGCAGGGAGAAAGCTTGCCAGCGCAGTGCACGCATCCCGCCCTTGCCCAGAAACATATTTGCTGAACACTCCAAAAACACTACTCTTTCCTAGGCAAGCTTCACACTGCTGTCAGACGTGCGTGCTCTCTGTTTTGTGGTGTCCTGCTGGTTGTAGAAGAGTGCACAGCTCCACCTGACATTCAGTGCCCAGCGAAGTCAACTGCAAAAAACCAGCAGCTGCTCACTCCCAAACACAAGGCGCTTTCTATGTCCTTGCTTCCCGAGCAATTCAGCACAGCCCTCCTTCTCTGCAGCTGCCATCGAGATCTCTGCAACTCGTAAACTCAGGGTACGAACAAGAATTCTCCAGATTCGTCTGCATCAGGACCAAGTCAAACAGCAGGAAAGTCGTCCTGGAGCACCTGCCAGACGCATGCCAGCGGTGAATTGAAAGGGCTGTCAGCTTCAGCCACCGTCTTCTAGCAGTGCCAAGGCTGCGCACACAAGCCGGTTTCATTCTTCGCCTCTCAGAAGCCAACCGCTCTCCCCGGCTGCCGGAGGCCAAGAAGCGGCTACTAGGTGCACTGCTGACGTGAACCGCACTTGTAGGCTTCAAAGCGCGGCTTCGGCAGAGAGACGACGGCAACCGCCGCTTTCCTGCGGACAGCTGCGGAGAGCCGAAGTCTACGTCTCTAGCGGACTGCATCATAGCGAAAAGCTTTTCCAGCGTGTCTCGCAGGGAGAAAGCTTGCCAGCACACTGCACGCATCCCGCCCTTGCCCAGAAACATATATTTGCTGAACACTCCAAAAACACTACTCTTTCGTGGGCAAGCTTCAAACTGCTGTCAGACATCTGTGCTCTCTATTTTGTGGTGTCCTGCTCGTTGAAGAAGAGTGCACAGCTCCACCTGACATTCAGTGCACAGCGAAGTCAACTGCAAAAAGCCAGCAGCTGCTCACTCCCAAACACAAGGCGCTGTCTATGTCCTTGCTTCCCGAGCAACTCAGCACAGCCCTTCTTATCTGCATCTCGTAAACTCAGGGTACGGAGAAGAATTCTCCAGATTCGTCTGCATCCGGACCAAGTCAAAACGCAGGAAAGTCGTCCTGGAGCACCTGCCAGACGCATGCCAGCGGTAAACTGAAAGGGCTGGCAGCGGCAGCCACCGTCCTCTAGCAGTGCCAAGGCAGCGCACACAAGCCGGTTTCGTTCTTCGCCTCTCAGAAGCCAACCGCCCTCCCCGGCTGCCATAGGCGAAGAAGCGGCTACTAGGTGCACCGCTAACGTGAACCGCACTTGTAGGCTTCAAAGCGCGGTTTCGGCAGAAAGAAGCCGGCAACCGCCGCTTCCCTGCGGACAGCTGCGGAGAGCTGAAGTCTGCGTCTCTAGCGGACTGCATCATAGCGAAAAGCTTTTCCAGCGTTTATCGCAGGGAGAAAGCTTGCCAGCAGAGTGCATGCATGCCGCCCTTGCCCAGAAACATATATTTGCTGAACACTCCAAAAACACTACTCTTTCCTAGGCAAGCTTCAAACTGCTGTCAGACATCTGTGCTCTCTGTTTTGTGGTGTCCTGCTCGTTGTAGAAGAGTGCACAGCTCCACCTGACATTCAGTGCCCAGCGAAGTCAACTGCAAAAAACCAGCAGCTGCTCACTCCCAAACACAAGGCGCTTTCTATGTCCTTGCTTCCCGAGCAATTCAGCACAGCCCTCCTTCTCTGCAGCTGCCATCGAGATCTCTGCAACTCGTAAACTCAGGGTACGAACAAGAATTCTCCAGATTCGTCTGCATCAGGACCAAGTCAAACAGCAGGAAAGTCGTCCTGGAGCACCTGCCAGACGCATGCCAGCGGTGAATTGAAAGGGCTGTCAGCTTCAGCCACCGTCTTCTAGCAGTGCCAAGGCTGCGCACACAAGCCGGTTTCATTCTTCGCCTCTCAGAAGCCAACCGCTCTCCCCGGCTGCCGGAGGCCAAGAAGCGGCTACTAGGTGCACTGCTGACGTGAACCGCACTTGTAGGCTTCAAAGCGCGGCTTCGGCAGAGAGACGACGGCAACCGCCGCTTTCCTGCGGACAGCTGCGGAGAGCCGAAGTCTACGTCTCTAGCGGACTGCATCATAGCGAAAAGCTTTTCCAGCGTGTCTCGCAGGGAGAAAGCTTGCCAGCACACTGCACGCATCCCGCCCTTGCCCAGAAACATATATTTGCTGAACACTCCAAAAACACTACTCTTTCGTGGGCAAGCTTCAAACTGCTGTCAGACATCTGTGCTCTCTATTTTGTGGTGTCCTGCTCGTTGAAGAAGAGTGCACAGCTCCACCTGACATTCAGTGCACAGCGAAGTCAACTGCAAAAAGCCAGCAGCTGCTCACTCCCAAACACAAGGCGCTGTCTATGTCCTTGCTTCCCGAGCAACTCAGCACAGCCCTTCTTATCTGCATCTCGTAAACTCAGGGTACGGAAAAGAATTCTCCAGATTCGTCTGCATCCGGACCAAGTCAAAACGCAGGAAAGTCGTCCTGGAGCACCTGCCAGACGCATGCCAGCGGTAAACTGAAAGGGCTGGCAGCGGCAGCCACCGTCCTCTAGCAGTGCCAAGGCAGCGCACACAAGCCGGTTTCGTTCTTCGCCTCTCAGAAGCCAACCGCTCTCCCCGGCTGCCATAGGCGAAGAAGCGGCTACTAGGTGCACCGCTAACGTGAACCGCACTTTTAGGCTTCAAAGCGCGGTTTCGGCAGAAAGAAGCCGGCAACCGCCGCTTCCCTGCGGACAGCTGCGGAGAGCTGAAGTCTGCGTCTCTAGCGGACTGCATCATAGCGAAAAGCTTTTCCAGCGTTTATCGCAGGGAGAAAGCTTGCCAGCAGAGTGCATGCATGCCGCCCTTGCCCAGAAACATATATTTGCTGAACACTCCAAAAACACTACTCTTTCCTAGGCAAGCTTCAAACTGCTGTCAGACATCTGTGCTCTCTGTTTTGTGGTGTCCTGCTCGTTGTAGAAGAGTGCACAGCTCCACCTGACATTCAGTGCCCAGCGAAGTCAACTGCAAAAAACCAGCAGCTGCTCACTCCCAAACACAAGGCGCTTTCTATGTCCTTGCTTCCCGAGCAATTCAGCACAGCCCTCCTTCTCTGCAGCTGCCATCGAGATCTCTGCAACTCGTAAACTCAGGGTACGAACAAGAATTCTCCAGATTCGTCTGCATCAGGACCAAGTCAAACAGCAGGAAAGTCGTCCTGGAGCACCTGCCAGACGCATGCCAGCGGTGAATTGAAAGGGCTGTCAGCTTCAGCCACCGTCTTCTAGCAGTGCCAAGGCTGCGCACACAAGCCGGTTTCATTCTTCGCCTCTCAGAAGCCAACCGCTCTCCCCGGCTGCCGGAGGCCAAGAAGCGGCTACTAGGTGCACTGCTGACGTGAACCGCACTTGTAGGCTTCAAAGCGCGGCTTCGGCAGAGAGACGACGGCAACCGCCGCTTTCCTGCGGACAGCTGCGGAGAGCCGAAGTCTACGTCTCTAGCGGACTGCATCATAGCGAAAAGCTTTTCCAGCGTGTCTCGCAGGGAGAAAGCTTGCCAGCACACTGCACGCATCCCGCCCTTGCCCAGAAACATATATTTGCTGAACACTCCAAAAACACTACTCTTTCGTGGGCAAGCTTCAAACTGCTGTCAGACATCTGTGCTCTCTATTTTGTGGTGTCCTGCTCGTTGAAGAAGAGTGCACAGCTCCACCTGACATTCAGTGCACAGCGAAGTCAACTGCAAAAAACCAGCAGCTGCTCACTCCCAAACACAAGGCGCTGTCTATGTCCTTGCTTCCCGAGCAATTCAGCACAGCCCTTCTTCTCTGCAGCTGCCATCGAGATCTCTGCAACTTGTAAACTCAGGGCACGAACAAGAATTCTCCAGATTCGTCTGCATCAGGACCAAGTCAAAACGCAGGAAAGTCGTCCCGGAGCACCTGCCAGAAGCATGCCAGCGGTTAACTGAAAGCGCAGGCAGCTGCAGCCAACGTGCTCTAGCAGTGCCAAGGCTGCGCACACAAGCCGGTTTCGTTCTTCGCCTCTCAGAAGCAACCGCTCTCCCCGGCTGCCGGAGGCGAAGAAGCGGCTACTAGGTGTACTGCTGACGTGAACCGCAGTTGTAGGCTGCAAAGCGTGGCTTCGGCAGAAAGACGCCGGCAACCGGCGCTGCCCTGCGGACAGCTGCCGAGAGTCGAAGTCTGCGTCTCTAGCGGACTGCATCATAGCGAAAAGCTTTTCCAGTGTGTCTCGCAGGGAGAAAGCTTGCCAGCACACTGCACGCATCCCGCCCTTGCCCAGAAACATATATTTGCTGAACACTCCAAAAACACTACTCTTTCCTAGGCAAGCTTCACACTGCTGTCAGACGTGCGTGCTCTCTGTTTTGTGGTGTCCTGCTGGTTGTAGAAGAGTGCACAGCTCCACCTGACATTCAGTGCACAGCGAAGTCAACTGCAAAAAACCAGCAGCTGCTCACTCCCAAACACAAGGCGCTGTCTATGTCCTTGCTTCCCGAGAAACTCAGCGCAGCCCTTCTTCTCTGCATCTCGGAATCTCAGGGCACGAACAAGAATTCTCCAGATTCGTTTGCATCAGGACCAAGTCAAAACGCAGGAAAGTCGTCCTGGAGCACCTGCCAGAAGCATGCCAGCGGTAAACTGAAAGGGCTGGCAGCGGCAGCCACCGTCCTCTAGCAGTGCCAAGGCAGCGCACACAAGCCGGTTTCGTTCTTCGCCACTCAGAAGCCAACCGCTCTCCCCGGCTGCCGGAGGCCAAGAAGCGGCTACTAGGTGCACCACAGACGTGAACCGCACTTGTAGGCTGCAAAGCGCGGTTTCGGCAGAAAGAAGCCGGCAACCGCCGCTTCCCTGCGGACAGCTGCGGAGAGCTGAAGTCTGCGTCTCTAGCGGACTGCATCATAGCGAAAAGCTTTTCCAGCGTTTATCGCAGGGAGAAAGCTTGCCAGCGCAGTGCACGCATCCCGCCCTTGCCCAGAAACATATTTGCTGAACACTCCAAAAACACTACTCTTTCCTAGGCAAGCTTCACACTGCTGTCAGACGTGCGTGCTCTCTGTTTTGTGGTGTCCTGCTGGTTGTAGAAGAGTGCACAGCTCCACCTGACATTCAGTGCCCAGCGAAGTCAACTGCAAAAAACCAGCAGCTGCTCACTCCCAAACACAAGGCGCTTTCTATGTCCTTGCTTCCCGAGCAATTCAGCACAGCCCTCCTTCTCTGCAGCTGCCATCGAGATCTCTGCAACTCGTAAACTCAGGGTACGAACAAGAATTCTCCAGATTCGTCTGCATCAGGACCAAGTCAAACAGCAGGAAAGTCGTCCTGGAGCACCTGCCAGACGCATGCCAGCGGTGAATTGAAAGGGCTGTCAGCTTCAGCCACCGTCTTCTAGCAGTGCCAAGGCTGCGCACACAAGCCGGTTTCATTCTTCGCCTCTCAGAAGCCAACCGCTCTCCCCGGCTGCCGGAGGCCAAGAAGCGGCTACTAGGTGCACTGCTGACGTGAACCGCACTTGTAGGCTTCAAAGCGCGGCTTCGGCAGAGAGACGACGGCAACCGCCGCTTTCCTGCGGACAGCTGCGGAGAGCCGAAGTCTACGTCTCTAGCGGACTGCATCATAGCGAAAAGCTTTTCCAGCGTGTCTCGCAGGGAGAAAGCTTGCCAGCACACTGCACGCATCCCGCCCTTGCCCAGAAACATATATTTGCTGAACACTCCAAAAACACTACTCTTTCGTGGGCAAGCTTCAAACTGCTGTCAGACATCTGTGCTCTCTATTTTGTGGTGTCCTGCTCGTTGAAGAAGAGTGCACAGCTCCACCTGACATTCAGTGCACAGCGAAGTCAACTGCAAAAAGCCAGCAGCTGCTCACTCCCAAACACAAGGCGCTGTCTATGTCCTTGCTTCCCGAGCAACTCAGCACAGCCCTTCTTATCTGCATCTCGTAAACTCAGGGTACGGAAAAGAATTCTCCAGATTCGTCTGCATCCGGACCAAGTCAAAACGCAGGAAAGTCGTCCTGGAGCACCTGCCAGACGCATGCCAGCGGTAAACTGAAAGGGCTGGCAGCGGCAGCCACCGTCCTCTAGCAGTGCCAAGGCAGCGCACACAAGCCGGTTTCGTTCTTCGCCTCTCAGAAGCCAACCGCTCTCCCCGGCTGCCATAGGCGAAGAAGCGGCTACTAGGTGCACCGCTAACGTGAACCGCACTTGTAGGCTTCAAAGCGCGGTTTCGGCAGAAAGAAGCCGGCAACCGCCGCTTCCCTGCGGACAGCTGCGGAGAGCTGAAGTCTGCGTCTCTAGCGGACTGCATCATAGCGAAAAGCTTTTCCAGCGTTTATCGCAGGGAGAAAGCTTGCCAGCAGAGTGCATGCATGCCGCCCTTGCCCAGAAACATATATTTGCTGAACACTCCAAAAACACTACTCTTTCCTAGGCAAGCTTCAAACTGCTGTCAGACATCTGTGCTCTCTGTTTTGTGGTGTCCTGCTCGTTGTAGAAGAGTGCACAGCTCCACCTGACATTCAGTGCCCAGCGAAGTCAACTGCAAAAAACCAGCAGCTGCTCACTCCCAAACACAAGGCGCTTTCTATGTCCTTGCTTCCCGAGCAATTCAGCACAGCCCTCCTTCTCTGCAGCTGCCATCGAGATCTCTGCAACTCGTAAACTCAGGGTACGAACAAGAATTCTCCAGATTCGTCTGCATCAGGACCAAGTCAAACAGCAGGAAAGTCGTCCTGGAGCACCTGCCAGACGCATGCCAGCGGTGAATTGAAAGGGCTGTCAGCTTCAGCCACCGTCTTCTAGCAGTGCCAAGGCTGCGCACACAAGCCGGTTTCATTCTTCGCCTCTCAGAAGCCAACCGCTCTCCCCGGCTGCCGGAGGCCAAGAAGCGGCTACTAGGTGCACTGCTGACGTGAACCGCACTTGTAGGCTTCAAAGCGCGGCTTCGGCAGAGAGACGACGGCAACCGCCGCTTTCCTGCGGACAGCTGCGGAGAGCCGAAGTCTACGTCTCTAGCGGACTGCATCATAGCGAAAAGCTTTTCCAGCGTGTCTCGCAGGGAGAAAGCTTGCCAGCACACTGCACGCATCCCGCCCTTGCCCAGAAACATATATTTGCTGAACACTCCAAAAACACTACTCTTTCGTGGGCAAGCTTCAAACTGCTGTCAGACATCTGTGCTCTCTATTTTGTGGTGTCCTGCTCGTTGAAGAAGAGTGCACAGCTCCACCTGACATTCAGTGCACAGCGAAGTCAACTGCAAAAAACCAGCAGCTGCTCACTCCCAAACACAAGGCGCTGTCTATGTCCTTGCTTCCCGAGCAATTCAGCACAGCCCTTCTTCTCTGCAGCTGCCATCGAGATCTCTGCAACTTGTAAACTCAGGGCACGAACAAGAATTCTCCAGATTCGTCTGCATCAGGACCAAGTCAAAACGCAGGAAAGTCGTCCCGGAGCACCTGCCAGAAGCATGCCAGCGGTTAACTGAAAGCGCAGGCAGCTGCAGCCAACGTGCTCTAGCAGTGCCAAGGCTGCGCACACAAGCCGGTTTCGTTCTTCGCCTCTCAGAAGCAACCGCTCTCCCCGGCTGCCGGAGGCGAAGAAGCGGCTACTAGGTGTACTGCTGACGTGAACCGCAGTTGTAGGCTGCAAAGCGTGGCTTCGGCAGAAAGACGCCGGCAACCGGCGCTGCCCTGCGGACAGCTGCCGAGAGTCGAAGTCTGCGTCTCTAGCGGACTGCATCATAGCGAAAAGCTTTTCCAGTGTGTCTCGCAGGGAGAAAGCTTGCCAGCACACTGCACGCATCCCGCCCTTGCCCAGAAACATATATTTGCTGAACACTCCAAAAACACTACTCTTTCCTAGGCAAGCTTCAAACTGCTGTCAGACATCTGTGCTCTCTGTTTTGTGGTGTCCTGCTCGTTGTAGAAGAGTGCACAGCTCCACCTGACATTCAGTGCACAGCGAAGTCAACTGCAAAAAACCAGCAGCTGCTCACTCCCAAACACAAGGCGCTGTCTATGTCCTTGCTTCCCGAGCAATTCAGCACAGCCCTTCTTCTCTGCAGCTGCCATCGAGATCTCTGCAACTCGTAAACTCAGGGTACGAACAAGAATTCTCCAGATTCGTCTGCATCAGGACCAAGTCAAAACGCAGGAAAGTCGTCCTGGAGCACCCTCCAGAAGCATGCCAGCGGATAACTGAAAGCGCTGGCAGCGGCAGCCACCGTCCTCTAGCAGTGCAAAGGCAGCGCACACAAGCCGGTTTCGTTCTTCGCCACTCAGAAGCCAACCGCTCTCCCCGGCTGCCGGAGGCCGAGAAGCGGCTACTAGGTGCACCACAGAGGTGAACCGCACTTGTAGGCTGCAAAGCGCGGTTTCGGCAGAAAGAAGCCGGCAACCGCCGCTTCCCTGCGGACAGCTGCCGAGAGCCGAAGTCTGCGTCTCTAGCGGACTGCATCATAGCGAAAAGCTTTTCCAGCGTGTCTCGCAGGGAGAAAGCTTGCCAGCGCAGTGCACGCATCCCGCCCTTGCCCAGAAACATGAATTTGCTGAACACTCCAAAAACACTACTCTTTCCTAGGCAAGATTCAAATTGCTGTCAGACGTGCGTTCTCTCTCTTTTCTGCTGCCCTGCTCATCGTAGAGGAGTGCACAGCTCACCCTGGCATTCAGTGCACAGCGAAGTCAATAGCAAAAAACCAGCAGCTGCTCACTCCCAAACACAAGGCGCTGTCGATGTCCTTGCTTCCCGAGCAACTCAGCGCAGCCCTTCTTCTCTGCATCTCGGAAGCTCAGGGCACGAAAAAGAATTCTCCAGATTCGTCTGCATGAGGACCAGGTCAAAACGCAGGAAAGTCGTCCTGGAGCACCTGCCAGACGCATGCCAGCGGTGAACTGAAAGGGCTGGCAGCTGCAGCCACTGTCTTCTAGCAGTGCCAAGGCAGCGCACACAAGCCGGTTTCGTTCTTCGCCTCTCAGAAGCCAACCGCTCTCCCCGGCTGCCGGAGGCGGAGAATCGGCTACTAGATGCACCGCTGACGTGAACCGCACTTGTAGGCTGCAAAGCGCGGCTTCGGCAGAAAGAAGCCGGCAACCGCCGCTTCCCTGCGGACAGCTGCCGAAAGCCGAAGTCTGCGTCTCTAGCGGACTGCATCATAGCCACAAGCTTTTCCAGCGTGTCTCGCAGGGAGAAAGCTTGCCCGCGCAGTGCACGCATCCCGCCCTTGTTCAGAAACATATATTTGCTGAACACTCCAAAAACACTACTCTTTCCTAGGCAAGCTTCAAACTGCTGTCAGACATCTGTGCTCTCTGTTTTGTGGTGTCCTGCTCGTTGTAGAAGAGTGCACAGCTCCACCTGACATTCAGTGCACAGCGAAGTCAATTGAAAAAAACCAGCAGCTGCTCACTCCCAAACACAAGGCGCTGTCTATGTCCTTGCTTCCCGAGCAATTCAGCACAGCCCTTCTTTTCTGCAGCTGCCATCGAGATCTCTGCAACTCGTAAACTCAGGGTACGGACAAGAATTCTCCAGATTCGTCTGCATCCGGACCAAGTCAAAACGCAGGAAAGTCGTCCTGGAGCACCTGCCAGACGCAAGCCAGCGGTGAACTGAAAGGGCTGGCAGCTGCAGCCACCGTCTTCTAGCAGTGCCAAGGCTGCGCAAACAAGCCGGTTTCGTTCTTCGCCTCTCAGAAGCCAACCGCTCTCCCCGGCTGCCGGAGGCGAAGAAGCGGCTACTAGGTGCACCGCTGACGTGAACCGCACTAGTAGGCTTCAAAGCGCGGTTTCGGCACAAAGAAGCCGGCAACCGCCGCTTCCCTGCGGACAGCTGCCGAAAGCCGAAGTCTGCATCTCTAGCGGACTGCATCATAGCGAAAAGCTTTTCCAGCGTGTCTCGCAGGGAGAAAGCTTGCCAGCACTGTGCACGCATCCCGCCCTTGCCCAGAAACATGGATTTGCTGAACACTCCAAAAACACTACTCTTTCCTAGGAAAGCTTCAAAATGCTGTCAGACATCTGTGCTCTCTGTTTTCTGCTGCCCTGCTCGTTGTAGAAGATTGCACATGTCCACCTGACATTCAGTGCCCTGCGAAGTCAACTTCAAAAAGCCAGCAGCTGCTCACTCCCAAACACAAGGCGCTGTCTATGTCCTTGCTTCCCGAGGAACTCAGCGCAGCCCTTCTTCTCTGCATCTCGGAATCTCAGGGCACGAACAAGAATTCTCCAGATTCGTTTGCATCAGGACCAAGTCAAAAGGCAGGAAAGTCGTCCTGGAGCACCTGCCAGAAGCATGCCAGCGGTAAACTGAAAGGTCTGGCAGCTGCAGCCTCCGTCTTCTAGCAGTGCCAAGGCAGCGCACACAAGCCGGTTTCGTTCTTCGCCTCTCAGAAGCCAACCGCTCTCCGCAGCTGCCGGAGGCGAAGAAGCGTCTACTAGGTGCACCACTGACGTGAACCGCACTTGTAGGCTGCAAAGCGCGGTTTCGGCAGAAAGAAGCCGGCAACCGCCGCTTCCCTGCGGACAGCTGCCGAAAGCCGAAGTCTGCGTCTCTAGCGGACTGCATCATAGCGAAAAGCTTTTCCAGCGTGTCTCGCAGGGAGAAAGCTTGCCAGCGCAGTGCACGCATCCCGCCCTTGCCCAGAAACATATTTGCTGAACACTCCAAAAACACTACTCTTTCCTAGGCAAGCTTCACACTGCTGTCAGACGTGCGTGCTCTCTGTTTTGTGGTGTCCTGCTGGTTGTAGAAGAGTGCACAGCTCCACCTGACATTCAGTGCCCAGCGAAGTCAACTGCAAAAAACCAGCAGCTGCTCACTCCCAAACACAAGGCGCTTTCTATGTCCTTGCTTCCCGAGCAATTCAGCACAGCCCTCCTTCTCTGCAGCTGCCATCGAGATCTCTGCAACTCGTAAACTCAGGGTACGAACAAGAATTCTCCAGATTCGTCTGCATCAGGGCCAAGTCAAACAGCAGGAAAGTCGTCCTGGAGCACCTGCCAGACGCATGCCAGCGGTGAATTGAAAGGGCTGTCAGCTTCAGCCACCGTCTTCTAGCAGTGCCAAGGCTGCGCACACAAGCCGGTTTCATTCTTCGCCTCTCAGAAGCCAACCGCTCTCCCCGGCTGCCGGAGGCCAAGAAGCGGCTACTAGGTGCACTGCTGACGTGAACCGCACTTGTAGGCTTCAAAGCGCGGCTTCGGCAGAGAGACGACGGCAACCGCCGCTTTCCTGCGGACAGCTGCGGAGAGCCGAAGTCTACGTCTCTAGCGGACTGCATCATAGCGAAAAGCTTTTCCAGCGTGTCTCGCAGGGAGAAAGCTTGCCAGCACACTGCACGCATCCCGCCCTTGCCCAGAAACATATATTTGCTGAACACTCCAAAAACACTACTCTTTCGTGGGCAAGCTTCAAACTGCTGTCAGACATCTGTGCTCTCTATTTTGTAGTGTCCTGCTCGTTGAAGAAGAGTGCACAGCTCCACCTGACATTCAGTGCACAGCGAAGTCAACTGCAAAAAGCCAGCAGCTGCTCACTCCCAAACACAAGGCGCTGTCTATGTCCTTGCTTCCCGAGCAACTCAGCACAGCCCTTCTTATCTGCATCTCGTAAACTCAGGGTACGGAAAAGAATTCTCCAGATTCGTCTGCATCCGGACCAAGTCAAAACGCAGGAAAGTCGTCCTGGAGCACCTGCCAGACGCATGCCAGCGGTGAACTGAAAGGGCTGGCAGCTGCAGCCACCGTCTTCTAGCAGTGCCAAGGCTGCGCACACAATCCGGTTTCGTTCTTCGCCTCTCAGAAGCCAACCGCTCTCCCCGGCTGCCATAGGCGAAGAAGCGGCTACTAGGTGCACCGCTAACGTGAACCGCACTTGTAGGCTTCAAAGCGCGGTTTCGGCACAAAGAAGCCAGCAACCGCCGCTTCCCTGCGGACAGCTGCGGAGAGCCGAAGTCTGCGTCTCTAGCGGACTGCATCATAGCGAAAAGCTTTTCCAGCGTGTCTCGCAGGGAGAAAGCTTGCCAGCGCAGTGCACGCATCCCGCCCTTGCCCAGAAACATATATTTGCTGAACACTCCAAAAACACTACTCTTTCCTAGGCAAGCTTCAAACTGCTATCAGACATCTGTGCTCTCTGTTTTGTGGTGTCCTGCTCGTTGTAGAAGAGTGCACAGCTCCACCTGACATTCAGTGCACAGCGAAGTCAACTGCAAAAAACCAGCAGCTGCTCACTCCCAAACACAAGGCGCTGTCTATGTCATTGCTTCCCGAGCAATTCAGCACAGCCCTTCTTTTCTGCAGCTGCCATCGAGATCTCTGCAACTCGTAAACTCAGGGTACGGACAAGAATTCTCCAGATTCGTCTGCATCCGGACCAAGTCAAAACGCAGGAAAGTCGTCCTGGAGCACCTGCCAGAAGCATGCCAGCGGTGAACTGAAAGGGCTGGCAGCTGTAGCCACTGTCTTCTAGCAGTGCCAAGGCTGCGCACACAAGCCGGTTTCGTTCTTCGCCTCTCCGAAGCCAACCGCTCTCCCCGGCTGCCGGAGGCCGAGAAGCGGCTACTAGATGCACCGCTGACGTGAACCGCACTTGTAGGCTGCAAAGCGCGGTTTCGGCAGAAAGAAGCCGGCAACCGCCGCTTCCCTGCGGACAGCTGCCGAAAGCCGAAGTCTGCGTCTCTAGCGGACTGCATCATAGCGAAAAGCTTTTCCAGCGTGTCTCGCAGGGAGAAAGCTTGCCAGCGCAGTGCACGCATCCCGCCCTTGCCCAGAAACATGTATTTGCTGAACACTCCAAAAACACTACTCTTTCCTAGGCAAGCTTCAAACTGCTGTCAGACATCTGTGCTCTCTGTTTTGTGTTGTCCTGCTCGTTGTAGAAGAGTGCACAGCTCCACCTGACATTCAGTGCACAGCGAAGTCAACTGCAAAAAACCAGCAGCTGCTTACTCCCAAACACAAGGCGCTGTCTATGTCCTTGCTTCCCGAGCAACTCAGCACAGCCCTTCTTTTCTGCAGCTGCCATCGAGATCTCTGCAACTCGTAAACTCAGGGTACGAACAAGAATTCTCCAGATTCGTCTGCATCAGGACCAAGTCAAAACGCAGGAAAGTCGTCCTGGAGCACCTGCCAGAAGCATGCCAGCGGTAAACTGAAATGTCTGGCAGCTGCAGCCACCGTCTTCTAGCAGTGCCAAGGCTGCGCACACAAGCCGGTTTCGTTCTTCGCCTCTCAGAAGCCAACCGCTCCCTGCGGCTGCCGGAGGCGAAGAAGCGTCTAGTAGGTGCACCACTGACGTGAACCGCACTTGTAGGCTGCAAAGCGCGGTTTCGGAAGAAAGAAGCCGGCAACCGCCGCTTCCCTGCGGACAGCTGCCGAAAGCCGAAGTCTGCGTCTCTAGCAGACTGCATCATAGCGAAAAGCTTTTCCAGCGTGTCTCGCAGGGAGAAAGCTTGCCAGCGCAGTGCACGCATCCCGCCCTTGCCCAGAAACATATTTGCTGAACACTCCAAAAACACTACTCTTTCCTAGGCAAGCTTCACACTGCTGTCAGACGTGCGTGCTCTCTGTTTTCTGCTGCCCTGCTCACTGTAGAAGAGTGCACAGCTCCACCTGACATTCAGTGCACAGCGAAGTCAACTGCAAAAAGCCAGCAGCTGCTCACTCCCAAACACAAGGCGCTGTCTATGTCCTTGCTTCCCGAGAAACTCAGCGCAGCCCTTCTTCTCTGCATCTCGGAATCTCAGGGCACGAACAAGAATTCTCCAGATTCGTTTGCATCAGGACCAAGTCAAAAGGCAGGAAAGTCGTCCTGGAGCACCTGCCAGAAGCATGCCAGCGGTAAACTGAAAGGGCTGTCAGCGGCAGCCACCGTCCTCTAGCAGTGCCAAGGCAGCGCACACAAGCCGGTTTCGTTCTTCGCCACTCAGAAGCCAACCGCTCTCCCCGGCTGCCGGAGGCCAAGAAGCGGCTACTAGGTGCACCACAGACGTGAACCGCACTTGTAGGCTGCAAAGCGCGGTTTCGGCAGAAAGAAGCCGGCAACCGCCGCTTCCCTGCGGACAGCTGCGGAGAGCTGAAGTCTGCGTCTCTAGCGGACTGCATCATAGCGAAAAGCTTTTCCAGCGTTTATCGCAGGGAGAAAGCTTGCCAGCAGAGTGCATGCATGCCGCCCTTGCCCAGAAACATATATTTGCTGAACACTCCAAAAACACTACTCTTTCCTAGGCAAGCTTCAAACTGCTGTCAGACATCTGTGCTCTCTGTTTTGTGGTGTCCTGCTGGTTGTAGAAGAGTGCACAGCTCCACCTGACATTCAGTGCCCAGCGAAGTCAACTGCAAAAAACCAGCAGCTGCTCACTCCCAAACACAAGGCGCTTTCTATGTCCTTGCTTCCCGAGCAATTCAGCACAGCCCTCCTTCTCTGCAGCTGCCATCGAGATCTCTGCAACTCGTAAACTCAGGGTACGAACAAGAATTCTCCAGATTCGTCTGCATCAGGACCAAGTCAAACAGCAGGAAAGTCGTCCTGGAGCACCTGCCAGACGCATGCCAGCGGTGAATTGAAAGGGCTGTCAGCTTCAGCCACCGTCTTCTAGCAGTGCCAAGGCTGCGCACACAAGCCGGTTTCATTCTTCGCCTCTCAGAAGCCAACCGCTCTCCCCGGCTGCCGGAGGCCAAGAAGCGGCTACTAGGTGCACTGCTGACGTGAACCGCACTTGTAGGCTTCAAAGCGCGGCTTCGGCAGAGAGACGACGGCAACCGCCGCTTTCCTGCGGACAGCTGCGGAGAGCCGAAGTCTACGTCTCTAGCGGACTGCATCATAGCGAAAAGCTTTTCCAGCGTGTCTCGCAGGGAGAAAGCTTGCCAGCACACTGCACGCATCCCGCCCTTGCCCAGAAACATATATTTGCTGAACACTCCAAAAACACTACTCTTTCGTGGGCAAGCTTCAAACTGCTGTCAGACATCTGTGCTCTCTATTTTGTGGTGTCCTGCTCGTTGAAGAAGAGTGCACAGCTCCACCTGACATTCAGTGCACAGCGAAGTCAACTGCAAAAAACCAGCAGCTGCTCACTCCCAAACACAAGGCGCTGTCTATGTCCTTGCTTCCCGAGCAATTCAGCACAGCCCTTCTTCTCTGCAGCTGCCATCGAGATCTCTGCAACTTGTAAACTCAGGGCACGAACAAGAATTCTCCAGATTCGTCTGCATCAGGACCAAGTCAAAACGCAGGAAAGTCGTCCCGGAGCACCTGCCAGAAGCATGCCAGCGGTTAACTGAAAGCGCAGGCAGCTGCAGCCAACGTCCTCTAGCCGTGCCAAGGCTGCGCACACAAGCCGGTTTCGTTCTTCGCCTCTCAGAAGCAACCGCTCTCCCCGGCTGCCGGAGGCCAAGAAGCGGCTACTAGGTGTACTGCTGACGTGAACCGCAGTTGTAGGCTGCAAAGCGCGGCTTCGGCAGAAAGACGCCGGCAACCGGCGCTGCCCTGCGGACAGCTGCCGAGAGTCGAAGTCTGCGTCTCTAGCGGACTGCATCATAGCGAAAAGCTTTTCCAGTGTGTCTCGCAGGGAGAAAGCTTGCCAGCACACTGCACGCATCCCGCCCTTGCCCAGAAACATATATTTGCTGAACACTCCAAAAACACTACTCTTTCCTAGGCAAGCTTCAAACTGCTGTCAGACATCTGTGCTCTCTGTTTTGTGGTGTCCTGCTCGTTGTAGAAGAGTGCACAGCTCCACCTGACATTCAGTGCACAGCGAAGTCAACTGCAAAAAACCAGCAGCTGCTCACTCCCAAACACAAGGCGCTGTCTATGTCCTTGCTTCCCGAGCAATTCAGCACAGCCCTTCTTCTCTGCAGCTGCCATCGAGATCTCTGCAACTCGTAAACTCAGGGTACGAACAAGAATTCTCCAGATTCGTCTGCATCAGGACCAAGTCAAAACGCAGGAAAGTCGTCCTGGAGCACCCTCCAGAAGCATGCCAGCGGATAACTGAAAGCGCAGGCAGCGGCAGCCACCGTCCTCTAGCAGTGCAAAGGCAGCGCACACAAGCCGGTTTCGTTCTTCGCCACTCAGAAGCCAACCGCTCTCCCCGGCTGCCGGAGGCCGAGAAGCGGCTACTAGGTGCACCACAGACGTGAACCGCACTTGTAGGCTGCAAAGCGCGGTTTCGGCAGAAAGAAGCCGGCAACCGCCGCTTCCCTGCGGACAGCTGCCAAGAGCCGAAGTCTGCGTCTCTAGCGGACTGCATCATAGCGAAAAGCTTTTCCAGCGTGTCTCGCAGGGAGAAAGCTTGCCAGCGGAGTGCACGCATCCCGCCCTTGCCCAGAAACATGAATTTGCTGAACACTCCAAAAACACTACTCTTTCCTAGGCAAGCTTCAAACTGCTGTCAGACGTGCGTTCTCTCTGTTTTCTGCTGCCCTGCTCATCGTAGAGGAGTGCACAGCTCACCCTGGCATTCAGTGCACAGCGAAGTCAATAGCAAAAAACCAGCAGCTGCTCACTCCCAAACACAAGGCGCTGTCGATGTCCTTGCTTCCCGAGCAACTCAGCGCAGCCCTTCTTCTCTGCATCTCGGAAGCTCAGGGCACGAAAAAGAATTCTCCAGATTCGTCTGCATCAGGACCAGGTCAAAACGCAGGAAAGTCGTCCTGGAGCACCTGCCAGACGCATGCCAGCGGTGAACTGAAAGGGCTGGCAGCTGCAGCCACTGTCTTCTAGCAGTGCCAAGGCAGCGCACACAAGCCGGTTTCGTTCTTCGCCTCTCAGAAGCCAACCGCTCTCCCCGGCTGCCGGAGGCGGAGAATCGGCTACTAGATGCACCGCTGACGTCAACCGCACTTGTAGGCTGCAAAGCGCGGTTTCGGCAGAAAGAAGCCGGCAACCGCCGCTTCCCTGCGGACAGCGGCCGAAAGCCGAAGTCTGCGTCTCTAGCGGACTGCATCATAGCGAAAAGCTTTTCCAGCGTGTCTCGCAGGGAGAAAGCTTGCCCGCGCAGTGCACGCATCCCGCCCTTGCCCAGAAACATATATTTGCTGAACACTCCAAAAACACTACTCTTTCCTAGGCAAGCTTCAAACTGCTGTCAGACATCTGTGCTCTCTGTTTTGTGGTGTCCTGCTCGTTGTAGAAGAGTGCACAGCTCCACCTGACATTCAGTGCACAGCGAAGTCAATTGCAAAAAACCAGCAGCTGCTCACTCCCAAACACAAGGCGCGGTCTATGTCCTTGCTTCCCGAGCAATTCAGCACAGCCCTTCTTCTCTGCATCTCGGAATCTCAGGGCACGAACAAGAATTCTCCAGATTCGTTTGCATCAGGACCAAGTCAAAACGCAGGAAAGTCGTCCTGGAGCACCTGCCAGAAGCATGCCAGCGGTAAACTGAAAGGTCTGGCAGCTGCAGCCTCCGTCTTCTAGCAGTGCCAAGGCAGCGCACACAAGCCGGTTTCGTTCTTCGCCACTCAGAAGCCAACCGCTCTCCCCGGCTGCCGGAGGCCGAGAAGCGGCTACTAGGTGCACCACAGACGTGAACCGCACTTGTAGGCTTCAAAGCGCGGTCTCGGCAGAAAGAAGCCGGCAACCGCCGCTTCCCTGCGGACAGCTGCGGAGAGCCGAAGTCTGCGTCTCTAGCGGACTGCATCATAGCGAAAAGCTTTTCCAGCGTGTCTCGCAGGGAGAAAGCTTGCCAGCGCAGTGCACGCATCCCGCCCTTGCCCAGAAACATGAATTTGCTGAACACTCCAAAAACACTACTCTTTCCTAGGCAAGCTTCAAACTGCTGTCAGACGTGCGTTCTCTCTGTTTTCTGCTGCCCTGCTCATCGTAGAGGAGTGCACAGCTCCACCTGGCATTCAGTGCACAGCGAAGTCAATAGCAAAAAACCAGCAGCTGCTCACTCCCAAACACAAGGCGCGGTCTATGTCCTTGCTTCCCGAGCAACTCAGCACAGCCCTTCTTATCTGCATCTCGTAAACTCAGGGTACGGAAAAGAATTCTCCAGATTCGTCTGCATCCGGACCAAGTCAAAACGCAGGAAAGTCGTCCTGGAGCACCTGCCAGACGCATGCCAGCGGTGAACTGAAAGGGCTGGCAGCTGCAGCCACCGTCTTCTAGCAGTGCCAAGGCTGCGCACACAATCCGGTTTCGTTCTTCGCCTCTCAGAAGCCAACCGCTCTCCCCGGCTGCCATAGGCGAAGAAGCGGCTACTAGGTGCACCGCTAACGTGAACCGCACTTGTAGGCTTCAAAGCGCGGTTTCGGCACAAAGAAGCCGGCAACCGCCGCTTCCCTGCGGACAGCTGCGGAGAGCCGAAGTCTGCGTCTCTAGCGGACTGCATCATAGCGAAAAGCTTTTCCAGCGTGTCTCGCAGGGAGAAAGCTTGCCAGCGCAGTGCACGCATCCCGCCCTTGCCCAGAAACATATATTTGCTGAACACTCCAAAAACACTACTCTTTCCTAGGCAAGCTTCAAACTGCTATCAGACATCTGTGCTCTCTGTTTTGTGGTGTCCTGCTCGTTGTAGAAGAGTGCACAGCTCCACCTGACATTCAGTGCCCAGCGAAGTCAACTGCAAAAAACCAGCAGCTGCTCACTCCCAAACACAAGGCGCTTTCTATGTCCTTGCTTCCCGAGCAATTCAGCACAGCCCTCCTTCTCTGCAGCTGCCATCGAGATCTCTGCAACTCGTAAACTCAGGGTACGAACAAGAATTCTCCAGATTCGTCTGCATCAGGACCAAGTCAAACAGCAGGAAAGTCGTCCTGGAGCACCTGCCAGACGCATGCCAGCGGTGAATTGAAAGGGCTGTCAGCTTCAGCCACCGTCTTCTAGCAGTGCCAAGGCTGCGCACACAAGCCGGTTTCATTCTTCGCCTCTCAGAAGCCAACCGCTCTCCCCGGCTGCCGGAGGCCAAGAAGCGGCTACTAGGTGCACTGCTGACGTGAACCGCACTTGTAGGCTTCAAAGCGCGGCTTCGGCAGAGAGACGACGGCAACCGCCGCTTTCCTGCGGACAGCTGCGGAGAGCCGAAGTCTACGTCTCTAGCGGACTGCATCATAGCGAAAAGCTTTTCCAGCGTGTCTCGCAGGGAGAAAGCTTGCCAGCACACTGCACGCATCCCGCCCTTGCCCAGAAACATATATTTGCTGAACACTCCAAAAACACTACTCTTTCGTGGGCAAGCTTCAAACTGCTGTCAGACATCTGTGCTCTCTATTTTGTGGTGTCCTGCTCGTTGAAGAAGAGTGCACAGCTCCACCTGACATTCAGTGCACAGCGAAGTCAACTGCAAAAAGCCAGCAGCTGCTCACTCCCAAACACAAGGCGCTGTCTATGTCCTTGCTTCCCGAGCAACTCAGCACAGCCCTTCTTATCTGCATCTCGTAAACTCAGGGTACGGAAAAGAATTCTCCAGATTCGTCTGCATCCGGACCAAGTCAAAACGCAGGAAAGTCGTCCTGGAGCACCTGCCAGACGCATGCCAGCGGTAAACTGAAAGGGCTGGCAGCGGCAGCCACCGTCCTCTAGCAGTGCCAAGGCAGCGCACACAAGCCGGTTTCGTTCTTCGCCTCTCAGAAGCCAACCGCTCTCCCCGGCTGCCATAGGCGAAGAAGCGGCTACTAGGTGCACCGCTAACGTGAACCGCACTTGTAGGCTTCAAAGCGCGGTTTCGGCAGAAAGAAGCCGGCAACCGCCGCTTCCCTGCGGACAGCTGCGGAGAGCTGAAGTCTGCGTCTCTAGCGGACTGCATCATAGCGAAAAGCTTTTCCAGCGTTTATCGCAGGGAGAAAGCTTGCCAGCAGAGTGCATGCATGCCGCCCTTGCCCAGAAACATATATTTGCTGAACACTCCAAAAACACTACTCTTTCCTAGGCAAGCTTCAAACTGCTGTCAGACATCTGTGCTCTCTGTTTTGTGGTGTCCTGCTCGTTGTAGAAGAGTGCACAGCTCCACCTGACATTCAGTGCCCAGCGAAGTCAACTGCAAAAAACCAGCAGCTGCTCACTCCCAAACACAAGGCGCTTTCTATGTCCTTGCTTCCCGAGCAATTCAGCACAGCCCTCCTTCTCTGCAGCTGCCATCGAGATCTCTGCAACTCGTAAACTCAGGGTACGAACAAGAATTCTCCAGATTCGTCTGCATCAGGACCAAGTCAAACAGCAGGAAAGTCGTCCTGGAGCACCTGCCAGACGCATGCCAGCGGTGAATTGAAAGGGCTGTCAGCTTCAGCCACCGTCTTCTAGCAGTGCCAAGGCTGCGCACACAAGCCGGTTTCATTCTTCGCCTCTCAGAAGCCAACCGCTCTCCCCGGCTGCCGGAGGCCAAGAAGCGGCTACTAGGTGCACTGCTGACGTGAACCGCACTTGTAGGCTTCAAAGCGCGGCTTCGGCAGAGAGACGACGGCAACCGCCGCTTTCCTGCGGACAGCTGCGGAGAGCCGAAGTCTACGTCTCTAGCGGACTGCATCATAGCGAAAAGCTTTTCCAGCGTGTCTCGCAGGGAGAAAGCTTGCCAGCACACTGCACGCATCCCGCCCTTGCCCAGAAACATATATTTGCTGAACACTCCAAAAACACTACTCTTTCGTGGGCAAGCTTCAAACTGCTGTCAGACATCTGTGCTCTCTATTTTGTGGTGTCCTGCTCGTTGAAGAAGAGTGCACAGCTCCACCTGACATTCAGTGCACAGCGAAGTCAACTGCAAAAAACCAGCAGCTGCTCACTCCCAAACACAAGGCGCTGTCTATGTCCTTGCTTCCCGAGCAATTCAGCACAGCCCTTCTTCTCTGCAGCTGCCATCGAGATCTCTGCAACTTGTAAACTCAGGGCACGAACAAGAATTCTCCAGATTCGTCTGCATCAGGACCAAGTCAAAACGCAGGAAAGTCGTCCCGGAGCACCTGCCAGAAGCATGCCAGCGGTTAACTGAAAGCGCAGGCAGCTGCAGCCAACGTGCTCTAGCAGTGCCAAGGCTGCGCACACAAGCCGGTTTCGTTCTTCGCCTCTCAGAAGCAACCGCTCTCCCCGGCTGCCGGAGGCGAAGAAGCGGCTACTAGGTGTACTGCTGACGTGAACCGCAGTTGTAGGCTGCAAAGCGTGGCTTCGGCAGAAAGACGCCGGCAACCGGCGCTGCCCTGCGGACAGCTGCCGAGAGTCGAAGTCTGCGTCTCTAGCGGACTGCATCATAGCGAAAAGCTTTTCCAGTGTGTCTCGCAGGGAGAAAGCTTGCCAGCACACTGCACGCATCCCGCCCTTGCCCAGAAACATATATTTGCTGAACACTCCAAAAACACTACTCTTTCCTAGGCAAGCTTCACACTGCTGTCAGACGTGCGTGCTCTCTGTTTTGTGGTGTCCTGCTGGTTGTAGAAGAGTGCACAGCTCCACCTGACATTCAGTGCACAGCGAAGTCAACTGCAAAAAACCAGCAGCTGCTCACTCCCAAACACAAGGCGCTGTCTATGTCCTTGCTTCCCGAGAAACTCAGCGCAGCCCTTCTTCTCTGCATCTCGGAATCTCAGGGCACGAACAAGAATTCTCCAGATTCGTTTGCATCAGGACCAAGTCAAAACGCAGGAAAGTCGTCCTGGAGCACCTGCCAGAAGCATGCCAGCGGTAAACTGAAAGGGCTGGCAGCGGCAGCCACCGTCCTCTAGCAGTGCCAAGGCAGCGCACACAAGCCGGTTTCGTTCTTCGCCACTCAGAAGCCAACCGCTCTCCCCGGCTGCCGGAGGCCAAGAAGCGGCTACTAGGTGCACCACAGACGTGAACCGCACTTGTAGGCTGCAAAGCGCGGTTTCGGCAGAAAGAAGCCGGCAACCGCCGCTTCCCTGCGGACAGCTGCGGAGAGCTGAAGTCTGCGTCTCTAGCGGACTGCATCATAGCGAAAAGCTTTTCCAGCGTTTATCGCAGGGAGAAAGCTTGCCAGCGCAGTGCACGCATCCCGCCCTTGCCCAGAAACATATTTGCTGAACACTCCAAAAACACTACTCTTTCCTAGGCAAGCTTCACACTGCTGTCAGACGTGCGTGCTCTCTGTTTTGTGGTGTCCTGCTGGTTGTAGAAGAGTGCACAGCTCCACCTGACATTCAGTGCCCAGCGAAGTCAACTGCAAAAAACCAGCAGCTGCTCACTCCCAAACACAAGGCGCTTTCTATGTCCTTGCTTCCCGAGCAATTCAGCACAGCCCTTCTTCTCTGCAGCTGCCATCGAGATCTCTGCAACTTGTAAACTCAGGGCACGAACAAGAATTCTCCAGATTCGTCTGCATCAGGACCAAGTCAAAACGCAGGAAAGTCGTCCCGGAGCACCTGCCAGAAGCATGCCAGCGGTTAACTGAAAGCGCAGGCAGCTGCAGCCAACGTGCTCTAGCAGTGCCAAGGCTGCGCACACAAGCCGGTTTCGTTCTTCGCCTCTCAGAAGCAACCGCTCTCCCCGGCTGCCGGAGGCGAAGAAGCGGCTACTAGGTGTACTGCTGACGTGAACCGCAGTTGTAGGCTGCAAAGCGTGGCTTCGGCAGAAAGACGCCGGCAACCGGCGCTGCCCTGCGGACAGCTGCCGAGAGTCGAAGTCTGCGTCTCTAGCGGACTGCATCATAGCGAAAAGCTTTTCCAGTGTGTCTCGCAGGGAGAAAGCTTGCCAGCACACTGCACGCATCCCGCCCTTGCCCAGAAACATATATTTGCTGAACACTCCAAAAACACTACTCTTTCCTAGGCAAGCTTCACACTGCTGTCAGACGTGCGTGCTCTCTGTTTTGTGGTGTCCTGCTGGTTGTAGAAGAGTGCACAGCTCCACCTGACATTCAGTGCACAGCGAAGTCAACTGCAAAAAACCAGCAGCTGCTCACTCCCAAACACAAGGCGCTGTCTATGTCCTTGCTTCCCGAGAAACTCAGCGCAGCCCTTCTTCTCTGCATCTCGGAATCTCAGGGCACGAACAAGAATTCTCCAGATTCGTTTGCATCAGGACCAAGTCAAAACGCAGGAAAGTCGTCCTGGAGCACCTGCCAGAAGCATGCCAGCGGTAAACTGAAAGGGCTGGCAGCGGCAGCCACCGTCCTCTAGCAGTGCCAAGGCAGCGCACACAAGCCGGTTTCGTTCTTCGCCACTCAGAAGCCAACCGCTCTCCCCGGCTGCCGGAGGCCAAGAAGCGGCTACTAGGTGCACCACAGACGTGAACCGCACTTGTAGGCTGCAAAGCGCGGTTTCGGCAGAAAGAAGCCGGCAACCGCCGCTTCCCTGCGGACAGCTGCGGAGAGCTGAAGTCTGCGTCTCTAGCGGACTGCATCATAGCGAAAAGCTTTTCCAGCGTTTATCGCAGGGAGAAAGCTTGCCAGCGCAGTGCACGCATCCCGCCCTTGCCCAGAAACATATTTGCTGAACACTCCAAAAACACTACTCTTTCCTAGGCAAGCTTCACACTGCTGTCAGACGTGCGTGCTCTCTGTTTTGTGGTGTCCTGCTGGTTGTAGAAGAGTGCACAGCTCCACCTGACATTCAGTGCCCAGCGAAGTCAACTGCAAAAAACCAGCAGCTGCTCACTCCCAAACACAAGGCGCTTTCTATGTCCTTGCTTCCCGAGCAATTCAGCACAGCCCTCCTTCTCTGCAGCTGCCATCGAGATCTCTGCAACTCGTAAACTCAGGGTACGAACAAGAATTCTCCAGATTCGTCTGCATCAGGACCAAGTCAAACAGCAGGAAAGTCGTCCTGGAGCACCTGCCAGACGCATGCCAGCGGTGAATTGAAAGGGCTGTCAGCTTCAGCCACCGTCTTCTAGCAGTGCCAAGGCTGCGCACACAAGCCGGTTTCATTCTTCGCCTCTCAGAAGCCAACCGCTCTCCCCGGCTGCCGGAGGCCAAGAAGCGGCTACTAGGTGCACTGCTGACGTGAACCGCACTTGTAGGCTTCAAAGCGCGGCTTCGGCAGAGAGACGACGGCAACCGCCGCTTTCCTGCGGACAGCTGCGGAGAGCCGAAGTCTACGTCTCTAGCGGACTGCATCATAGCGAAAAGCTTTTCCAGCGTGTCTCGCAGGGAGAAAGCTTGCCAGCACACTGCACGCATCCCGCCCTTGCCCAGAAACATATATTTGCTGAACACTCCAAAAACACTACTCTTTCGTGGGCAAGCTTCAAACTGCTGTCAGACATCTGTGCTCTCTATTTTGTGGTGTCCTGCTCGTTGAAGAAGAGTGCACAGCTCCACCTGACATTCAGTGCACAGCGAAGTCAACTGCAAAAAGCCAGCAGCTGCTCACTCCCAAACACAAGGCGCTGTCTATGTCCTTGCTTCCCGAGCAACTCAGCACAGCCCTTCTTATCTGCATCTCGTAAACTCAGGGTACGGAAAAGAATTCTCCAGATTCGTCTGCATCCGGACCAAGTCAAAACGCAGGAAAGTCGTCCTGGAGCACCTGCCAGACGCATGCCAGCGGTAAACTGAAAGGGCTGGCAGCGGCAGCCACCGTCCTCTAGCAGTGCCAAGGCAGCGCACACAAGCCGGTTTCGTTCTTCGCCTCTCAGAAGCCAACCGCTCTCCCCGGCTGCCATAGGCGAAGAAGCGGCTACTAGGTGCACCGCTAACGTGAACCGCACTTGTAGGCTTCAAAGCGCGGTTTCGGCAGAAAGAAGCCGGCAACCGCCGCTTCCCTGCGGACAGCTGCGGAGAGCTGAAGTCTGCGTCTCTAGCGGACTGCATCATAGCGAAAAGCTTTTCCAGCGTTTATCGCAGGGAGAAAGCTTGCCAGCAGAGTGCATGCATGCCGCCCTTGCCCAGAAACATATATTTGCTGAACACTCCAAAAACACTACTCTTTCCTAGGCAAGCTTCAAACTGCTGTCAGACATCTGTGCTCTCTGTTTTGTGGTGTCCTGCTCGTTGTAGAAGAGTGCACAGCTCCACCTGACATTCAGTGCCCAGCGAAGTCAACTGCAAAAAACCAGCAGCTGCTCACTCCCAAACACAAGGCGCTTTCTATGTCCTTGCTTCCCGAGCAATTCAGCACAGCCCTCCTTCTCTGCAGCTGCCATCGAGATCTCTGCAACTCGTAAACTCAGGGTACGAACAAGAATTCTCCATATTCGTCTGCATCAGGACCAAGTCAAACAGCAGGAAAGTCGTCCTGGAGCACCTGCCAGACGCATGCCAGCGGTGAATTGAAAGGGCTGTCAGCTTCAGCCACCGTCTTCTAGCAGTGCCAAGGCTGCGCACACAAGCCGGTTTCATTCTTCGCCTCTCAGAAGCCAACCGCTCTCCCCGGCTGCCGGAGGCCAAGAAGCGGCTACTAGGTGCACTGCTGACGTGAACCGCACTTGTAGGCTTCAAAGCGCGGCTTCGGCAGAGAGACGACGGCAACCGCCGCTTTCCTGCGGACAGCTGCGGAGAGCCGAAGTCTACGTCTCTAGCGGACTGCATCATAGCGAAAAGCTTTTCCAGCGTGTCTCGCAGGGAGAAAGCTTGCCAGCACACTGCACGCATCCCGCCCTTGCCCAGAAACATATATTTGCTGAACACTCCAAAAACACTACTCTTTCGTGGGCAAGCTTCAAACTGCTGTCAGACATCTGTGCTCTCTATTTTGTGGTGTCCTGCTCGTTGAAGAAGAGTGCACAGCTCCACCTGACATTCAGTGCACAGCGAAGTCAACTGCAAAAAACCAGCAGCTGCTCACTCCCAAACACAAGGCGCTGTCTATGTCCTTGCTTCCCGAGCAATTCAGCACAGCCCTTCTTCTCTGCAGCTGCCATCGAGATCTCTGCAACTTGTAAACTCAGGGCACGAACAAGAATTCTCCAGATTCGTCTGCATCAGGACCAAGTCAAAACGCAGGAAAGTCGTCCCGGAGCACCTGCCAGAAGCATGCCAGCGGTTAACTGAAAGCGCAGGCAGCTGCAGCCAACGTGCTCTAGCAGTGCCAAGGCTGCGCACACAAGCCGGTTTCGTTCTTCGCCTCTCAGAAGCAACCGCTCTCCCCGGCTGCCGGAGGCGAAGAAGCGGCTACTAGGTGTACTGCTGACGTGAACCGCAGTTGTAGGCTGCAAAGCGTGGCTTCGGCAGAAAGACGCCGGCAACCGGCGCTGCCCTGCGGACAGCTGCCGAGAGTCGAAGTCTGCGTCTCTAGCGGACTGCATCATAGCGAAAAGCTTTTCCAGTGTGTCTCGCAGGGAGAAAGCTTGCCAGCACACTGCACGCATCCCGCCCTTGCCCAGAAACATATATTTGCTGAACACTCCAAAAACACTACTCTTTCCTAGGCAAGCTTCAAACTGCTGTCAGACATCTGTGCTCTCTGTTTTGTGGTGTCCTGCTCGTTGTAGAAGAGTGCACAGCTCCACCTGACATTCAGTGCACAGCGAAGTCAACTGCAAAAAACCAGCAGCTGCTCACTCCCAAACACAAGGCGCTGTCTATGTCCTTGCTTCCCGAGCAATTCAGCACAGCCCTTCTTCTCTGCAGCTGCCATCGAGATCTCTGCAACTCGTAAACTCAGGGTACGAACAAGAATTCTCCAGATTCGTCTGCATCAGGACCAAGTCAAAACGCAGGAAAGTCGTCCTGGAGCACCCTCCAGAAGCATGCCAGCGGATAACTGAAAGCGCTGGCAGCGGCAGCCACCGTCCTCTAGCAGTGCCAAGGCAGCGCACACAAGCCGGTTTCGTTCTTCGCCACTCAGAAGCCAACCGCTCTCCCCGGCTGCCGGAGGCCGAGAAGCGGCTACTAGGTGCACCACAGAGGTGAACCGCACTTGTAGGCTGCAAAGCGCGGTTTCGGCAGAAAGAAGCCGGCAACCGCCGCTTCCCTGCGGACAGCTGCCGAGAGCCGAAGTCTGCGTCTCTAGCGGACTGCATCATAGCGAAAAGCTTTTCCAGCGTGTCTCGCAGGGAGAAAGCTTGCCAGCGCAGTGCACGCATCCCGCCCTTGCCCAGAAACATGAATTTGCTGAACACTCCAAAAACACTACTCTTTCCTAGGCAAGATTCAAACTGCTGTCAGACGTGCGTTCTCTCTGTTTTCTGCTGCCCTGCTCATCGTAGAGGAGTGCACAGCTCACCCTGGCATTCAGTGCACAGCGAAGTCAATAGCAAAAAACCAGCAGCTGCTCACTCCCAAACACAAGGCGCTGTCGATGTCCTTGCTTCCCGAGCAACTCAGCGCAGCCCTTCTTCTCTGCATCTCGGAAGCTCAGGGCACGAAAAAGAATTCTCCAGATTCGTCTGCATCAGGACCAGGTCAAAACGCAGGAAAGTCGTCCTGGAGCACCTGCCAGACGCATGCCAGCGGTGAACTGAAAGGGCTGGCAGCTGCAGCCACTGTCTTCTAGCAGTGCCAAGGCAGCGCACACAAGCCGGTTTCGTTCTTCGCCTCTCAGAAGCCAACCGCTCTCCCCGGCTGCCATAGGCGAAGAAGCGGCTACTAGGTGCACCGCTAACGTGAACCGCACTTGTAGGCTTCAAAGCGCGGTTTCGGCAGAAAGAAGCCGGCAACCGCCGCTTCCCTGCGGACAGCTGCGGAGAGCTGAAGTCTGCGTCTCTAGCGGACTGCATCATAGCGAAAAGCTTTTCCAGCGTTTATCGCAGGGAGAAAGCTTGCCAGCAGAGTGCATGCATGCCGCCCTTGCCCAGAAACATATATTTGCTGAACACTCCAAAAACACTACTCTTTCCTAGGCAAGCTTCAAACTGCTGTCAGACATCTGTGCTCTCTGTTTTGTGGTGTCCTACTCGTTGTAGAAGAGTGCACAGCTCCACCTGACATTCAGTGCCCAGCGAAGTCAACTGCAAAAAACCAGCAGCTGCTCACTCCCAAACACAAGGCGCTTTCTATGTCCTTGCTTCCCGAGCAATTCAGCACAGCCCTCCTTCTCTGCAGCTGCCATCGAGATCTCTGCAACTCGTAAACTCAGGGTACGAACAAGAATTCTCCAGATTCGTCTGCATCAGGACCAAGTCAAACAGCAGGAAAGTCGTCCTGGAGCACCTGCCAGACGCATGCCAGCGGTGAATTGAAAGGGCTGTCAGCTTCAGCCACCGTCTTCTAGCAGTGCCAAGGCTGCGCACACAAGCCGGTTTCATTCTTCGCCTCTCAGAAGCCAACCGCTCTCCCCGGCTGCCGGAGGCCAAGAAGCGGCTACTAGGTGCACTGCTGACGTGAACCGCACTTGTAGGCTTCAAAGCGCGGCTTCGGCAGAGAGACGACGGCAACCGCCGCTTTCCTGCGGACAGCTGCGGAGAGCCGAAGTCTACGTCTCTAGCGGACTGCATCATAGCGGAAAGCTTTTCCAGCGTGTCTCGCAGGGAGAAAGCTTGCCAGCACACTGCACGCATCCCGCCCTTGCCCAGAAACATATATTTGCTGAACACTCCAAAAACACTACTCTTTCGTGGGCAAGCTTCAAACTGCTGTCAGACATCTGTGCTCTCTATTTTGTGGTGTCCTGCTCGTTGAAGAAGAGTGCACAGCTCCACCTGACATTCAGTGCACAGCGAAGTCAACTGCAAAAAACCAGCAGCTGCTCACTCCCAAACACAAGGCGCTGTCTATGTCCTTGCTTCCCGAGCAATTCAGCACAGCCCTTCTTCTCTGCAGCTGCCATCGAGATCTCTGCAACTTGTAAACTCAGGGCACGAACAAGAATTCTCCAGATTCGTCTGCATCAGGACCAAGTCAAAACGCAGGAAAGTCGTCCCGGAGCACCTGCCAGAAGCATGCCAGCGGTTAACTGAAAGCGCAGGCAGCTGCAGCCAACGTGCTCTAGCAGTGCCAAGGCTGCGCACACAAGCCGGTTTCGTTCTTCGCCTCTCAGAAGCAACCGCTCTCCCCGGCTGCCGGAGGCGAAGAAGCGGCTACTAGGTGTACTGCTGACGTGAACCGCAGTTGTAGGCTGCAAAGCGTGGCTTCGGCAGAAAGACGCCGGCAACCGGCGCTGCCCTGCGGACAGCTGCCGAGAGTCGAAGTCTGCGTCTCTAGCGGACTGCATCATAGCGAAAAGCTTTTCCAGTGTGTCTCGCAGGGAGAAAGCTTGCCAGCACACTGCACGCATCCCGCCCTTGCCCAGAAACATATATTTGCTGAACACTCCAAAAACACTACTCTTTCCTAGGCAAGCTTCACACTGCTGTCAGACGTGCGTGCTCTCTGTTTTGTGGTGTCCTGCTGGTTGTAGAAGAGTGCACAGCTCCACCTGACATTCAGTGCACAGCGAAGTCAACTGCAAAAAACCAGCAGCTGCTCACTCCCAAACACAAGGCGCTGTCTATGTCCTTGCTTCCCGAGAAACTCAGCGCAGCCCTTCTTCTCTGCATCTCGGAATCTCAGGGCACGAACAAGAATTCTCCAGATTCGTTTGCATCAGGACCAAGTCAAAACGCAGGAAAGTCGTCCTGGAGCACCTGCCAGAAGCATGCCAGCGGTAAACTGAAAGGGCTGGCAGCGGCAGCCACCGTCCTCTAGCAGTGCCAAGGCAGCGCACACAAGCCGGTTTCGTTCTTCGCCACTCAGAAGCCAACCGCTCTCCCCGGCTGCCGGAGGCCAAGAAGCGGCTACTAGGTGCACCACAGACGTGAACCGCACTTGTAGGCTGCAAAGCGCGGTTTCGGCAGAAAGAAGCCGGCAACCGCCGCTTCCCTGCGGACAGCTGCGGAGAGCTGAAGTCTGCGTCTCTAGCGGACTGCATCATAGCGAAAAGCTTTTCCAGCGTTTATCGCAGGGAGAAAGCTTGCCAGCGCAGTGCACGCATCCCGCCCTTGCCCAGAAACATATTTGCTGAACACTCCAAAAACACTACTCTTTCCTAGGCAAGCTTCACACTGCTGTCAGACGTGCGTGCTCTCTGTTTTGTGGTGTCCTGCTGGTTGTAGAAGAGTGCACAGCTCCACCTGACATTCAGTGCCCAGCGAAGTCAACTGCAAAAAACCAGCAGCTGCTCACTCCCAAACACAAGGCGCTTTCTATGTCCTTGCTTCCCGAGCAATTCAGCACAGCCCTCCTTCTCTGCAGCTGCCATCGAGATCTCTGCAACTCGTAAACTCAGGGTACGAACAAGAATTCTCCAGATTCGTCTGCATCAGGACCAAGTCAAACAGCAGGAAAGTCGTCCTGGAGCACCTGCCAGACGCATGCCAGCGGTGAATTGAAAGGGCTGTCAGCTTCAGCCACCGTCTTCTAGCAGTGCCAAGGCTGCGCACACAAGCCGGTTTCATTCTTCGCCTCTCAGAAGCCAACCGCTCTCCCCGGCTGCCGGAGGCCAAGAAGCGGCTACTAGGTGCACTGCTGACGTGAACCGCACTTGTAGGCTTCAAAGCGCGGCTTCGGCAGAGAGACGACGGCAACCGCCGCTTTCCTGCGGACAGCTGCGGAGAGCCGAAGTCTACGTCTCTAGCGGACTGCATCATAGCGAAAAGCTTTTCCAGCGTGTCTCGCAGGGAGAAAGCTTGCCAGCACACTGCACGCATCCCGCCCTTGCCCAGAAACATATATTTGCTGAACACTCCAAAAACACTACTCTTTCGTGGGCAAGCTTCAAACTGCTGTCAGACATCTGTGCTCTCTATTTTGTGGTGTCCTGCTCGTTGAAGAAGAGTGCACAGCTCCACCTGACATTCAGTGCACAGCGAAGTCAACTGCAAAAAGCCAGCAGCTGCTCACTCCCAAACACAAGGCGCTGTCTATGTCCTTGCTTCCCGAGCAACTCAGCACAGCCCTTCTTATCTGCATCTCGTAAACTCAGGGTACGGAAAAGAATTCTCCAGATTCGTCTGCATCCGGACCAAGTCAAAACGCAGGAAAGTCGTCCTGGAGCACCTGCCAGACGCATGCCAGCGGTAAACTGAAAGGGCTGGCAGCGGCAGCCACCGTCCTCTAGCAGTGCCAAGGCAGCGCACACAAGCCGGTTTCGTTCTTCGCCTCTCAGAAGCCAACCGCTCTCCCCGGCTGCCATAGGCGAAGAAGCGGCTACTAGGTGCACCGCTAACGTGAACCGCACTTGTAGGCTTCAAAGCGCGGTTTCGGCAGAAAGAAGCCGGCAACCGCCGCTTCCCTGCGGACAGCTGCGGAGAGCTGAAGTCTGCGTCTCTAGCGGACTGCATCATAGCGAAAAGCTTTTCCAGCGTTTATCGCAGGGAGAAAGCTTGCCAGCAGAGTGCATGCATGCCGCCCTTGCCCAGAAACATATATTTGCTGAACACTCCAAAAACACTACTCTTTCCTAGGCAAGCTTCAAACTGCTGTCAGACATCTGTGCTCTCTGTTTTGTGGTGTCCTGCTCGTTGTAGAAGAGTGCACAGCTCCACCTGACATTCAGTGCCCAGCGAAGTCAACTGCAAAAAACCAGCAGCTGCTCACTCCCAAACACAAGGCGCTTTCTATGTCCTTGCTTCCCGAGCAATTCAGCACAGCCCTCCTTCTCTGCAGCTGCCATCGAGATCTCTGCAACTCGTAAACTCAGGGTACGAACAAGAATTCTCCATATTCGTCTGCATCAGGACCAAGTCAAACAGCAGGAAAGTCGTCCTGGAGCACCTGCCAGACGCATGCCAGCGGTGAATTGAAAGGGCTGTCAGCTTCAGCCACCGTCTTCTAGCAGTGCCAAGGCTGCGCACACAAGCCGGTTTCATTCTTCGCCTCTCAGAAGCCAACCGCTCTCCCCGGCTGCCGGAGGCCAAGAAGCGGCTACTAGGTGCACTGCTGACGTGAACCGCACTTGTAGGCTTCAAAGCGCGGCTTCGGCAGAGAGACGACGGCAACCGCCGCTTTCCTGCGGACAGCTGCGGAGAGCCGAAGTCTACGTCTCTAGCGGACTGCATCATAGCGAAAAGCTGTTCCAGCGTGTCTCGCAGGGAGAAAGCTTGCCAGCACACTGCACGCATCCCGCCCTTGCCCAGAAACATATATTTGCTGAACACTCCAAAAACACTACTCTTTCGTGGGCAAGCTTCAAACTGCTGTCAGACATCTGTGCTCTCTATTTTGTGGTGTCCTGCTCGTTGAAGAAGAGTGCACAGCTCCACCTGACATTCAGTGCACAGCGAAGTCAACTGCAAAAAACCAGCAGCTGCTCACTCCCAAACACAAGGCGCTGTCTATGTCCTTGCTTCCCGAGCAATTCAGCACAGCCCTTCTTCTCTGCAGCTGCCATCGAGATCTCTGCAACTTGTAAACTCAGGGCACGAACAAGAATTCTCCAGATTCGTCTGCATCAGGACCAAGTCAAAACGCAGGAAAGTCGTCCCGGAGCACCTGCCAGAAGCATGCCAGCGGTTAACTGAAAGCGCAGGCAGCTGCAGCCAACGTGCTCTAGCAGTGCCAAGGCTGCGCACACAAGCCGGTTTCGTTCTTCGCCTCTCAGAAGCAACCGCTCTCCCCGGCTGCCGGAGGCGAAGAAGCGGCTACTAGGTGTACTGCTGACGTGAACCGCAGTTGTAGGCTGCAAAGCGTGGCTTCGGCAGAAAGACGCCGGCAACCGGCGCTGCCCTGCGGACAGCTGCCGAGAGTCGAAGTCTGCGTCTCTAGCGGACTGCATCATAGCGAAAAGCTTTTCCAGTGTGTCTCGCAGGGAGAAAGCTTGCCAGCACACTGCACGCATCCCGCCCTTGCCCAGAAACATATATTTGCTGAACACTCCAAAAACACTACTCTTTCCTAGGCAAGCTTCAAACTGCTGTCAGACATCTGTGCTCTCTGTTTTGTGGTGTCCTGCTCGTTGTAGAAGAGTGCACAGCTCCACCTGACATTCAGTGCACAGCGAAGTCAACTGCAAAAAACCAGCAGCTGCTCACTCCCAAACACAAGGCGCTGTCTATGTCCTTGCTTCCCGAGCAATTCAGCACAGCCCTTCTTCTCTGCAGCTGCCATCGAGATCTCTGCAACTCGTAAACTCAGGGTACGAACAAGAATTCTCCAGATTCGTCTGCATCAGGACCAAGTCAAAACGCAGGAAAGTCGTCCTGGAGCACCCTCCAGAAGCATGCCAGCGGATAACTGAAAGCGCTGGCAGCGGCAGCCACCGTCCTCTAGCAGTGCCAAGGCAGCGCACACAAGCCGGTTTCGTTCTTCGCCACTCAGAAGCCAACCGCTCTCCCCGGCTGCCGGAGGCCGAGAAGCGGCTACTAGGTGCACCACAGAGGTGAACCGCACTTGTAGGCTGCAAAGCGCGGTTTCGGCAGAAAGAAGCCGGCAACCGCCGCTTCCCTGCGGACAGCTGCCGAGAGCCGAAGTCTGCGTCTCTAGCGGACTGCATCATAGCGAAAAGCTTTTCCAGCGTGTCTCGCAGGGAGAAAGCTTGCCAGCGCAGTGCACGCATCCCGCCCTTGCCCAGAAACATGAATTTGCTGAACACTCCAAAAACACTACTCTTTCCTAGGCAAGATTCAAACTGCTGTCAGACGTGCGTTCTCTCTGTTTTCTGCTGCCCTGCTCATCGTAGAGGAGTGCACAGCTCACCCTGGCATTCAGTGCACAGCGAAGTCAATAGCAAAAAACCAGCAGCTGCTCACTCCCAAACACAAGGCGCTGTCGATGTCCTTGCTTCCCGAGCAACTCAGCGCAGCCCTTCTTCTCTGCATCTCGGAAGCTCAGGGCACGAAAAAGAATTCTCCAGATTCGTCTGCATCAGGACCAGGTCAAAACGCAGGAAAGTCGTCCTGGAGCACCTGCCAGACGCATGCCAGCGGTGAACTGAAAGGGCTGGCAGCTGCAGCCACTGTCTTCTAGCAGTGCCAAGGCAGCGCACACAAGCCGGTTTCGTTCTTCGCCTCTCAGAAGCCAACCGCTCTCCCCGGCTGCCGGAGGCGGAGAATCGGCTACTAGATGCACCGCTGACGTGAACCGCACTTGTAGGCTGCAAAGCGCGGCTTCGGCAGAAAGAAGCCGGCAACCGCCGCTTCCCTGCGGACAGCTGCCGAAAGCCGAAGTCTGCGTCTCTAGCGGACTGCATCATAGCCACAAGCTTTTCCAGCGTGTCTCGCAGGGAGAAAGCTTGCCCGCGCAGTGCACGCATCCCGCCCTTGTTCAGAAACATATATTTGCTGAACACTCCAAAAACACTACTCTTTCCTAGGCAAGCTTCAAACTGCTGTCAGACATCTGTGCTCTCTGTTTTGTGGTGTCCTGCTCGTTGTAGAAGAGTGCACAGCTCCACCTGACATTCAGTGCACAGCGAAGTCAATTGAAAAAAACCAGCAGCTGCTCACTCCCAAACACAAGGCGCTGTCTATGTCCTTGCTTCCCGAGCAATTCAGCACAGCCCTTCTTTTCTGCAGCTGCCATCGAGATCTCTGCAACTCGTAAACTCAGGGTACGGACAAGAATTCTCCAGATTCGTCTGCATCCGGACCAAGTCAAAACGCAGGAAAGTCGTCCTGGAGCACCTGCCAGACGCAAGCCAGCGGTGAACTGAAAGGGCTGGCAGCTGCAGCCACCGTCTTCTAGCAGTGCCAAGGCTGCGCAAACAAGCCGGTTTCGTTCTTCGCCTCTCAGAAGCCAACCGCTCTCCCCGGCTGCCGGAGGCGAAGAAGCGGCTACTAGGTGCACCGCTGACGTGAACCGCACTAGTAGGCTTCAAAGCGCGGTTTCGGCACAAAGAAGCCGGCAACCGCCGCTTCCCTGCGGACAGCTGCCGAAAGCCGAAGTCTGCATCTCTAGCGGACTGCATCATAGCGAAAAGCTTTTCCAGCGTGTCTCGCAGGGAGAAAGCTTGCCAGCACTGTGCACGCATCCCGCCCTTGCCCAGAAACATGGATTTGCTGAACACTCCAAAAACACTACTCTTTCCTAGGAAAGCTTCAAAATGCTGTCAGACATCTGTGCTCTCTGTTTTCTGCTGCCCTGCTCGTTGTAGAAGATTGCACATGTCCACCTGACATTCAGTGCCCTGCAAAGTCAACTGCAAAAAGCCAGCAGCTGCTCACTCCCAAACACAAGGCGCTGTCTATGTCCTTGCTTCCCGAGGAACTCAGCGCAGCCCTTCTTCTCTGCATCTCGGAATCTCAGGGCACGAACAAGAATTCTCCAGATTCGTTTGCATCAGGACCAAGTCAAAACGCAGGAAAGTCGTCCTGGAGCACCTGCCAGAAGCATGCCAGCGTAAACTGAAAGGTCTGGCAGCTGCAGCCTCCGTCTTCTAGCAGTGCCAAGGCAGCGCACACAAGCCGGTTTCGTTCTTCGCCTCTCAGAAGCCAACCGCTCTCCGCAGCTGCCGGAGGCGAAGAAGCGTCTACTAGGTGCACCACTGACGTGAACCGCACTTGTAGGCTGCAAAGCGCGGTTTCGGCAGAAAGAAGCCGGCAACCGCCGCTTCCCTGCGGACAGCTGCCGAAAGCCGAAGTCTGCGTCTCTAGCGGACTGCATCATAGCGAAAAGCTTTTCCAGCGTGTCTCGCAGGGAGAAAGCTTGCCAGCGCAGTGCACGCATCCCGCCCTTGCCCAGAAACATATTTGCTGAACACTCCAAAAACACTACTCTTTCCTAGGCAAGCTTCACACTGCTGTCAGACGTGCGTGCTCTCTGTTTTGTGGTGTCCTGCTGGTTGTAGAAGAGTGCACAGCTCCACCTGACATTCAGTGCCCAGCGAAGTCAACTGCAAAAAACCAGCAGCTGCTCACTCCCAAACACAAGGCGCTTTCTATGTCCTTGCTTCCCGAGCAATTCAGCACAGCCCTCCTTCTCTGCAGCTGCCATCGAGATCTCTGCAACTCGTAAACTCAGGGTACGAACAAGAATTCTCCAGATTCGTCTGCATCAGGGCCAAGTCAAACAGCAGGAAAGTCGTCCTGGAGCACCTGCCAGACGCATGCCAGCGGTGAATTGAAAGGGCTGTCAGCTTCAGCCACCGTCTTCTAGCAGTGCCAAGGCTGCGCACACAAGCCGGTTTCATTCTTCGCCTCTCAGAAGCCAACCGCTCTCCCCGGCTGCCGGAGGCCAAGAAGCGGCTACTAGGTGCACTGCTGACGTGAACCGCACTTGTAGGCTTCAAAGCGCGGCTTCGGCAGAGAGACGACGGCAACCGCCGCTTTCCTGCGGACAGCTGCGGAGAGCCGAAGTCTACGTCTCTAGCGGACTGCATCATAGCGAAAAGCTTTTCCAGCGTGTCTCGCAGGGAGAAAGCTTGCCAGCACACTGCACGCATCCCGCCCTTGCCCAGAAACATATATTTGCTGAACACTCCAAAAACACTACTCTTTCGTGGGCAAGCTTCAAACTGCTGTCAGACATCTGTGCTCTCTATTTTGTGGTGTCCTGCTCGTTGAAGAAGAGTGCACAGCTCCACCTGACATTCAGTGCACAGCGAAGTCAACTGCAAAAAGCCAGCAGCTGCTCACTCCCAAACACAAGGCGCTGTCTATGTCCTTGCTTCCCGAGCAACTCAGCACAGCCCTTCTTATCTGCATCTCGTAAACTCAGGGTACGGAAAAGAATTCTCCAGATTCGTCTGCATCCGGACCAAGTCAAAACGCAGGAAAGTCGTCCTGGAGCACCTGCCAGACGCATGCCAGCGGTGAACTGAAAGGGCTGGCAGCTGCAGCCACCGTCTTCTAGCAGTGCCAAGGCTGCGCACACAATCCGGTTTCGTTCTTCGCCTCTCAGAAGCCAACCGCTCTCCCCGGCTGCCATAGGCGAAGAAGCGGCTACTAGGTGCACCGCTAACGTGAACCGCACTTGTAGGCTTCAAAGCGCGGTTTCGGCACAAAGAAGCCAGCAACCGCCGCTTCCCTGCGGACAGCTGCGGAGAGCCGAAGTCTGCGTCTCTAGCGGACTGCATCATAGCGAAAAGCTTTTCCAGCGTGTCTCGCAGGGAGAAAGCTTGCCAGCACACTGCACGCATCCCGCCCTTGCCCAGAAACATATATTTGCTGAACACTCCAAAAACACTACTCTTTCGTGGGCAAGCTTCAAACTGCTGTCAGACATCTGTGCTCTCTATTTTGTGGTGTCCTGCTCGTTGAAGAAGAGTGCACAGCTCCACCTGACATTCAGTGCACAGCGAAGTCAACTGCAAAAAGCCAGCAGCTGCTCACTCCCAAACACAAGGCGCTGTCTATGTCCTTGCTTCCCGAGCAACTCAGCACAGCCCTTCTTATCTGCATCTCGTAAACTCAGGGTACGGACAAGAATTCTCCAGATTCGTCTGCATCCGGACCAAGTCAAAACGCAGGAAAGTCGTCCTGGAGCACCTGCCAGAAGCATGCCAGCGGTGAACTGAAAGGGCTGGCAGCTGTAGCCACTGTCTTCTAGCAGTGCCAAGGCTGCGCACACAAGCCGGTTTCGTTCTTCGCCTCTCCGAAGCCAACCGCTCTCCCCGGCTGCCGGAGGCCGAGAAGCGGCTACTAGATGCACCGCTGACGTGAACCGCACTTGTAGGCTGCAAAGCGCGGTTTCGGCAGAAAGAAGCCGGCAACCGCCGCTTCCCTGCGGACAGCTGCCGAAAGCCGAAGTCTGCGTCTCTAGCGGACTGCATCATAGCGAAAAGCTTTTCCAGCGTGTCTCGCAGGGAGAAAGCTTGCCAGCGCAGTGCACGCATCCCGCCCTTGCCCAGAAACATGTATTTGCTGAACACTCCAAAAACACTACTCTTTCCTAGGCAAGCTTCAAACTGCTGTCAGACATCTGTGCTCTCTGTTTTGTGTTGTCCTGCTCGTTGTAGAAGAGTGCACAGCTCCACCTGACATTCAGTGCACAGCGAAGTCAACTGCAAAAAACCAGCAGCTGCTTACTCCCAAACACAAGGCGCTGTCTATGTCCTTGCTTCCCGAGCAACTCAGCACAGCCCTTCTTTTCTGCAGCTGCCATCGAGATCTCTGCAACTCGTAAATTCAGGGTACGAACAAGAATTCTCCAGATTCGTCTGCATCAGGACCAAGTCAAAACGCAGGAAAGTCGTCCTGGAGCACCTGCCAGAAGCATGCCAGCGGTTAACTGAAATGTCTGGCAGCTGCAGCCACCGTCTTCTAGCAGTGCCAAGGCTGCGCACACAAGCCGGTTTCGTTCTTCGCCTCTCAGAAGCCAACCGCTCCCTGCGGCTGCCGGAGGCGAAGAAGCGTCTAGTAGGTGCACCACTGACGTGAACCGCACTTGTAGGCTGCAAAGCGCGGTTTCGGAAGAAAGAAGCCGGCAACCGCCGCTTCCCTGCGGACAGCTGCCGAAAGCCGAAGTCTGCGTCTCTAGCAGACTGCATCATAGCGAAAAGCTTTTCCAGCGTGTCTCGCAGGGAGAAAGCTTGCCAGCGCAGTGCACGCATCCCGCCCTTGCCCAGAAACATATTTGCTGAACACTCCAAAAACACTACTCTTTCCTAGGCAAGCTTCACACTGCTGTCAGACGTGCGTGCTCTCTGTTTTCTGCTGCCCTGCTCACTGTAGAAGAGTGCACAGCTCCACCTGACATTCAGTGCACAGCGAAGTCAACTGCAAAAAGCCAGCAGCTGCTCACTCCCAAACACAAGGCGCTGTCTATGTCCTTGCTTCCCGAGAAACTCAGCGCAGCCCTTCTTCTCTGCATCTCGGAATCTCAGGGCACGAACAAGAATTCTCCAGATTCGTTTGCATCAGGACCAAGTCAAAAGGCAGGAAAGTCGTCCTGGAGCACCTGCCAGAAGCATGCCAGCGGTAAACTGAAAGGGCTGGCAGCGGCAGCCACCGTCCTCTAGCAGTGCCAAGGCAGCGCACACAAGCCGGTTTCGTTCTTCGCCACTCAGAAGCCAACCGCTCTCCCCGGCTGCCGGAGGCCAAGAAGCGGCTACTAGGTGCACCACAGACGTGAACCGCACTTGTAGGCTGCAAAGCGCGGTTTCGGCAGAAAGAAGCCGGCAACCGCCGCTTCCCTGCGGACAGCTGCGGAGAGCTGAAGTCTGCGTCTCTAGCGGACTGCATCATAGCGAAAAGCTTTTCCAGCGTTTATCGCAGGGAGAAAGCTTGCCAGCAGAGTGCATGCATGCCGCCCTTGCCCAGAAACATATATTTGCTGAACACTCCAAAAACACTACTCTTTCCTAGGCAAGCTTCAAACTGCTGTCAGACATCTGTGCTCTCTGTTTTGTGGTGTCCTGCTCGTTGTAGAAGAGTGCACAGCTCCACCTGACATTCAGTGCCCAGCGAAGTCAACTGCAAAAAACCAGCAGCTGCTCACTCCCAAACACAAGGCGCTTTCTATGTCCTTGCTTCCCGAGCAATTCAGCACAGCCCTCCTTCTCTGCAGCTGCCATCGAGATCTCTGCAACTCGTAAACTCAGGGTACGAACAAGAATTCTCCAGATTCGTCTGCATCAGGACCAAGTCAAACAGCAGGAAAGTCGTCCTGGAGCACCTGCCAGAAGCATGCCAGCGGTGAACTGAAAGGGCTGGCAGCTGTAGCCACTGTCTTCTAGCAGTGCCAAGGCTGCGCACACAAGCCGGTTTCATTCTTCGCCTCTCCGAAGCCAACCGCTCTCCCCGGCTGCCGGAGGCCAAGAAGCGGCTACAAGGTGCACTGCTGACGTGAACCGCACTTGTAGGCTTCAAAGCGCGGCTTCGGCAGAGAGACGACGGCAACCGCCGCTTTCCTGCGGACAGCTGCGGAGAGCCGAAGTCTACGTCTCTAGCGGACTGCATCATAGCGGAAAGCTTTTCCAGCGTGTCTCGCAGGGAGAAAGCTTGCCAGCACAGTGCACGCATCCCGCCCTTGCCCAGAAACATATATTTGCTGAACACTCCAAAAACACTACTCTTTCGTGGGCAAGCTTCAAACTGCTGTCAGACATCTGTGCTCTCTATTTTGTGGTGTCCTGCTCGTTGAAGAAGAGTGCACAGCTCCACCTGACATTCAGTGCACAGCGAAGTCAACTGCAAAAAACCAGCAGCTGCTCACTCCCAAACACAAGGCGCTGTCTATGTCCTTGCTTCCCGAGCAATTCAGCACAGCCCTTCTTCTCTGCAGCTGCCATCGAGATCTCTGCAACTTGTAAACTCAGGGCACGAACAAGAATTCTCCAGATTCGTTTGCATCAGGACCAAGTCAAAACGCAGGAAAGTCGTCCCGGAGCACCTGCCAGAAGCATGCCAGCGGTTAACTGAAAGCGCAGGCAGCTGCAGCCAACGTCCTCTAGCCGTGCCAAGGCTGCGCACACAAGCCGGTTTCGTTCTTCGCCTCTCAGAAGCAACCGCTCTCCCCGGCTGCCGGAGGCCAAGAAGCGGCTACTAGGTGTACTGCTGACGTGAACCGCAGTTGTAGGCTGCAAAGCGCGGCTTCGGCAGAAAGACGCCGGCAACCGGCGCTGCCCTGCGGACAGCTGCCGAGAGTCGAAGTCTGCGTCTCTAGCGGACTGCATCATAGCGAAAAGCTTTTCCAGTGTGTCTCGCAGGGAGAAAGCTTGCCAGCACACTGCACGCATCCCGCCCTTGCCCAGAAACATATATTTGCTGAACACTCCAAAAACACTACTCTTTCCTAGGCAAGCTTCAAACTGCTGTCAGACATCTGTGCTCTCTGTTTTGTGGTGTCCTGCTCGTTGTAGAAGAGTGCACAGCTCCACCTGACATTCAGTGCACAGCGAAGTCAACTGCAAAAAACCAGCAGCTGCTCACTCCCAAACACAAGGCGCTGTCTATGTCCTTGCTTCCCGAGCAATTCAGCACAGCCCTTCTTCTCTGCAGCTGCCATCGAGATCTCTGCAACTCGTAAACTCAGGGTACGAACAAGAATTCTCCAGATTCGTCTGCATCAGGACCAAGTCAAAACGCAGGAAAGTCGTCCTGGAGCACCCTCCAGAAGCATGCCAGCGGATAACTGAAAGCGCAGGCAGCGGCAGCCACCGTCCTCTAGCAGTGCCAAGGCAGCGCACACAAGCCGGTTTCGTTCTTCGCCACTCAGAAGCCAACCGCTCTCCCCGGCTGCCGGAGGCCGAGAAGCGGCTACTAGGTGCACCACAGACGTGAACCGCACTTGTAGGCTGCAAAGCGCGGTCTCGGCAGAAAGAAGCCGGCAACCGCCGCTTCCCTGCGGACAGCTGCCGAGAGCCGAAGTCTGCGTCTCTAGCGGACTGCATCATAGCGAAAAGCTTTTCCAGCGTGTCTCGCAGGGAGAAAGCTTGCCAGCGCAGTGCACGCATCCCGCCCTTGCCCAGAAACATGAATTTGCTGAACACTCCAAAAACACTACTCTTTCCTAGGCAAGATTCAAACTGCTGTCAGACGTGCGTTCTCTCTGTTTTCTGCTGCCCTGCTCATCGTAGAGGAGTGCACAGCTCACCCTGGCATTCAGTGCACAGCGAAGTCAATAGCAAAAAACCAGCAGCTGCTCACTCCCAAACACAAGGCGCTGTCGATGTCCTTGCTTCCCGAGCAACTCAGCGCAGCCCTTCTTCTCTGCATCTCGGAAGCTCAGGGCACGAAAAAGAATTCTCCAGATTCGTCTGCATCAGGACCAGGTCAAAACGCAGGAAAGTCGTCCTGGAGCACCTGCCAGACGCATGCCAGCGGTGAACTGAAAGGGCTGGCAGCTGCAGCCACTGTCTTCTAGCAGTGCCAAGGCAGCGCACACAAGCCGGTTTCGTTCTTCGCCTCTCAGAAGCCAACCGCTCTCCCCGGCTGCCGGAGGCGGAGAATCGGCTACTAGATGCACCGCTGACGTCAACCGCACTTGTAGGCTGCAAAGCGCGGTTTCGGCAGAAAGAAGCCGGCAACCGCCGCTTCCCTGCGGACAGCTGCCGAAAGCCGAAGTCTGCGTCTCTAGCGGACTGCATCATAGCGAAAAGCTTTTCCAGCGTGTCTCGCAGGGAGAAAGCTTGCCCGCGCAGTGCACGCATCCCGCCCTTGCCCAGAAACATATATTTGCTGAACACTCCAAAAACACTACTCTTTCCTAGGCAAGCTTCAAACTGCTGTCAGACATCTGTGCTCTCTGTTTTGTGGTGTCCTGCTCGTTGTAGAAGAGTGCACAGCTCCACCTGACATTCAGTGCACAGCGAAGTCAATTGCAAAAAACCAGCAGCTGCTCACTCCCAAACACAAGGCGCGGTCTATGTCCTTGCTTCCCGAGCAATTCAGCACAGCCCTTCTTCTCTGCATCTCGGAATCTCAGGGCACGAACAAGAATTCTCCAGATTCGTTTGCATCAGGACCAAGTCAAAACGCAGGAAAGTCGTCCTGGAGCACCTGCCAGAAGCATGCCAGCGGTAAACTGAAAGGTCTGGCAGCTGCAGCCTCCGTCTTCTAGCAGTGCCAAGGCAGCGCACACAAGCCGGTTTCGTTCTTCGCCTCTCAGAAGCCAACCGCTCTCCGCAGCTGCCGGAGGCAAAGAAGCGTCTACTAGGTGCACCACAGACGTGAACCGCACTTGTAGGCTGCAAAGCGCGGTTTCGGCAGAAAGGAGCCGGCAACCGCCGCTTCCCTGCGGACAGCTGCCGAAAGCCGAAGTCTGCGTCTCTAGCGGACTGCATCATAGCGAAAAGCTTTTCCAGCGTGTCTCGCAGGGAGAAAGCTTGCCAGCGCAGTGCACGCATCCCGCCCTTGCCCAGAAACATATTTGCTGAACACTCCAAAAACACTACTCTTTCCTAGGCAAGCTTCAAACTGCTGTCAGACGTGCGTGCTCTCTGTTTTCTGCTGCCCTGCTCACTGTAGAAGAGTGCACAGCTCCACCTGACATTCAGTGCACAGCGAAGTCAAGTGCAAAAAGCCAGCAGCTGCTCACTCCCAAAAACAAGGCGCTGTCTATGTCCTTGCTTCCCGAGAAACTCAGCGCAGCCCTTCTTCTCTGCATCTCGGAATCTCAGGGCACGAACAAGAATTCTCCATATTCGTTTGCATCAGGACCAAGTCAAAACGCAGGAAAGTCGTCCTGGAGCACCTGCCAGAAGCATGCCAGCGGTAAACTGAAAGGGCTGGCAGCGGCAGCCACCGTCCTCTAGCAGTGCCAAGGCAGCGCACACAAGCCGGTTTCGTTCTTCGCCACTCAGAAGCCAACCGCTCTCCCCGGCTGCCATAGGCGAAGAAGCGGCTACTAGGTGCACCGCTAACGTGAACCGCACTTGTAGGCTTCAAAGCGCGGTTTCGGCACAAAGAAGCCGGCAACCGCCGCTTCCCTGCGGACAGCTGCGGAGAGCCGAAGTCTGCGTCTCTAGCGGACTGCATCATAGCGAAAAGCTTTTCCAGCGTGTCTCGCAGGGAGAAAGCTTGCCAGCGCAGTGCACGCATCCCGCCCTTGCCCAGAAACATATATTTGCTGAACACTCCAAAAACACTACTCTTTCCTAGGCAAGCTTCAAACTGCTATCAGACATCTGTGCTCTCTGTTTTGTGGTGTCCTGCTCGTTGTAGAAGAGTGCACAGCTCCACCTGACATTCAGTGCACAGCGAAGTCAACTGCAAAAAACCAGCAGCTGCTCACTCCCAAACACAAGGCGCTGTCTATGTCATTGCTTCCCGAGCAATTCAGCACAGCCCTTCTTTTCTGCAGCTGCCATCGAGATCTCTGCAACTCGTAAACTCAGGGTACGGACAAGAATTCTCCAGATTCGTCTGCATCCGGACCAAGTCAAAACGCAGGAAAGTCGTCCTGGAGCACCTGCCAGAAGCATGCCAGCGGTGAACTGAAAGGGCTGGCAGCTGTAGCCACTGTCTTCTAGCAGTGCCAAGGCTGCGCACACAAGCCGGTTTCGTTCTTCGCCTCTCCGAAGCCAACCGCTCTCCCCGGCTGCCGGAGGCGGAGAATCGGCTACTAGATGCACCGCTGACGTGAACCGCACTTGTAGGCTGCAAAGCGCGGTTTCGGCAGAAAGAAGCCGGCAACCGCCGCTTCCCTGCGGACAGCTGCGGAGAGCTGAAGTCTGCGTCTCTAGCGGACTGCATCATAGCGAAAAGCTTTTCCAGCGTTTATCGCAGGGAGAAAGCTTGCCAGCGCAGTGCACGCATCCCGCCCTTGCCCAGAAACATATATTTGCTGAACACTCCAAAAACACTACTCTTTCCTAGGCAAGCTTCAAACTGCTGTCAGACATCTGTGCTCTCTGTTTTGTGGTGTCCTGCTCGTTGTAGAAGAGTGCACAGCTCCACCTGACATTCAGTGCACAGCGAAGTCAACTGCAAAAAACCAGCAGCTGCTTACTCCCAAACACAAGGCGCTGTCTATGTCCTTGCTTCCCGAGCAACTCAGCACAGCCCTTCTTTTCTGCAGCTGCCATCGAGATCTCTGCAACTCGTAAACTCAGGGTACGAACAAGAATTCTCCAGATTCGTCTGCATCAGGACCAAGTCAAAACGCAGGAAAGTCGTCCTGGAGCACCTGCCAGAAGCATGCCAGCGGTAAACTGAAAGGGCTGGCAGCTGCAGCCACCGTCCTCTAGCAGTGCCAAGGCAGCGCACACAAGCCGGTTTCGTTCTTCGCCACTCAGAAGCCAACCGCTCTCCCCGGCTGCCGGAGGCCAAGAAGCGGCTACTAGGTGCACCACAGACGTGAACCGCACTTGTAGGCTGCAAAGCGCGGTTTCGGCAGAAAGAAGCCGGCAACCGCCGCTTCCCTGCGGACAGCTGCGGAGAGCTGAAGTCTGCGTCTCTAGCGGACTGCATCATAGCGAAAAGCTTTTCCAGCGTTTATCGCAGGGAGAAAGCTTGCCAGCAGAGTGCATGCATGCCGCCCTTGCCCAGAAACATATATTTGCTGAACACTCCAAAAACACTACTCTTTCCTAGGCAAGCTTCAAACTGCTATCAGACATCTGTGCTCTCTGTTTTGTGGTGTCCTGCTCGTTGTAGAAGAGTGCACAGCTCCACCTGACATTCAGTGCACAGCGAAGTCAACTGCAAAAAACCAGCAGCTGCTCACTCCCAAACACAAGGCGCTTTCTATGTCCTTGCTTCCCGAGCAATTCAGCACAGCCCTTCTTCTCTGCAGCTGCCATCGAGATCTCTGCAACTTGTAAACTCAGGGCAGGAACAAGAATTCTCCAGATTCGTCTGCATCAGGACCAAGTCAAAACGCAGGAAAGTCGTCCCGGAGCACCTGCCAGAAGCATGCCAGCGGTTAACTGAAAGCGCAGGCAGCTGCAGCCAACGTCCTCTAGCAGTGCCAAGGCTGCGCACACAAGCCGGTTTCGTTCTTCGCCTCTCAGAAGCAACCGCTCTCCCCGGCTGCCGGAGGCGAAGAAGCGGCTACTAGGTGTACTGCTGACGTGAACCGCAGTTGTAGGCTGCAAAGCGCGGCTTCGGCAGAAAGACGCCGGCAACCGGCGCTGCCCTGCGGACAGCTGCCGAGAGTCGAAGTCTGCGTCTCTAGCGGACTGCATCATAGCGAAAAGCTTTTCCAGTGTGTCTCGCAGGGAGAAAGCTTGCCAGCACACTGCACGCATCCCGCCCTTGCCCAGAAACATATATTTGCTGAACACTCCAAAAACACTACTCTTTCCTAGGCAAGCTTCAAACTGCTGTCAGACATCTGTGCTCTCTGTTTTGTGGTGTCCTGCTCGTTGTAGAAGAGTGCACAGCTCCACCTGACTATCAGTGCACAGCGAAGTCAACTGCAAAAAACCAGCAGCTGCTCACTCCCAAACACAAGGCGCTGTCTATGTCCTTGCTTCCTGAGCAATTCAGCACAGCCCTTCTTTTCTGCAGCTGCCATCGAGATCTCTGCAACTCGTAAACTCAGGGTACGGACAAGAATTCTCCAGATTCGTCTGCATCAGGACCAAGTCAAAACGCAGGAAAGTCGTCCTGGAGCACCTGCCAGACGCAAGCCAGCGGTGAACTGAAAGGGCTGGCAGCTGCAGCCACCGTCTTCTAGCAGTGCCAAGGCTGCGCAAACAAGCCGGTTTCGTTCTTCGCCTCTCAGAAGCCAACCGCTCTCCCCGGCTGCCGGAGGCGAAGAAGCGGCTACTAGGTGCACCGCTGACGTGAACCGCACTAGTAGGCTTCAAAGCGCGGTTTCGGCACAAAGAAGCCGGCAACCGCCGCTTTCCTGCGGACAGCTGCCGAAAGCCGAAGTCTGCGTCTCTAGCGGACTGCATCATAGCGAAAAGCTTTTCCAGCGTGTCTCGCAGGGAGAAAGCTTGCCAGCACTGTGCACGCATCCCGCCCTTGCCCAGAAACATGGATTTGCTGAACACTCCAAAAACACTACTCTTTCCTAGGCAAGCTTCAAAATGCTGTCACACATCTGTGCTCTCTGTTTTCTGCTGCCCTGCTCGTTGTAGAAGATTGCACATGTCCACCTGACATTCAGTGCCCAGCGAAGTCAACTGCAAAAAGCCAGCAGCTGCTCACTCCCAAACACAAGGCGCTGTCTATGTCCTTGCTTCCCGAGGAACTCAGCGCAGCCCTTCTTCTCTGCATCTCGGAATCTCAGGGCACGAACAAGAATTCTCCAGATTCGTTTGCATCAGGACCAAGTCAAAACGCAGGAAAGTCGTCCTGGAGCACCTGCCAGAAGCATGCCAGCGGTAAACTGAAAGGTCTGGCAGCTGCAGCCTCCGTCTTCTAGCAGTGCCAAGGCAGCGCACACAAGCCGGTTTCGTTCTTCGCCTCTCAGAAGCCAACCGCTCTCCGCAGCTGCCGGAGGCGAAGAAGCGTCTACTAGGTGCACCACTGACGTGAACCGCACTTGTAGGCTGCAAAGCGCGGTTTCGGCAGAAAGAAGCCGGCAACCGCCGCTTCCCTGCGGACAGCTGCCGAAAGCCGAAGTCTGCGTCTCTAGCGGACTGCATCATAGCGAAAAGCTTTTCCAGCGTGTCTCGCAGGGAGAAAGCTTGCCAGCGCAGTGCACGCATCCCGCCCTTGCCCAGAAACATATTTGCTGAACACTCCAAAAACACTACTCTTTCCTAGGCAAGCTTCACACTGCTGTCAGACGTGCGTGCTCTCTGTTTTGTGGTGTCCTGCTCGTTGTAGAAGAGTGCACAGCTCCACCTGACATTCAGTGCACAGCGAAGTCAACTGCAAAAAACCAGCAGCTGCTCACTCCCAAACACAAGGCGCTGTCTATGTCATTGCTTCCCGAGCAATTCAGCACAGGCCTTCTTTTCTGCAGCTGCCATCGAGATCTCTGCAACTCGTAAACTCAGGGTACGGACAAGAATTCTCCAGATTCGTCTGCATCCGGACCAAGTCAAAACGCAGGAAAGTCGTCCTGGAGCACCTGCCAGAAGCATGCCAGCGGTGAACTGAAAGGGCTGGCAGCTGTAGCCACTGTCTTCTAGCAGTGCCAAGGCTGCGCACACAAGCCGGTTTCGTTCTTCGCCTCTCCGAAGCCAACCGCTCTCCCCGGCTGCCGGAGGCGGAGAATCGGCTACTAGATGCACCGCTGACGTGAACCGCACTTGTAGGCTGCAAAGCGCGGTTTCGGCAGAAAGAAGCCGGCAACCGCCGCTTCCCTGCGGACAGCTGCCGAAAGCCGAAGTCTGCGTCTCTAGCGGACTGCATCATAGCGAAAAGCTTTTCCAGCGTGTCTCGCAGGGAGAAAGCTTGCCAGCGCAGTGCACGCATCCCGCCCTTGCCCAGAAACATATATTTGCTGAACACTCCAAAAACACTACTCTTTCCTAGGCAAGCTTCAAACTGCTGTCAGACATCTGTGCTCTCTGTTTTGTGGTGTCCTGCTCGTTGTAGAAGAGTGCACAGCTCCACCTGACATTCAGTGCACAGCGAAGTCAACTGCAAAAAACCAGCAGCTGCTTACTCCCAAACACAAGGCGCTGTCTATGTCCTTGCTTCCCGAGCAACTCAGCACAGCCCTTCTTTTCTGCAGCTGCCATCGAGATCTCTGCAACTCGTAAACTCAGGGTACGAACAAGAATTCTCCAGATTCGTCTGCATCAGGACCAAGTCAAAACGCAGGAAAGTCGTCCTGGAGCACCTGCCAGAAGCATGCCAGCGGTAAACTGAAAGGGCTGGCAGCTGCAGCCACCGTCCTCTAGCAGTGCCACGGCAGCGCACACAAGCCGGTTTCGTTCTTCGCCACTCAGAAGCCAACCGCTCTCCCCGGCTGCCGGAGGCCAAGAAGCGGCTACTAGGTGCACCACAGACGTGAACCGCACTTGTAGGCTGCAAAGCGCGGTTTCGGCAGAAAGAAGCCGGCAACCGCCGCTTCCCTGCGGACAGCTGCGGAGAGCTGAAGTCTGCGTCTCTAGCGGACTGCATCATAGCGAAAAGCTTTTCCAGCGTTTATCGCAGGGAGAAAGCTTGCCAGCAGAGTGCATGCATGCCGCCCTTGCCCAGAAACATATATTTGCTGAACACTCCAAAAACACTACTCTTTCCTAGGCAAGCTTCAAACTGCTATCAGACATCTGTGCTCTCTGTTTTGTGGTGTCCTGCTCGTTGTAGAAGAGTGCACAGCTCCACCTGACATTCAGTGCACAGCGAAGTCAACTGCAAAAAACCAGCAGCTGCTCACTCCCAAACACAAGGCGCTGTCTATGTCCTTGCTTCCCGAGCAACTCAGCACAGCCCTTCTTTTCTGCAGCTGCCATCGAGATCTCTGCAACTCATAAACTCAGGGTACGAACAAGAATTCTCCAGATTCGTCTGCATCAGGACCAAGTCAAACAGCAGGAAAGTCGTCCTGGAGCACCTGCCAGACGCATGCCAGCGGTGAATTGAAAGGGCTGTCAGCTTCAGCCACCGTCTTCTAGCAGTGCCAAGGCTGCGCACACAAGCCGGTTTCATTCTTCGCCTCTCAGAAGCCAACCGCTCTCCCCGGCTGCCGGAGGCCAAGAAGCGGCTACTAGGTGCACTGCTGACGTGAACCGCACTTGTAGGCTTCAAAGCGCGGCTTCGGCAGAGAGACGACGGCAACCGCCGCTTTCCTGCGGACAGCTGCGGAGAGCCGAAGTCTACGTCTCTAGCGGACTGCATCATAGCGAAAAGCTTTTCCAGCGTGTCTCGCAGGGAGAAAGCTTGCCAGCACACTGCACGCATCCCGCCCTTGCCCAGAAACATATATTTGCTGAACACTCCAAAAACACTACTCTTTCGTGGGCAAGCTTCAAACTGCTGTCAGACATCTGTGCTCTCTATTTTGTGGTGTCCTGCTCGTTGAAGAAGAGTGCACAGCTCCACCTGACATTCAGTGCACAGCGAAGTCAACTGCAAAAAACCAGCAGCTGCTCACTCCCAAACACAAGGCGCTGTCTATGTCCTTGCTTCCCGAGCAATTCAGCACAGCCCTTCTTCTCTGCAGCTGCCATCGAGATCTCTGCAACTTGTAAACTCAGGGCACGAACAAGAATTCTCCAGATTCGTCTGCATCAGGACCAAGTCAAAACGCAGGAAAGTCGTCCCGGAGCACCTGCCAGAAGCATGCCAGCGGTTAACTGAAAGCGCAGGCAGCTGCAGCCAACGTCCTCTAGCAGTGCCAAGGCTGCGCACACAAGCCGGTTTCGTTCTTCGCCTCTCAGAAGCAACCGCTCTCCCCGGCTGCCGGAGGCGAAGAAGCGGCTACTAGGTGTACTGCTGACGTGAACCGCAGTTGTAGGCTGCAAAGCGCGGCTTCGGCAGAAAGACGCCGGCAACCGGCGCTGCCCTGCGGACAGCTGCCGAGAGTCGAAGTCTGCGTCTCTAGCGGACTGCATCATAGCGAAAAGCTTTTCCAGTGTGTCTCGCAGGGAGAAAGCTTGCCAGCACACTGCACGCATCCCGCCCTTGCCCAGAAACATATATTTGCTGAACACTCCAAAAACACTACTCTTTCCTAGGCAAGCTTCAAACTGCTGTCAGACATCTGTGCTCTCTGTTTTGTGGTGTCCTGCTCGTTGTAGAAGAGTGCACAGCTCCACCTGACATTCAGTGCACAGCGAAGTCAACTGCAAAAAACCAGCAGCTGCTCACTCCCAAACACAAGGCGCGGTCTATGTCCTTGCTTCCCGAGCAATTCAGCACAGCCCTTCTTTTCTGCAGCTGCCATCGAGATCTCTGCAACTCGTAAACTCAGGGTACGGACAAGAATTCTCCAGATTCGTCTGCATCAGGACCAAGTCAAAACGCAGGAAAGTCGTCCTGGAGCACCTGCCAGACGCAAGCCAGCGGTGAACTGAAAGGGCTGGCAGCTGCAGCCACCGTCTTCTAGCAGTGCCAAGGCAGCGCACACAAGCCGGTTTCGTTCTTCGCCTCTCAGAAGCCAACCGCTCTCCCCGGCTGCCGGAGGCGAAGAAGCGGCTACTAGGTGCACCGCTGACGTGAACCGCACTAGTAGGCTTCAAAGCGCGGTTTCGGCACAAAGAAGCCGGCAACCGCCGCTTTCCTGCGGACAGCTGCCGAAAGCCGAAGTCTGCGTCTCTAGCGGACTGCATCATAGCGAAAAGCTTTTCCAGCGTGTCTCGCAGGGAGAAAGCTTGCCAGCACTGTGCACGCATCCCGCCCTTGCCCAGAAACATGGATTTGCTGAACACTCCAAAAACACTACTCTTTCCTAGGCAAGCTTCAAAATGCTGTCACACATCTGTGCTCTCTGTTTTCTGCTGCCCTGCTCGTTGTAGAAGATTGCACATGTCCACCTGACATTCAGTGCCCAGCGAAGTCAACTGCAAAAAGCCAGCAGCTGCTCACTCCCAAACACAAGGCGCTGTCTATGTCCTTGCTTCCCGAGGAACTCAGCGCAGCCCTTCTTCTCTGCATCTCGGAATCTCAGGGCACGAACAAGAATTCTCCAGATTCGTTTGCATCAGGACCAAGTCAAAACGCAGGAAAGTCGTCCTGGAGCACCTGCCAGAAGCATGCCAGCGGTAAACTGAAAGGTCTGGCAGCTGCAGCCTCCGTCTTCTAGCAGTGCCAAGGCAGCGCACACAAGCCGGTTTCGTTCTTCGCCTCTCAGAAGCCAACCGCTCTCCGCAGCTGCCGGAGGCGAAGAAGCGTCTACTAGGTGCACCACTGACGTGAACCGCACTTGTAGGCTGCAAAGCGCGGTTTCGGCAGAAAGAAGCCGGCAACCGCCGCTTCCCTGCGGACAGCTGCCGAAAGCTGAAGTCTGCGTCTCTAGCGGACTGCATCATAGCGAAAAGCTTTTCCAGCGTGTCTCGCAGGGAGAAAGCTTGCCAGCGCAGTGCACGCATCCCGCCCTTGCCCAGAAACATATTTGCTGAACACTCCAAAAACACTACTCTTTCCTAGGCAAGCTTCACACTGCTGTCAGACGTGCGTGCTCTCTGTTTTGTGGTGTCCTGCTCGTTGTAGAAGAGTGCACAGCTCCACCTGACATTCAGTGCACAGCGAAGTCAACTGCAAAAAACCAGCAGCTGCTCACTCCCAAACACAAGGCGCTTTCTATGTCCTTGCTTCCCGAGCAATTCAGCACAGCCCTCCTTCTCTGCAGCTGCCATCGAGATCTCTGCAACTCGTAAACTCAGGGTACGAACAAGAATTCTCCAGATTCGTCTGCATCAGGACCAAGTCAAAACGCAGGAAAGTCGTCCTGGAGCACCTGCCAGACGCAAGCCAGCGGTGAACTGAAAGGGCTGGCAGCTGCAGCCACCGTCTTCTAGCAGTGCCAAGGCTGCGCAAACAAGCCGGTTTCGTTCTTCGCCTCTCAGAAGCCAACCGCTCTCCCCGGCTGCCGGAGGCGAAGAAGCGGCTACTAGGTGCACCGCTGACGTGAACCGCACTAGTAGGCTTCAAAGCGCGGTTTCGGCACAAAGAAGCCGGCAACCGCCGCTTCCCTGCGGACAGCTGCCGAAAGCCGAAGTCTGCGTCTCTAGCGGACTGCATCATAGCGAAAAGCTTTTCCAGCGTGTCTCGCAGGGAGAAAGCTTGCCAGCACTGTGCACGCATCCCGCCCTTGCCCAGAAACATGGATTTGCTAAACACTCCAAAAACACTACTCTTTCGTGGGCAAGCTTCAAACTGCTGTCAGACATCTGTGCTCTCTATTTTGTGGTGTCCTGCTCGTTGAAGAAGAGTGCACAGCTCCACCTGACATTCAGTGCACAGCGAAGTCAACTGCAAAAAGCCAGCAGCTGCTCACTCCCAAACACAAGGCGCTGTCTATGTCCTTGCTTCCCGAGAAACTCAGCGCAGCCCTTCTTCTCTGCATCTCGGAATCTCAGGGCACGAACAAGAATTCTCCAGATTCGTTTGCATCAGGACCAAGTCAAAACGCAGGAAAGTCGTCCTGGAGCACCTGCCAGAAGCATGCCAGCGGTAAACTGAAAGGGCTGGCAGCGGCAGCCACCGTCCTCTAGCAGTGCCAAGGCAGCGCACACAAGCCGGTTTCGTTCTTCGCCACTCAGAAGCCAACCGCTGTCCCCGGCTGCCGGAGGCCAAGAAGCGGCTACTAGGTGCACCACAGACGTGAACCGCACTTGTAGGCTGCAAAGCGCGGTTTCGGCAGAAAGAAGCCGGCAACCGCCGCTTCCCTGCGGACAGCTGCGGAGTGCTGAAGTCTGCGTCTCTAGCGGACTGCATCATAGCGAAAAGCTTTTCCAGCGTTTATCGCAGGGAGAAAGCTTGCCAGCAGAGTGCATGCATGCCGCCCTTGCCCAGAAACATATATTTGCTGAACACTCCAAAAACACTACTCTTTCCTAGGCAAGCTTCAAACTGCTGTCAGACATCTGTGCTCTCTGTTTTGTGGTGTCCTGCTCGTTGTAGAAGTGTGCACAGCTCCACCTGACATTCAGTGCCCAGCGAAGTCAACTGCAAAAAACCAGCAGCTGCTCACTCCCAAACACAAGGCGCTTTCTATGTCCTTGCTTCCCGAGCAATTCAGCACAGCCCTCCTTCTCTGCAGCTGCCATCGAGATCTCTGCAACTCGTAAACTCAGGGTACGGACAAGAATTCTCCAGATTCGTCTGCATCAGGACCAAGTCAAAACGCAGGAAAGTCGTCCTGGAGCACCTGCCAGACGCATGCCAGCGGTGAATTGAAAGGGCTGTCAGCTTCAGCCACCGTCTTCTAGCAGTGCCAAGGCTGCGCACACAAGCCGGTTTCATTCTTCGCCTCTCAGAAGCCAACCGCTCTCCCCGGCTGCCGGAGGCCAAGAAGCGGCTACTAGGTGCACTGCTGACGTGAACCGCACTTGTAGGCTTCAAAGCGCGGCTTCGGCAGAGAGACGACGGCAACCGCCGCTTTCCTGCGGACAGCTGCGGAGAGCCGAAGTCTACGTCTCTAGCGGACTGCATCATACCGAAAAGCTTTTCCAGCGTGTCTCGCAGGGAGAAAGCTTGCCAGCACACTGCACGCATCCCGCCCTTGCCCAGAAACATATATTTGCTGAACACTCCAAAAACACTACTCTTTCGTGGGCAAGCTTCAAACTGCTGTCAGACATCTGTGCTCTCTATTTTGTGGTGTCCTGCTCGTTGAAGAAGAGTGCACAGCTCCACCTGACATTCAGTGCACAGCGAAGTCAACTGCAAAAAGCCAGCAGCTGCTCACTCCCAAACACAAGGCGCTGTCTATGTCCTTGCTTCCCGAGCAACTCAGCACAGCCCTTCTTATCTGCATCTCGTAAACTCAGGGTACGGAAAAGAATTCTCCAGATTCGTCTGCATCCGGACCAAGTCAAAACGCAGGAAAGTCGTCCTGGAGCACCTGCCAGACGCATGCCAGCGGTGAACTGAAAGGGCTGGCAGCTGCAGCCACCGTCTTCTAGCAGTGCCAAGGCTGCGCACACAATCCGGTTTCGTTCTTCGCCTCTCAGAAGCCAACCGCTCTCCCCGGCTGCCATAGGCGAAGAAGCGGCTACTAGGTGCACCGCTAACGTGAACCGCACTTGTAGGCTTCAAAGCGCGGTTTCGGCACAAAGAAGCCGGCAACCGCCGCTTCCCTGCGGACAGCTGCGGAGAGCCGAAGTCTGCGTCTCTAGCGGACTGCATCATAGCGAAAATCTTTTCCAGCGTGTCTCGCAGGGAGAAAGCTTGCCAGCGCAGTGCACGCATCCCGCCCTTGCCCAGAAACATATATTTGCTGAACACTCCAAAAACACTACTCTTTCCTAGGCAAGCTTCAAACTGCTATCAGACATCTGTGCTCTCTGTTTTGTGGTGTCCTGCTCGTTGTAGAAGAGTGCACAGCTCCACCTGACATTCAGTGCACAGCGAAGTCAACTGCAAAAAACCAGCAGCTGCTCACTCCCAAACACAAGGCGCTGTCTATGTCATTGCTTCCCGAGCAATTCAGCACAGCCCTTCTTTTCTGCAGCTGCCATCGAGATCTCTGCAACTCGTAAACTCAGGGTACGGACAAGAATTCTCCAGATTCGTCTGCATCCGGACCAAGTCAAAACGCAGGAAAGTCGTCCTGGAGCACCTGCCAGAAGCATGCCAGCGGTGAACTGAAAGGGCTGGCAGCTGTAGCCACTGTCTTCTAGCAGTGCCAAGGCTGCGCACACAAGCCGGTTTCGTTCTTCGCCTCTCCGAAGCCAACCGCTCTCCCCGGCTGCCGGAGGCGGAGAATCGGCTACTAGATGCACCGATGACGTGAACCGCACTTGTAGGCTGCAAAGCGCGGTTTCGGCAGAAAGAAGCCGGCAACCGCCGCTTCCCTGCGGACAGCTGCGGAGAGCTGAAGTCTGCGTCTCTAGCGGACTGCATCATAGCGAAAAGCTTTTCCAGCGTGTCTCGCAGGGAGAAAGCTTGCCAGCGCAGTGCACGCATCCCGCCCTTGCCCAGAAACATATATTTGCTGAACACTCCAAAAACACTACTCTTTCCTAGGCAAGCTTCAAACTGCTGTCAGACATCTGTGCTCTCTGTTTTGTGGTGTCCTGCTCGTTGTAGAAGAGTGCACAGCTCCACCTGACATTCAGTGCACAGCGAAGTCAACTGCAAAAAACCAGCAGCTGCTTACTCCCAAACACAAGGCGCTGTCTATGTCCTTGCTTCCCGAGCAATTCAGCACAGCCCTTCTTCTCTGCAGCTGCCATCGAGATCTCTGCAACTCGTAAACTCAGGGTACGAACAAGAATTCTCCAGATTCGTCTGCATCCGGACCAAGTCAAAACGCAGGAAAGTCGTCCTGGAGCACCTGCCAGAAGCATGCCAGCGGTAAACTGAAAGGTCTGGCAGCTGCAGCCACCGTCTTCTAGCAGTGCCAAGGCTGCGCAAAGAAGCCGGTTTCGTTCTTCGCCTCTCAGAAGCCAACCGCTCCCTGCGGCTGCCGGAGGCGAAGAAGCGTCTAGTAGGTGCACCACTGACGTGAACCGCACTTGTAGGCTGCAAAGCGCGGTTTCGGCAGAAAGAAGCCGGCAACCGCCGCTTCCCTGCGGACAGCTGCCGAAAGCCGAAGTCTGCGTCTCTAGCGGACTGCATCATAGCGAAAAGCTTTTCCAGCGTGTCTCGCAGGGAGAAAGCTTGCCAGCGCAGTGCACGCATCCCGCCCTTGCCCAGAAACATATATTTGCTGAACACTCCAAAAACACTACTCTTTCCTAGGCAAGCTTCAAACTGCTGTCAGACATCTGTGCTCTCTGTTTTGTGGTGTCCTGCTCGTTGTAGAAGAGTGCACAGCTCCACCTGACATTCAGTGCACAGCGAAGTCAACTGCAAAAAACCAGCAGCTGCTTACTCCCAAACACAAGGCGCTGTCTATGTCCTTGCTTCCCGAGCAACTCAGCACAGCCCTTCTTTTCTGCAGCTGCCATCGAGATCTCTGCAACTCGTAAACTCAGGGTACGAACAAGAATTCTCCAGATTCGTCTGCATCAGGACCAAGTCAAAACGCAGGAAAGTCGTCCTGGAGCACCTGCCAGAAGCATGCCAGCGGTAAACTGAAAGGGCTGGCAGCTGCAGCCACCGTCCTCTAGCAGTGCCAAGGCAGCGCACACAAGCCGGTTTCGTTCTTCGCCACTCAGAAGCCAACCGCTCTCCCCGGCTGCCGGAGGCCAAGAAGCGGCTACTAGGTGCACCACAGACGTGAACCGCACTTGTAGGCTGCAAAGCGCGGTTTCGGCAGAAAGAAGCCGGCAACCGCCGCTTCCCTGCGGACAGCTGCGGAGAGCTGAAGTCTGCGTCTCTAGCGGACTGCATCATAGCGAAAAGCTTTTCCAGCGTTTATCGCAGGGAGAAAGCTTGCCAGCAGAGTGCATGCATGCCGCCCTTGCCCAGAAACATATATTTGCTGAACACTCCAAAAACACTACTCTTTCCTAGGCAAGCTTCAAACTGCTATCAGACATCTGTGCTCTCTGTTTTGTGGTGTCCTGCTCGTTGTAGAAGAGTGCACAGCTCCACCTGACATTCAGTGCACAGCGAAGTCAACTGCAAAAAACCAGCAGCTGCTCACTCCCAAACACAAGGCGCTTTCTATGTCCTTGCTTCCTGAGCAATTCAGCACAGCCCTCCTTCTCTGCAGCTGCCATCGAGATCTCTGCAACTCGTAAACTCAGGGTACGAACAAGAATTCTCCAGATTCGTCTGCATCAGGACCAAGTCAAACAGCAGGAAAGTCGTCCTGGAGCACCTGCCAGACGCATGCCAGCGGTGAATTGAAAGGGCTGTCAGCTTCAGCCACCGTCTTCTAGCAGTGCCAAGGCTGCGCACACAAGCCGGTTTCATTCTTCGCCTCTCAGAAGCCAACCGCTCTCCCCGGCTGCCGGAGGCCAAGAAGCGGCTACTAGGTGCACTGCTGACGTGAACCGCACTTGTAGGCTTCAAAGCGCGGCTTCGGCAGAGAGACGACGGCAACCGCCGCTTTCCTGCGGACAGCTGCGGAGAGCCGAAGTCTACGTCTCTAGCGGACTGCATCATACCGAAAAGCTTTTCCAGCGTGTCTCGCAGGGAGAAAGCTTGCCAGCACACTGCACGCATCCCGCCCTTGCCCAGAAACATATATTTGCTGAACACTCCAAAAACACTACTCTTTCGTGGGCAAGCTTCAAACTGCTGTCAGACATCTGTGCTCTCTATTTTGTGGTGTCCTGCTCGTTGAAGAAGAGTGCACAGCTCCACCTGACATTCAGTGCACAGCGAAGTCAACTGCAAAAAACCAGCAGCTGCTCACTCCCAAACACAAGGCGCTGTCTATGTCCTTGCTTCCCGAGCAATTCAGCACAGCCCTTCTTTTCTGCAGCTGCCATCGAGATCTCTGCAACTCGTAAACTCAGGGTACGGACAAGAATTCTCCAGATTCGTCTGCATCAGGACCAAGTCAAACAGCAGGAAAGTCGTCCTGGAGCACCTGCCAGAAGCATGCCAGCGGTGAACTGAAAGGGCTGGCAGCTGTAGCCACTGTCTTCTAGCAGTGCCAAGGCTGCGCACACAAGCCGGTTTCGTTCTTCGCCTCTCCGAAGCCAACCGCTCTCCCCGGCTGCCGGAGGCCAAGAAGCGGCTACAAGGTGCACTGCTGACGTGAACCGCACTTGTAGGCTTCAAAGCGCGGCTTCGGCAGAGAGACGACGGCAACCGCCGCTTTCCTGCGGACAGCTGCGGAGAGCCGAAGTCTACGTCTCTAGCGGACTGCATCATAGCGGAAAGCTTTTCCAGCGTGTCTCGCAGGGAGAAAGCTTGCCAGCACAGTGCACGCATCCCGCCCTTGCCCAGAAACATATATTTGCTGAACACTCCAAAAACACTACTCTTTCGTGGGCAAGCTTCAAACTGCTGTCAGACATCTGTGCTCTCTATTTTGTGGTGTCCTGCTCGTTGAAGAAGAGTGCACAGCTCCACCTGACATTCAGTGCACAGCGAAGTCAACTGCAAAAAACCAGCAGCTGCTCACTCCCAAACACAAGGCGCTGTCTATGTCCTTGCTTCCCGAGCAATTCAGCACAGCCCTTCTTCTCTGCAGCTGCCATCGAGATCTCTGCAACTTGTAAACTCAGGGCACGAACAAGAATTCTCCAGATTCGTCTGCATCAGGACCAAGTCAAAACGCAGGAAAGTCGTCCCGGAGCACCTGCCAGAAGCATGCCAGCGGTTAAATGAAAGCGCAGGCAGCTGCAGCCAACGTCCTCTAGCCGTGCCAAGGCTGCGCACACAAGCCGGTTTCGTTCTTCGCCTCTCAGAAGCAACCGCTCTCCCCGGCTGCCGGAGGCCAAGAAGCGGCTACTAGGTGTACTGCTGACGTGAACCGCAGTTGTAGGCTGCAAAGCGCGGCTTCGGCAGAAAGACGCCGGCAACCGGCGCTGCCCTGCGGACAGCTGCCGAGAGTCGAAGTCTGCGTCTCTAGCGGACTGCATCATAGCGAAAAGCTTTTCCAGTGTGTCTCGCAGGGAGAAAGCTTGCCAGCACACTGCACGCATCCCGCCCTTGCCCAGAAACATATATTTGCTGAACACTCCAAAAACACTACTCTTTCCTAGGCAAGCTTCAAACTGCTGTCAGACATCTGTGCTCTCTGTTTTGTGGTGTCCTGCTCGTTGTAGAAGAGTGCACAGCTCCACCTGACATTCAGTGCACAGCGAAGTCAACTGCAAAAAACCAGCAGCTGCTCACTCCCAAACACAAGGCGCTGTCTATGTCCTTGCTTCCCGAGCAATTCAGCACAGCCCTTCTTCTCTGCAGCTGCCATCGAGATCTCTGCAACTCGTAAACTCAGGGTACGAACAAGAATTCTCCAGATTCGTCTGCATCAGGACCAAGTCAAAACGCAGGAAAGTCGTCCTGGAGCACCCTCCAGAAGCATGCCAGCGGATAACTGAAAGCGCAGGCAGCGGCAGCCACCGTCCTCTAGCAGTGCCAAGGCAGCGCACACAAGCCGGTTTCGTTCTTCGCCACTCAGAAGCCAACCGCTCTCCCCGGCTGCCGGAGGCCGAGAAGCGGCTACTAGGTGCACCACAGACGTGAACCGCACTTGTAGGCTGCAAAGCGCGGTCTCGGCAGAAAGAAGCCGGCAACCGCCGCTTCCCTGCGGACAGCTGCCGAGAGCCGAAGTCTGCGTCTCTAGCGGACTGCATCATAGCGAAAAGCTTTTCCAGCGTGTCTCGCAGGGAGAAAGCTTGCCAGCGCAGTGCACGCATCCCGCCCTTGCCCAGAAACATATATTTGCTGAACACTCCAAAAACACTACTCTTTCCTAGGCAAGCTTCAAACTGCTGTCAGACATCTGTGCTCTCTGTTTTGTGGTGTCCTGCTCGTTGTAGAAGAGTGCACAGCTCCACCTGACATTCAGTGCACAGCGAAGTCAACTGCAAAAAACCAGCAGCTGCTTACTCCCAAACACAAGGCGCTGTCTATGTCCTTGCTTCCCGAGCAACTCAGCACAGCCCTTCTTTTCTGCAGCTGCCATCGAGATCTCTGCAACTCGTAAACTCAGGGTACGAACAAGAATTCTCCAGATTCGTCTGCATCAGGACCAAGTCAAAACGCAGGAAAGTCGTCCTGGAGCACCTGCCAGAAGCATGCCAGCGGTAAACTGAAAGGGCTGGCAGCTGCAGCCACCGTCCTCTAGCAGTGCCAAGGCAGCGCACACAAGCCGGTTTCGTTCTTCGCCACTCAGAAGCCAACCGCTCTCCCCGGCTGCCGGAGGCCAAGAAGCGGCTACTAGGTGCACCACAGACGTGAACCGCACTTGTAGGCTGCAAAGCGCGGTTTCGGCAGAAAGAAGCCGGCAACCGCCGCTTCCCTGCGGACAGCTGCGGAGAGCTGAAGTCTGCGTCTCTAGCGGACTGCATCATAGCGAAAAGCTTTTCCAGCGTTTATCGCAGGGAGAAAGCTTGCCAGCAGAGTGCATGCATGCCGCCCTTGCCCAGAAACATATATTTGCTGAACACTCCAAAAACACTACTCTTTCCTAGGCAAGCTTCAAACTGCTATCAGACATCTGTGCTCTCTGTTTTGTGGTGTCCTGCTCGTTGTAGAAGAGTGCACAGCTCCACCTGACATTCAGTGCACAGCGAAGTCAACTGCAAAAAACCAGCAGCTGCTCACTCCCAAACACAAGGCGCTTTCTATGTCCTTGCTTCCTGAGCAATTCAGCACAGCCCTCCTTCTCTGCAGCTGCCATCGAGATCTCTGCAACTCGTAAACTCAGGGTACGAACAAGAATTCTCCAGATTCGTCTGCATCAGGACCAAGTCAAACAGCAGGAAAGTCGTCCTGGAGCACCTGCCAGACGCATGCCAGCGGTGAATTGAAAGGGCTGTCAGCTTCAGCCACCGTCTTCTAGCAGTGCCAAGGCTGCGCACACAAGCCGGTTTCATTCTTCGCCTCTCAGAAGCCAACCGCTCTCCCCGGCTGCCGGAGGCCAAGAAGCGGCTACTAGGTGCACTGCTGACGTGAACCGCACTTGTAGGCTTCAAAGCGCGGCTTCGGCAGAGAGACGACGGCAACCGCCGCTTTCCTGCGGACAGCTGCGGAGAGCCGAAGTCTACGTCTCTAGCGGACTGCATCATACCGAAAAGCTTTTCCAGCGTGTCTCGCAGGGAGAAAGCTTGCCAGCACACTGCACGCATCCCGCCCTTGCCCAGAAACATATATTTGCTGAACACTCCAAAAACACTACTCTTTCGTGGGCAAGCTTCAAACTGCTGTCAGACATCTGTGCTCTCTATTTTGTGGTGTCCTGCTCGTTGAAGAAGAGTGCACAGCTCCACCTGACATTCAGTGCACAGCGAAGTCAACTGCAAAAAACCAGCAGCTGCTCACTCCCAAACACAAGGCGCTGTCTATGTCCTTGCTTCCCGAGCAATTCAGCACAGCCCTTCTTTTCTGCAGCTGCCATCGAGATCTCTGCAACTCGTAAACTCAGGGTACGGACAAGAATTCTCCAGATTCGTCTGCATCAGGACCAAGTCAAACAGCAGGAAAGTCGTCCTGGAGCACCTGCCAGAAGCATGCCAGCGGTGAACTGAAAGGGCTGGCAGCTGTAGCCACTGTCTTCTAGCAGTGCCAAGGCTGCGCACACAAGCCGGTTTCGTTCTTCGCCTCTCCGAAGCCAACCGCTCTCCCCGGCTGCCGGAGGCCAAGAAGCGGCTACAAGGTGCACTGCTGACGTGAACCGCACTTGTAGGCTTCAAAGCGCGGCTTCGGCAGAGAGACGACGGCAACCGCCGCTTTCCTGCGGACAGCTGCGGAGAGCCGAAGTCTACGTCTCTAGCGGACTGCATCATAGCGGAAAGCTTTTCCAGCGTGTCTCGCAGGGAGAAAGCTTGCCAGCACAGTGCACGCATCCCGCCCTTGCCCAGAAACATATATTTGCTGAACACTCCAAAAACACTACTCTTTCGTGGGCAAGCTTCAAACTGCTGTCAGACATCTGTGCTCTCTATTTTGTGGTGTCCTGCTCGTTGAAGAAGAGTGCACAGCTCCACCTGACATTCAGTGCACAGCGAAGTCAACTGCAAAAAACCAGCAGCTGCTCACTCCCAAACACAAGGCGCTGTCTATGTCCTTGCTTCCCGAGCAATTCAGCACAGCCCTTCTTCTCTGCAGCTGCCATCGAGATCTCTGCAACTTGTAAACTCAGGGCACGAACAAGAATTCTCCAGATTCGTCTGCATCAGGACCAAGTCAAAACGCAGGAAAGTCGTCCCGGAGCACCTGCCAGAAGCATGCCAGCGGTTAACTGAAAGCGCAGGCAGCTGCAGCCAACGTCCTCTAGCCGTGCCAAGGCTGCGCACACAAGCCGGTTTCGTTCTTCGCCTCTCAGAAGCAACCGCTCTCCCCGGCTGCCGGAGGCCAAGAAGCGGCTACTAGGTGTACTGCTGACGTGAACCGCAGTTGTAGGCTGCAAAGCGCGGCTTCGGCAGAAAGACGCCGGCAACCGGCGCTGCCCTGCGGACAGCTGCCGAGAGTCGAAGTCTGCGTCTCTAGCGGACTGCATCATAGCGAAAAGCTTTTCCAGTGTGTCTCGCAGGGAGAAAGCTTGCCAGCACACTGCACGCATCCCGCCCTTGCCCAGAAACATATATTTGCTGAACACTCCAAAAACACTACTCTTTCCTAGGCAAGCTTCAAACTGCTGTCAGACATCTGTGCTCTCTGTTTTGTGGTGTCCTGCTCGTTGTAGAAGAGTGCACAGCTCCACCTGACATTCAGTGCACAGCGAAGTCAACTGCAAAAAACCAGCAGCTGCTCACTCCCAAACACAAGGCGCTGTCTATGTCCTTGCTTCCCGAGCAATTCAGCACAGCCCTTCTTCTCTGCAGCTGCCATCGAGATCTCTGCAACTCGTAAACTCAGGGTACGAACAAGAATTCTCCAGATTCGTCTGCATCAGGACCAAGTCAAAACGCAGGAAAGTCGTCCTGGAGCACCCTCCAGAAGCATGCCAGCGGATAACTGAAAGCGCAGGCAGCGGCAGCCACCGTCCTCTAGCAGTGCCAAGGCAGCGCACACAAGCCGGTTTCGTTCTTCGCCACTCAGAAGCCAACCGCTCTCCCCGGCTGCCGGAGGCCGAGAAGCGGCTACTAGGTGCACCACAGACGTGAACCGCACTTGTAGGCTGCAAAGCGCGGTCTCGGCAGAAAGAAGCCGGCAACCGCCGCTTCCCTGCGGACAGCTGCCGAGAGCCGAAGTCTGCGTCTCTAGCGGACTGCATCATAGCGAAAAGCTTTTCCAGCGTGTCTCGCAGGGAGAAAGCTTGCCAGCGCAGTGCACGCATCCCGCCCTTGCCCAGAAACATATATTTGCTGAACACTCCAAAAACACTACTCTTTCCTAGGCAAGCTTCAAACTGCTGTCAGACATCTGTGCTCTCTGTTTTGTGGTGTCCTGCTCGTTGTAGAAGAGTGCACAGCTCCACCTGACATTCAGTGCACAGCGAAGTCAACTGCAAAAAACCAGCAGCTGCTTACTCCCAAACACAAGGCGCTGTCTATGTCCTTGCTTCCCGAGCAACTCAGCACAGCCCTTCTTTTCTGCAGCTGCCATCGAGATCTCTGCAACTCGTAAACTCAGGGTACGAACAAGAATTCTCCAGATTCGTCTGCATCAGGACCAAGTCAAAACGCAGGAAAGTCGTCCTGGAGCACCTGCCAGAAGCATGCCAGCGGTAAACTGAAAGGGCTGGCAGCTGCAGCCACCGTCCTCTAGCAGTGCCAAGGCAGCGCACACAAGCCGGTTTCGTTCTTCGCCACTCAGAAGCCAACCGCTCTCCCCGGCTGCCGGAGGCCAAGAAGCGGCTACTAGGTGCACCACAGACGTGAACCGCACTTGTAGGCTGCAAAGCGCGGTTTCGGCAGAAAGAAGCCGGCAACCGCCGCTTCCCTGCGGACAGCTGCGGAGAGCTGAAGTCTGCGTCTCTAGCGGACTGCATCATAGCGAAAAGCTTTTCCAGCGTTTATCGCAGGGAGAAAGCTTGCCAGCAGAGTGCATGCATGCCGCCCTTGCCCAGAAACATATATTTGCTGAACACTCCAAAAACACTACTCTTTCCTAGGCAAGCTTCAAACTGCTATCAGACATCTGTGCTCTCTGTTTTGTGGTGTCCTGCTCGTTGTAGAAGAGTGCACAGCTCCACCTGACATTCAGTGCACAGCGAAGTCAACTGCAAAAAACCAGCAGCTGCTCACTCCCAAACACAAGGCGCTTTCTATGTCCTTGCTTCCTGAGCAATTCAGCACAGCCCTCCTTCTCTGCAGCTGCCATCGAGATCTCTGCAACTCGTAAACTCAGGGTACGAACAAGAATTCTCCAGATTCGTCTGCATCAGGACCAAGTCAAACAGCAGGAAAGTCGTCCTGGAGCACCTGCCAGACGCATGCCAGCGGTGAATTGAAAGGGCTGTCAGCTTCAGCCACCGTCTTCTAGCAGTGCCAAGGCTGCGCACACAAGCCGGTTTCATTCTTCGCCTCTCAGAAGCCAACCGCTCTCCCCGGCTGCCGGAGGCCAAGAAGCGGCTACTAGGTGCACTGCTGACGTGAACCGCACTTGTAGGCTTCAAAGCGCGGCTTCGGCAGAGAGACGACGGCAACCGCCGCTTTCCTGCGGACAGCTGCGGAGAGCCGAAGTCTACGTCTCTAGCGGACTGCATCATACCGAAAAGCTTTTCCAGCGTGTCTCGCAGGGAGAAAGCTTGCCAGCACACTGCACGCATCCCGCCCTTGCCCAGAAACATATATTTGCTGAACACTCCAAAAACACTACTCTTTCGTGGGCAAGCTTCAAACTGCTGTCAGACATCTGTGCTCTCTATTTTGTGGTGTCCTGCTCGTTGAAGAAGAGTGCACAGCTCCACCTGACATTCAGTGCACAGCGAAGTCAACTGCAAAAAACCAGCAGCTGCTCACTCCCAAACACAAGGCGCTGTCTATGTCCTTGCTTCCCGAGCAATTCAGCACAGCCCTTCTTTTCTGCAGCTGCCATCGAGATCTCTGCAACTCGTAAACTCAGGGTACGGACAAGAATTCTCCAGATTCGTCTGCATCAGGACCAAGTCAAACAGCAGGAAAGTCGTCCTGGAGCACCTGCCAGAAGCATGCCAGCGGTGAACTGAAAGGGCTGGCAGCTGTAGCCACTGTCTTCTAGCAGTGCCAAGGCTGCGCACACAAGCCGGTTTCGTTCTTCGCCTCTCCGAAGCCAACCGCTCTCCCCGGCTGCCGGAGGCCAAGAAGCGGCTACAAGGTGCACTGCTGACGTGAACCGCACTTGTAGGCTTCAAAGCGCGGCTTCGGCAGAGAGACGACGGCAACCGCCGCTTTCCTGCGGACAGCTGCGGAGAGCCGAAGTCTACGTCTCTAGCGGACTGCATCATAGCGGAAAGCTTTTCCAGCGTGTCTCGCAGGGAGAAAGCTTGCCAGCACAGTGCACGCATCCCGCCCTTGCCCAGAAACATATATTTGCTGAACACTCCAAAAACACTACTCTTTCGTGGGCAAGCTTCAAACTGCTGTCAGACATCTGTGCTCTCTATTTTGTGGTGTCCTGCTCGTTGAAGAAGAGTGCACAGCTCCACCTGACATTCAGTGCACAGCGAAGTCAACTGCAAAAAACCAGCAGCTGCTCACTCCCAAACACAAGGCGCTGTCTATGTCCTTGCTTCCCGAGCAATTCAGCACAGCCCTTCTTCTCTGCAGCTGCCATCGAGATCTCTGCAACTTGTAAACTCAGGGCACGAACAAGAATTCTCCAGATTCGTCTGCATCAGGACCAAGTCAAAACGCAGGAAAGTCGTCCCGGAGCACCTGCCAGAAGCATGCCAGCGGTTAACTGAAAGCGCAGGCAGCTGCAGCCAACGTCCTCTAGCCGTGCCAAGGCTGCGCACACAAGCCGGTTTCGTTCTTCGCCTCTCAGAAGCAACCGCTCTCCCCGGCTGCCGGAGGCCAAGAAGCGGCTACTAGGTGTACTGCTGACGTGAACCGCAGTTGTAGGCTGCAAAGCGCGGCTTCGGCAGAAAGACGCCGGCAACCGGCGCTGCCCTGCGGACAGCTGCCGAGAGTCGAAGTCTGCGTCTCTAGCGGACTGCATCATAGCGAAAAGCTTTTCCAGTGTGTCTCGCAGGGAGAAAGCTTGCCAGCACACTGCACGCATCCCGCCCTTGCCCAGAAACATATATTTGCTGAACACTCCAAAAACACTACTCTTTCCTAGGCAAGCTTCAAACTGCTGTCAGACATCTGTGCTCTCTGTTTTGTGGTGTCCTGCTCGTTGTAGAAGAGTGCACAGCTCCACCTGACATTCAGTGCACAGCGAAGTCAACTGCAAAAAACCAGCAGCTGCTCACTCCCAAACACAAGGCGCTGTCTATGTCCTTGCTTCCCGAGCAATTCAGCACAGCCCTTCTTCTCTGCAGCTGCCATCGAGATCTCTGCAACTCGTAAACTCAGGGTACGAACAAGAATTCTCCAGATTCGTCTGCATCAGGACCAAGTCAAAACGCAGGAAAGTCGTCCTGGAGCACCCTCCAGAAGCATGCCAGCGGATAACTGAAAGCGCAGGCAGCGGCAGCCACCGTCCTCTAGCAGTGCCAAGGCAGCGCACACAAGCCGGTTTCGTTCTTCGCCACTCAGAAGCCAACCGCTCTCCCCGGCTGCCGGAGGCCGAGAAGCGGCTACTAGGTGCACCACAGACGTGAACCGCACTTGTAGGCTGCAAAGCGCGGTCTCGGCAGAAAGAAGCCGGCAACCGCCGCTTCCCTGCGGACAGCTGCCGAGAGCCGAAGTCTGCGTCTCTAGCGGACTGCATCATAGCGAAAAGCTTTTCCAGCGTGTCTCGCAGGGAGAAAGCTTGCCAGCGCAGTGCACGCATCCCGCCCTTGCCCAGAAACATGAATTTGCTGAACACTCCAAAAACACTACTCTTTCCTAGGCAAGATTCAAACTGCTGTCAGACGTGCGTTCTCTCTGTTTTCTGCTGCCCTGCTCATCGTAGAGGAGTGCACAGCTCACCCTGGCATTCAGTGCACAGCGAAGTCAATAGCAAAAAACCAGCAGCTGCTCACTCCCAAACACAAGGCGCTGTCGATGTCCTTGCTTCCCGAGCAACTCAGCGCAGCCCTTCTTCTCTGCATCTCGGAAGCTCAGGGCACGAAAAAGAATTCTCCAGATTCGTCTGCATCAGGACCAGGTCAAAACGCAGGAAAGTCGTCCTGGAGCACCTGCCAGACGCATGCCAGCGGTGAACTGAAAGGGCTGGCAGCTGCAGCCACTGTCTTCTAGCAGTGCCAAGGCAGCGCACACAAGCCGGTTTCGTTCTTCGCCTCTCAGAAGCCAACCGCTCTCCCCGGCTGCCGGAGGCGGAGAATCGGCTACTAGATGCACCGCTGACGTCAACCGCACTTGTAGGCTGCAAAGCGCGGTTTCGGCAGAAAGAAGCCGGCAACCGCCGCTTCCCTGCGGACAGCTGCGGAGAGCCGAAGTCTGCGTCTCTAGCGGACTGCATCATAGCGAAAAGCTTTTCCAGCGTGTCTCGCAGGGAGAAAGCTTGCCCGCGCAGTGCACGCATCCCGCCCTTGCCCAGAAACATATATTTGCTGAACACTCCAAAAACACTACTCTTTCCTAGGCAAGCTTCAAACTGCTGTCAGACATCTGTGCTCTCTGTTTTGTGGTGTCCTGCTCGTTGTAGAAGAGTGCACAGCTCCACCTGACATTCAGTGCACAGCGAAGTCAATTGCAAAAAACCAGCAGCTGCTCACTCCCAAACACAAGGCGCGGTCTATGTCCTTGCTTCCCGAGCAATTCAGCACAGCCCTTCTTCTCTGCATCTCGGAATCTCAGGGCACGAACAAGAATTCTCCAGATTCGTTTGCATCAGGACCAAGTCAAAACGCAGGAAAGTCGTCCTGGAGCACCTGCCAGAAGCATGCCAGCGGTAAACTGAAAGGTCTGGCAGCTGCAGCCTCCGTCTTCTAGCAGTGCCAAGGCAGCGCACACAAGCCGGTTTCGTTCTTCGCCTCTCAGAAGCCAACCGCTCTCCGCAGCTGCCGGAGGCAAAGAAGCGTCTACTAGGTGCACCACAGACGTGAACCGCACTTGTAGGCTGCAAAGCGCGGTTTCGGCAGAAAGGAGCCGGCAACCGCCGCTTCCCTGCGGACAGCTGCCGAAAGCCGAAGTCTGCGTCTCTAGCGGACTGCATCATAGCGAAAAGCTTTTCCAGCGTGTCTCGCAGGGAGAAAGCTTGCCAGCGCAGTGCACGCATCCCGCCCTTGCCCAGAAACATATTTGCTGAACACTCCAAAAACACTACTCTTTCCTAGGCAAGCTTCAAACTGCTGTCAGACGTGCGTGCTCTCTGTTTTCTGCTGCCCTGCTCACTGTAGAAGAGTGCACAGCTCCACCTGACATTCAGTGCACAGCGAAGTCAAGTGCAAAAAGCCAGCAGCTGCTCACTCCCAAAAACAAGGCGCTGTCTATGTCCTTGCTTCCCGAGAAACTCAGCGCAGCCCTTCTTCTCTGCATCTCGGAATCTCAGGGCACGAACAAGAATTCTCCATATTCGTTTGCATCAGGACCAAGTCAAAACGCAGGAAAGTCGTCCTGGAGCACCTGCCAGAAGCATGCCAGCGGTAAACTGAAAGGGCTGGCAGCGGCAGCCACCGTCCTCTAGCAGTGCCAAGGCAGCGCACACAAGCCGGTTTCGTTCTTCGCCACTCAGAAGCCAACCGCTCTCCCCGGCTGCCATAGGCGAAGAAGCGGCTACTAGGTGCACCGCTAACGTGAACCGCACTTGTAGGCTTCAAAGCGCGGTTTCGGCACAAAGAAGCCGGCAACCGCCGCTTCCCTGCGGACAGCTGCGGAGAGCCGAAGTCTGCGTCTCTAGCGGACTGCATCATAGCGAAAAGCTTTTCCAGCGTGTCTCGCAGGGAGAAAGCTTGCCAGCGCAGTGCACGCATCCCGCCCTTGCCCAGAAACATATATTTGCTGAACACTCCAAAAACACTACTCTTTCCTAGGCAAGCTTCAAACTGCTATCAGACATCTGTGCTCTCTGTTTTGTGGTGTCCTGCTCGTTGTAGAAGAGTGCACAGCTCCACCTGACATTCAGTGCACAGCGAAGTCAACTGCAAAAAACCAGCAGCTGCTCACTCCCAAACACAAGGCGCTGTCTATGTCATTGCTTCCCGAGCAATTCAGCACAGCCCTTCTTTTCTGCAGCTGCCATCGAGATCTCTGCAACTCGTAAACTCAGGGTACGGACAAGAATTCTCCAGATTCGTCTTCATCAGGACCAAGTCAAAACGCAGGAAAGTCGTCCTGGAGCACCTGCCAGAAGCATGCCAGCGGTGAACTGAAAGGGCTGGCAGCTGTAGCCACTGTCTTCTAGCAGTGCCAAGGCTGCGCACACAAGCCGGTTTCGTTCTTCGCCTCTCCGAAGCCAACCGCTCTCCCCGGCTGCCGGAGGCGGAGAATCGGCTACTAGATGCACCGCTGACGTGAACCGCACTTGTAGGCTGCAAAGCGCGGTTTCGGCAGAAAGAAGCCGGCAACCGCCGCTTCCCTGCGGACAGCTGCGGAGAGCTGAAGTCTGCGTCTCTAGCGGACTGCATCATAGCGAAAAGCTTTTCCAGCGTTTATCGCAGGGAGAAAGCTTGCCAGCGCAGTGCACGCATCCCGCCCTTGCCCAGAAACATATATTTGCTGAACACTCCAAAAACACTACTCTTTCCTAGGCAAGCTTCAAACTGCTGTCAGACATCTGTGCTCTCTGTTTTGTGGTGTCCTGCTCGTTGTAGAAGAGTGCACAGCTCCACCTGACATTCAGTGCACAGCGAAGTCAACTGCAAAAAACCAGCAGCTGCTTACTCCCAAACACAAGGCGCTGTCTATGTCCTTGCTTCCCGAGCAACTCAGCACAGCCCTTCTTTTCTGCAGCTGCCATCGAGATCTCTGCAACTCGTAAACTCAGGGTACGAACAAGAATTCTCCAGATTCGTCTGCATCAGGACCAAGTCAAAACGCAGGAAAGTCGTCCTGGAGCACCTGCCAGAAGCATGCCAGCGGTAAACTGAAAGGGCTGGCAGCTGCAGCCACCGTCCTCTAGCAGTGCCAAGGCAGCGCACACAAGCCGGTTTCGTTCTTCGCCACTCAGAAGCCAACCGCTCTCCCCGGCTGCCGGAGGCCAAGAAGCGGCTACTAGGTGCACCACAGACGTGAACCGCACTTGTAGGCTGCAAAGCGCGGTTTCGGCAGAAAGAAGCCGGCAACCGCCGCTTCCCTGCGGACAGCTGCGGAGAGCTGAAGTCTGCGTCTCTAGCGGACTGCATCATAGCGAAAAGCTTTTCCAGCGTTTATCGCAGGGAGAAAGCTTGCCAGCAGAGTGCATGCATGCCGCCCTTGCCCAGAAACATATATTTGCTGAACACTCCAAAAACACTACTCTTTCCTAGGCAAGCTTCAAACTGCTATCAGACATCTGTGCTCTCTGTTTTGTGGTGTCCTGCTCGTTGTAGAAGAGTGCACAGCTCCACCTGACATTCAGTGCACAGCGAAGTCAACTGCAAAAAACCAGCAGCTGCTCACTCCCAAACACAAGGCGCTGTCTATGTCCTTGCTTCCCGAGCAATTCAGCACAGCCCTTCTTCTCTGCAGCTGCCATCGAGATCTCTGCAACTTGTAAACTCAGGGCAGGAACAAGAATTCTCCAGATTCGTCTGCATCAGGACCAAGTCAAAACGCAGGAAAGTCGTCCCGGAGCACCTGCCAGAAGCATGCCAGCGGTTAACTGAAAGCGCAGGCAGCTGCAGCCAACGTCCTCTAGCAGTGCCAAGGCTGCGCACACAAGCCGGTTTCGTTCTTCGCCTCTCAGAAGCAACCGCTCTCCCCGGCTGCCGGAGGCGAAGAAGCGGCTACTAGGTGTACTGCTGACGTGAACCGCAGTTGTAGGCTGCAAAGCGCGGCTTCGGCAGAAAGACGCCGGCAACCGGCGCTGCCCTGCGGACAGCTGCCGAGAGTCGAAGTCTGCGTCTCTAGCGGACTGCATCATAGCGAAAAGCTTTTCCAGTGTGTCTCGCAGGGAGAAAGCTTGCCAGCACACTGCACGCATCCCGCCCTTGCCCAGAAACATATATTTGCTGAACACTCCAAAAACACTACTCTTTCCTAGGCAAGCTTCAAACTGCTGTCAGACATCTGTGCTCTCTGTTTTGTGGTGTCCTGCTCGTTGTAGAAGAGTGCACAGCTCCACCTGACTATCAGTGCACAGCGAAGTCAACTGCAAAAAACCAGCAGCTGCTCACTCCCAAACACAAGGCGCTGTCTATGTCCTTGCTTCCTGAGCAATTCAGCACAGCCCTTCTTTTCTGCAGCTGCCATCGAGATCTCTGCAACTCGTAAACTCAGGGTACGGACAAGAATTCTCCAGATTCGTCTGCATCAGGACCAAGTCAAAACGCAGGAAAGTCGTCCTGGAGCACCTGCCAGACGCAAGCCAGCGGTGAACTGAAAGGGCTGGCAGCTGCAGCCACCGTCTTCTAGCAGTGCCAAGGCTGCGCAAACAAGCCGGTTTCGTTCTTCGCCTCTCAGAAGCCAACCGCTCTCCCCGGCTGCCGGAGGCGAAGAAGCGGCTACTAGGTGCACCGCTGACGTGAACCGCACTAGTAGGCTTCAAAGCGCGGTTTCGGCACAAAGAAGCCGGCAACCGCCGCTTTCCTGCGGACAGCTGCCGAAAGCCGAAGTCTGCGTCTCTAGCGGACTGCATCATAGCGAAAAGCTTTTCCAGCGTGTCTCGCAGGGAGAAAGCTTGCCAGCACTGTGCACGCATCCCGCCCTTGCCCAGAAACATGGATTTGCTGAACACTCCAAAAACACTACTCTTTCCTAGGCAAGCTTCAAAATGCTGTCACACATCTGTGCTCTCTGTTTTCTGCTGCCCTGCTCGTTGTAGAAGATTGCACATGTCCACCTGACATTCAGTGCCCAGCGAAGTCAACTGCAAAAAGCCAGCAGCTGCTCACTCCCAAACACAAGGCGCTGTCTATGTCCTTGCTTCCCGAGGAACTCAGCGCAGCCCTTCTTCTCTGCATCTCGGAATCTCAGGGCACGAACAAGAATTCTCCAGATTCGTTTGCATCAGGACCAAGTCAAAACGCAGGAAAGTCGTCCTGGAGCACCTGCCAGAAGCATGCCAGCGGTAAACTGAAAGGTCTGGCAGCTGCAGCCTCCGTCTTCTAGCAGTGCCAAGGCAGCGCACACAAGCCGGTTTCGTTCTTCGCCTCTCAGAAGCCAACCGCTCTCCGCAGCTGCCGGAGGCGAAGAAGCGTCTACTAGGTGCACCACTGACGTGAACCGCACTTGTAGGCTGCAAAGCGCGGTTTCGGCAGAAAGAAGCCGGCAACCGCCGCTTCCCTGCGGACAGCTGCCGAAAGCCGAAGTCTGCGTCTCTAGCGGACTGCATCATAGCGAAAAGCTTTTCCAGCGTGTCTCGCAGGGAGAAAGCTTGCCAGCGCAGTGCACGCATCCCGCCCTTGCCCAGAAACATATTTGCTGAACACTCCAAAAACACTACTCTTTCCTAGGCAAGCTTCACACTGCTGTCAGACGTGCGTGCTCTCTGTTTTGTGGTGTCCTGCTCGTTGTAGAAGAGTGCACAGCTCCACCTGACATTCAGTGCACAGCGAAGTCAACTGCAAAAAACCAGCAGCTGCTCACTCCCAAACACAAGGCGCTGTCTATGTCATTGCTTCCCGAGCAATTCAGCACAGGCCTTCTTTTCTGCAGCTGCCATCGAGATCTCTGCAACTCGTAAACTCAGGGTACGGACAAGAATTCTCCAGATTCGTCTGCATCCGGACCAAGTCAAAACGCAGGAAAGTCGTCCTGGAGCACCTGCCAGAAGCATGCCAGCGGTGAACTGAAAGGGCTGGCAGCTGTAGCCACTGTCTTCTAGCAGTGCCAAGGCTGCGCACACAAGCCGGTTTCGTTCTTCGCCTCTCCGAAGCCAACCGCTCTCCCCGGCTGCCGGAGGCGGAGAATCGGCTACTAGATGCACCGCTGACGTGAACCGCACTTGTAGGCTGCAAAGCGCGGTTTCGGCAGAAAGAAGCCGGCAACCGCCGCTTCCCTGCGGACAGCTGCGGAGAGCTGAAGTCTGCGTCTCTAGCGGACTGCATCATAGCGAAAAGCTTTTCCAGCGTGTCTCGCAGGGAGAAAGCTTGCCAGCGCAGTGCACGCATCCCGCCCTTGCCCAGAAACATATATTTGCTGAACACTCCAAAAACACTACTCTTTCCTAGGCAAGCTTCAAACTGCTGTCAGACATCTGTGCTCTCTGTTTTGTGGTGTCCTGCTCGTTGTAGAAGAGTGCACAGCTCCACCTGACTATCAGTGCACAGCGAAGTCAACTGCAAAAAACCAGCAGCTGCTCACTCCCAAACACAAGGCGCTGTCTATGTCCTTGCTTCCTGAGCAATTCAGCACAGCCCTTCTTTTCTGCAGCTGCCATCGAGATCTCTGCAACTCGTAAACTCAGGGTACGGACAAGAATTCTCCAGATTCGTCTGCATCAGGACCAAGTCAAAACGCAGGAAAGTCGTCCTGGAGCACCTGCCAGACGCAAGCCAGCGGTGAACTGAAAGGGCTGGCAGCTGCAGCCACCGTCTTCTAGCAGTGCCAAGGCTGCGCAAACAAGCCGGTTTCGTTCTTCGCCTCTCAGAAGCCAACCGCTCTCCCCGGCTGCCGGAGGCGAAGAAGCGGCTACTAGGTGCACCGCTGACGTGAACCGCACTAGTAGGCTTCAAAGCGCGGTTTCGGCACAAAGAAGCCGGCAACCGCCGCTTTCCTGCGGACAGCTGCCGAAAGCCGAAGTCTGCGTCTCTAGCGGACTGCATCATAGCGAAAAGCTTTTCCAGCGTGTCTCGCAGGGAGAAAGCTTGCCAGCACTGTGCACGCATCCCGCCCTTGCCCAGAAACATGGATTTGCTGAACACTCCAAAAACACTACTCTTTCCTAGGCAAGCTTCAAAATGCTGTCACACATCTGTGCTCTCTGTTTTCTGCTGCCCTGCTCGTTGTAGAAGATTGCACATGTCCACCTGACATTCAGTGCCCAGCGAAGTCAACTGCAAAAAGCCAGCAGCTGCTCACTCCCAAACACAAGGCGCTGTCTATGTCCTTGCTTCCCGAGGAACTCAGCGCAGCCCTTCTTCTCTGCATCTCGGAATCTCAGGGCACGAACAAGAATTCTCCAGATTCGTTTGCATCAGGACCAAGTCAAAACGCAGGAAAGTCGTCCTGGAGCACCTGCCAGAAGCATGCCAGCGGTAAACTGAAAGGTCTGGCAGCTGCAGCCTCCGTCTTCTAGCAGTGCCAAGGCAGCGCACACAAGCCGGTTTCGTTCTTCGCCTCTCAGAAGCCAACCGCTCTCCGCAGCTGCCGGAGGCGAAGAAGCGTCTACTAGGTGCACCACTGACGTGAACCGCACTTGTAGGCTGCAAAGCGCGGTTTCGGCAGAAAGAAGCCGGCAACCGCCGCTTCCCTGCGGACAGCTGCCGAAAGCCGAAGTCTGCGTCTCTAGCGGACTGCATCATAGCGAAAAGCTTTTCCAGCGTGTCTCGCAGGGAGAAAGCTTGCCAGCGCAGTGCACGCATCCCGCCCTTGCCCAGAAACATATTTGCTGAACACTCCAAAAACACTACTCTTTCCTAGGCAAGCTTCACACTGCTGTCAGACGTGCGTGCTCTCTGTTTTGTGGTGTCCTGCTCGTTGTAGAAGAGTGCACAGCTCCACCTGACATTCAGTGCACAGCGAAGTCAACTGCAAAAAACCAGCAGCTGCTCACTCCCAAACACAAGGCGCTGTCTATGTCATTGCTTCCCGAGCAATTCAGCACAGCCCTTCTTTTCTGCAGCTGCCATCGAGATCTCTGCAACTCGTAAACTCAGGGTACGGACAAGAATTCTCCAGATTCGTCTGCATCCGGACCAAGTCAAAACGCAGGAAAGTCGTCCTGGAGCACCTGCCAGAAGCATGCCAGCGGTGAACTGAAAGGGCTGGCAGCTGTAGCCACTGTCTTCTAGCAGTGCCAAGGCTGCGCACACAAGCCGGTTTCGTTCTTCGCCTCTCCGAAGCCAACCGCTCTCCCCGGCTGCCGGAGGCGGAGAATCGGCTACTAGATGCACCGCTGACGTGAACCGCACTTGTAGGCTGCAAAGCGCGGTTTCGGCAGAAAGAAGCCGGCAACCGCCGCTTCCCTGCGGACAGCTGCGGAGAGCTGAAGTCTGCGTCTCTAGCGGACTGCATCATAGCGAAAAGCTTTTCCAGCGTGTCTCGCAGGGAGAAAGCTTGCCAGCGCAGTGCACGCATCCCGCCCTTGCCCAGAAACATATATTTGCTGAACACTCCAAAAACACTACTCTTTCCTAGGCAAGCTTCAAACTGCTGTCAGACATCTGTGCTCTCTGTTTTGTGGTGTCCTGCTCGTTGTAGAAGAGTGCACAGCTCCACCTGACATTCAGTGCACAGCGAAGTCAACTGCAAAAAACCAGCAGCTGCTTACTCCCAAACACAAGGCGCTGTCTATGTCCTTGCTTCCCGAGCAACTCAGCACAGCCCTTCTTTTCTGCAGCTGCCATCGAGATCTCTGCAACTCGTAAACTCAGGGTACGAACAAGAATTCTCCAGATTCGTCTGCATCAGGACCAAGTCAAAACGCAGGAAAGTCGTCCTGGAGCACCTGCCAGAAGCATGCCAGCGGTAAACTGAAAGGGCTGGCAGCTGCAGCCACCGTCCTCTAGCAGTGCCACGGCAGCGCACACAAGCCGGTTTCGTTCTTCGCCACTCAGAAGCCAACCGCTCTCCCCGGCTGCCGGAGGCCAAGAAGCGGCTACTAGGTGCACCACTGACGTGAACCGCACTTGTAGGCTGCAAAGCGCGGTTTCGGCAGAAAGAAGCCGGCAACCGCCGCTTCCCTGCGGACAGCTGCGGAGAGCTGAAGTCTGCGTCTCTAGCGGACTGCATCATAGCGAAAAGCTTTTCCAGCGTTTATCGCAGGGAGAAAGCTTGCCAGCAGAGTGCATGCATGCCGCCCTTGCCCAGAAACATATATTTGCTGAACACTCCAAAAACACTACTCTTTCCTAGGCAAGCTTCAAACTGCTATCAGACATCTGTGCTCTCTGTTTTGTGGTGTCCTGCTCGTTGCAGAAGAGTGCACAGCTCCACCTGACATTCAGTGCACAGCGAAGTCAACTGCAAAAAACCAGCAGCTGCTCACTCCCAAACACAAGGCGCTGTCTATGTCCTTGCTTCCCGAGCAACTCAGCACAGCCCTTCTTTTCTGCAGCTGCCATCGAGATCTCTGCAACTCATAAACTCAGGGTACGAACAAGAATTCTCCAGATTCGTCTGCATCAGGACCAAGTCAAACAGCAGGAAAGTCGTCCTGGAGCACCTGCCAGACGCATGCCAGCGGTGAATTGAAAGGGCTGTCAGCTTCAGCCACCGTCTTCTAGCAGTGCCAAGGCTGCGCACACAAGCCGGTTTCATTCTTCGCCTCTCAGAAGCCAACCGCTCTCCCCGGCTGCCGGAGGCCAAGAAGCGGCTACTAGGTGCACTGCTGACGTGAACCGCACTTGTAGGCTTCAAAGCGCGGCTTCGGCAGAGAGACGACGGCAACCGCCGCTTTCCTGCGGACAGCTGCGGAGAGCCGAAGTCTACGTCTCTAGCGGACTGCATCATAGCGAAAAGCTTTTCCAGCGTGTCTCGCAGGGAGAAAGCTTGCCAGCACACTGCACGCATCCCGCCCTTGCCCAGAAACATATATTTGCTGAACACTCCAAAAACACTACTCTTTCGTGGGCAAGCTTCAAACTGCTGTCAGACATCTGTGCTCTCTATTTTGTGGTGTCCTGCTCGTTGAAGAAGAGTGCACAGCTCCACCTGACATTCAGTGCACAGCGAAGTCAACTGCAAAAAACCAGCAGCTGCTCACTCCCAAACACAAGGCGCTGTCTATGTCCTTGCTTCCCGAGCAATTCAGCACAGCCCTTCTTCTCTGCAGCTGCCATCGAGATCTCTGCAACTTGTAAACTCAGGGCACGAACAAGAATTCTCCAGATTCGTCTGCATCAGGACCAAGTCAAAACGCAGGAAAGTCGTCCCGGAGCACCTGCCAGAAGCATGCCAGCGGTTAACTGAAAGCGCAGGCAGCTGCAGCCAACGTCCTCTAGCAGTGCCAAGGCTGCGCACACAAGCCGGTTTCGTTCTTCGCCTCTCAGAAGCAACCGCTCTCCCCGGCTGCCGGAGGCGAAGAAGCGGCTACTAGGTGTACTGCTGACGTGAACCGCAGTTGTAGGCTGCAAAGCGCGGCTTCGGCAGAAAGACGCCGGCAACCGGCGCTGCCCTGCGGACAGCTGCCGAGAGTCGAAGTCTGCGTCTCTAGCGGACTGCATCATAGCGAAAAGCTTTTCCAGTGTGTCTCGCAGGGAGAAAGCTTGCCAGCACACTGCACGCATCCCGCCCTTGCCCAGAAACATATATTTGCTGAACACTCCAAAAACACTACTCTTTCCTAGGCAAGCTTCAAACTGCTGTCAGACATCTGTGCTCTCTGTTTTGTGGTGTCCTGCTCGTTGTAGAAGAGTGCACAGCTCCACCTGACATTCAGTGCACAGCGAAGTCAACTGCAAAAAACCAGCAGCTGCTTACTCCCAAACACAAGGCGCTGTCTATGTCCTTGCTTCCCGAGCAACTCAGCACAGCCCTTCTTTTCTGCAGCTGCCATCGAGATCTCTGCAACTCGTAAACTCAGGGTACGAACAAGAATTCTCCAGATTCGTCTGCATCAGGACCAAGTCAAAACGCAGGAAAGTCGTCCTGGAGCACCTGCCAGAAGCATGCCAGCGGTAAACTGAAAGGGCTGGCAGCTGCAGCCACCGTCCTCTAGCAGTGCCAAGGCAGCGCACACAAGCCGGTTTCGTTCTTCGCCACTCAGAAGCCAACCGCTCTCCCCGGCTGCCGGAGGCCAAGAAGCGGCTACTAGGTGCACCACAGACGTGAACCGCACTTGTAGGCTGCAAAGCGCGGTTTCGGCAGAAAGAAGCCGGCAACCGCCGCTTCCCTGCGGACAGCTGCGGAGAGCTGAAGTCTGCGTCTCTAGCGGACTGCATCATAGCGAAAAGCTTTTCCAGCGTTTATCGCAGGGAGAAAGCTTGCCAGCAGAGTGCATGCATGCCGCCCTTGCCCAGAAACATATATTTGCTGAACACTCCAAAAACACTACTCTTTCCTAGGCAAGCTTCAAACTGCTATCAGACATCTGTGCTCTCTGTTTTGTGGTGTCCTGCTCGTTGTAGAAGAGTGCACAGCTCCACCTGACATTCAGTGCACAGCGAAGTCAACTGCAAAAAACCAGCAGCTGCTCACTCCCAAACACAAGGCGCTTTCTATGTCCTTGCTTCCTGAGCAATTCAGCACAGCCCTCCTTCTCTGCAGCTGCCATCGAGATCTCTGCAACTCGTAAACTCAGGGTACGAACAAGAATTCTCCAGATTCGTCTGCATCAGGACCAAGTCAAACAGCAGGAAAGTCGTCCTGGAGCACCTGCCAGACGCATGCCAGCGGTGAATTGAAAGGGCTGTCAGCTTCAGCCACCGTCTTCTAGCAGTGCCAAGGCTGCGCACACAAGCCGGTTTCATTCTTCGCCTCTCAGAAGCCAACCGCTCTCCCCGGCTGCCGGAGGCCAAGAAGCGGCTACTAGGTGCACTGCTGACGTGAACCGCACTTGTAGGCTTCAAAGCGCGGCTTCGGCAGAGAGACGACGGCAACCGCCGCTTTCCTGCGGACAGCTGCGGAGAGCCGAAGTCTACGTCTCTAGCGGACTGCATCATACCGAAAAGCTTTTCCAGCGTGTCTCGCAGGGAGAAAGCTTGCCAGCACACTGCACGCATCCCGCCCTTGCCCAGAAACATATATTTGCTGAACACTCCAAAAACACTACTCTTTCGTGGGCAAGCTTCAAACTGCTGTCAGACATCTGTGCTCTCTATTTTGTGGTGTCCTGCTCGTTGAAGAAGAGTGCACAGCTCCACCTGACATTCAGTGCACAGCGAAGTCAACTGCAAAAAACCAGCAGCTGCTCACTCCCAAACACAAGGCGCTGTCTATGTCCTTGCTTCCCGAGCAATTCAGCACAGCCCTTCTTTTCTGCAGCTGCCATCGAGATCTCTGCAACTCGTAAACTCAGGGTACGGACAAGAATTCTCCAGATTCGTCTGCATCAGGACCAAGTCAAACAGCAGGAAAGTCGTCCTGGAGCACCTGCCAGAAGCATGCCAGCGGTGAACTGAAAGGGCTGGCAGCTGTAGCCACTGTCTTCTAGCAGTGCCAAGGCTGCGCACACAAGCCGGTTTCGTTCTTCGCCTCTCCGAAGCCAACCGCTCTCCCCGGCTGCCGGAGGCCAAGAAGCGGCTACAAGGTGCACTGCTGACGTGAACCGCACTTGTAGGCTTCAAAGCGCGGCTTCGGCAGAGAGACGACGGCAACCGCCGCTTTCCTGCGGACAGCTGCGGAGAGCCGAAGTCTACGTCTCTAGCGGACTGCATCATAGCGGAAAGCTTTTCCAGCGTGTCTCGCAGGGAGAAAGCTTGCCAGCACAGTGCACGCATCCCGCCCTTGCCCAGAAACATATATTTGCTGAACACTCCAAAAACACTACTCTTTCGTGGGCAAGCTTCAAACTGCTGTCAGACATCTGTGCTCTCTATTTTGTGGTGTCCTGCTCGTTGAAGAAGAGTGCACAGCTCCACCTGACATTCAGTGCACAGCGAAGTCAACTGCAAAAAACCAGCAGCTGCTCACTCCCAAACACAAGGCGCTGTCTATGTCCTTGCTTCCCGAGCAATTCAGCACAGCCCTTCTTCTCTGCAGCTGCCATCGAGATCTCTGCAACTTGTAAACTCAGGGCACGAACAAGAATTCTCCAGATTCGTCTGCATCAGGACCAAGTCAAAACGCAGGAAAGTCGTCCCGGAGCACCTGCCAGAAGCATGCCAGCGGTTAACTGAAAGCGCAGGCAGCTGCAGCCAACGTCCTCTAGCCGTGCCAAGGCTGCGCACACAAGCCGGTTTCGTTCTTCGCCTCTCAGAAGCAACCGCTCTCCCCGGCTGCCGGAGGCCAAGAAGCGGCTACTAGGTGTACTGCTGACGTGAACCGCAGTTGTAGGCTGCAAAGCGCGGCTTCGGCAGAAAGACGCCGGCAACCGGCGCTGCCCTGCGGACAGCTGCCGAGAGTCGAAGTCTGCGTCTCTAGCGGACTGCATCATAGCGAAAAGCTTTTCCAGTGTGTCTCGCAGGGAGAAAGCTTGCCAGCACACTGCACGCATCCCGCCCTTGCCCAGAAACATATATTTGCTGAACACTCCAAAAACACTACTCTTTCCTAGGCAAGCTTCAAACTGCTGTCAGACATCTGTGCTCTCTGTTTTGTGGTGTCCTGCTCGTTGTAGAAGAGTGCACAGCTCCACCTGACATTCAGTGCACAGCGAAGTCAACTGCAAAAAACCAGCAGCTGCTCACTCCCAAACACAAGGCGCTGTCTATGTCCTTGCTTCCCGAGCAATTCAGCACAGCCCTTCTTCTCTGCAGCTGCCATCGAGATCTCTGCAACTCGTAAACTCAGGGTACGAACAAGAATTCTCCAGATTCGTCTGCATCAGGACCAAGTCAAAACGCAGGAAAGTCGTCCTGGAGCACCCTCCAGAAGCATGCCAGCGGATAACTGAAAGCGCAGGCAGCGGCAGCCACCGTCCTCTAGCAGTGCCAAGGCAGCGCACACAAGCCGGTTTCGTTCTTCGCCACTCAGAAGCCAACCGCTCTCCCCGGCTGCCGGAGGCCGAGAAGCGGCTACTAGGTGCACCACAGACGTGAACCGCACTTGTAGGCTGCAAAGCGCGGTCTCGGCAGAAAGAAGCCGGCAACCGCCGCTTCCCTGCGGACAGCTGCCGAGAGCCGAAGTCTGCGTCTCTAGCGGACTGCATCATAGCGAAAAGCTTTTCCAGCGTGTCTCGCAGGGAGAAAGCTTGCCAGCGCAGTGCACGCATCCCGCCCTTGCCCAGAAACATGAATTTGCTGAACACTCCAAAAACACTACTCTTTCCTAGGCAAGATTCAAACTGCTGTCAGACGTGCGTTCTCTCTGTTTTCTGCTGCCCTGCTCATCGTAGAGGAGTGCACAGCTCACCCTGGCATTCAGTGCACAGCGAAGTCAATAGCAAAAAACCAGCAGCTGCTCACTCCCAAACACAAGGCGCTGTCGATGTCCTTGCTTCCCGAGCAACTCAGCGCAGCCCTTCTTCTCTGCATCTCGGAAGCTCAGGGCACGAAAAAGAATTCTCCAGATTCGTCTGCATCAGGACCAGGTCAAAACGCAGGAAAGTCGTCCTGGAGCACCTGCCAGACGCATGCCAGCGGTGAACTGAAAGGGCTGGCAGCTGCAGCCACTGTCTTCTAGCAGTGCCAAGGCAGCGCACACAAGCCGGTTTCGTTCTTCGCCTCTCAGAAGCCAACCGCTCTCCCCGGCTGCCGGAGGCGGAGAATCGGCTACTAGATGCACCGCTGACGTCAACCGCACTTGTAGGCTGCAAAGCGCGGTTTCGGCAGAAAGAAGCCGGCAACCGCCGCTTCCCTGCGGACAGCTGCCGAAAGCCGAAGTCTGCGTCTCTAGCGGACTGCATCATAGCGAAAAGCTTTTCCAGCGTGTCTCGCAGGGAGAAAGCTTGCCCGCGCAGTGCACGCATCCCGCCCTTGCCCAGAAACATATATTTGCTGAACACTCCAAAAACACTACTCTTTCCTAGGCAAGCTTCAAACTGCTGTCAGACATCTGTGCTCTCTGTTTTGTGGTGTCCTGCTCGTTGTAGAAGAGTGCACAGCTCCACCTGACATTCAGTGCACAGCGAAGTCAATTGCAAAAAACCAGCAGCTGCTCACTCCCAAACACAAGGCGCGGTCTATGTCCTTGCTTCCCGAGCAATTCAGCACAGCCCTTCTTCTCTGCATCTCGGAATCTCAGGGCACGAACAAGAATTCTCCAGATTCGTTTGCATCAGGACCAAGTCAAAACGCAGGAAAGTCGTCCTGGAGCACCTGCCAGAAGCATGCCAGCGGTAAACTGAAAGGTCTGGCAGCTGCAGCCTCCGTCTTCTAGCAGTGCCAAGGCAGCGCACACAAGCCGGTTTCGTTCTTCGCCTCTCAGAAGCCAACCGCTCTCCGCAGCTGCCGGAGGCAAAGAAGCGTCTACTAGGTGCACCACAGACGTGAACCGCACTTGTAGGCTGCAAAGCGCGGTTTCGGCAGAAAGGAGCCGGCAACCGCCGCTTCCCTGCGGACAGCTGCCGAAAGCCGAAGTCTGCGTCTCTAGCGGACTGCATCATAGCGAAAAGCTTTTCCAGCGTGTCTCGCAGGGAGAAAGCTTGCCAGCGCAGTGCACGCATCCCGCCCTTGCCCAGAAACATATTTGCTGAACACTCCAAAAACACTACTCTTTCCTAGGCAAGCTTCAAACTGCTGTCAGACGTGCGTGCTCTCTGTTTTCTGCTGCCCTGCTCACTGTAGAAGAGTGCACAGCTCCACCTGACATTCAGTGCACAGCGAAGTCAAGTGCAAAAAGCCAGCAGCTGCTCACTCCCAAAAACAAGGCGCTGTCTATGTCCTTGCTTCCCGAGAAACTCAGCGCAGCCCTTCTTCTCTGCATCTCGGAATCTCAGGGCACGAACAAGAATTCTCCATATTCGTTTGCATCAGGACCAAGTCAAAACGCAGGAAAGTCGTCCTGGAGCACCTGCCAGAAGCATGCCAGCGGTAAACTGAAAGGGCTGGCAGCGGCAGCCACCGTCCTCTAGCAGTGCCAAGGCAGCGCACACAAGCCGGTTTCGTTCTTCGCCACTCAGAAGCCAACCGCTCTCCCCGGCTGCCATAGGCGAAGAAGCGGCTACTAGGTGCACCGCTAACGTGAACCGCACTTGTAGGCTTCAAAGCGCGGTTTCGGCACAAAGAAGCCGGCAACCGCCGCTTCCCTGCGGACAGCTGCGGAGAGCCGAAGTCTGCGTCTCTAGCGGACTGCATCATAGCGAAAAGCTTTTCCAGCGTGTCTCGCAGGGAGAAAGCTTGCCAGCGCAGTGCACGCATCCCGCCCTTGCCCAGAAACATATATTTGCTGAACACTCCAAAAACACTACTCTTTCCTAGGCAAGCTTCAAACTGCTATCAGACATCTGTGCTCTCTGTTTTGTGGTGTCCTGCTCGTTGTAGAAGAGTGCACAGCTCCACCTGACATTCAGTGCACAGCGAAGTCAACTGCAAAAAACCAGCAGCTGCTCACTCCCAAACACAAGGCGCTGTCTATGTCATTGCTTCCCGAGCAATTCAGCACAGCCCTTCTTTTCTGCAGCTGCCATCGAGATCTCTGCAACTCGTAAACTCAGGGTACGGACAAGAATTCTCCAGATTCGTCTTCATCAGGACCAAGTCAAAACGCAGGAAAGTCGTCCTGGAGCACCTGCCAGAAGCATGCCAGCGGTGAACTGAAAGGGCTGGCAGCTGTAGCCACTGTCTTCTAGCAGTGCCAAGGCTGCGCACACAAGCCGGTTTCGTTCTTCGCCTCTCCGAAGCCAACCGCTCTCCCCGGCTGCCGGAGGCGGAGAATCGGCTACTAGATGCACCGCTGACGTGAACCGCACTTGTAGGCTGCAAAGCGCGGTTTCGGCAGAAAGAAGCCGGCAACCGCCGCTTCCCTGCGGACAGCTGCGGAGAGCTGAAGTCTGCGTCTCTAGCGGACTGCATCATAGCGAAAAGCTTTTCCAGCGTTTATCGCAGGGAGAAAGCTTGCCAGCGCAGTGCACGCATCCCGCCCTTGCCCAGAAACATATATTTGCTGAACACTCCAAAAACACTACTCTTTCCTAGGCAAGCTTCAAACTGCTGTCAGACATCTGTGCTCTCTGTTTTGTGGTGTCCTGCTCGTTGTAGAAGAGTGCACAGCTCCACCTGACATTCAGTGCACAGCGAAGTCAACTGCAAAAAACCAGCAGCTGCTTACTCCCAAACACAAGGCGCTGTCTATGTCCTTGCTTCCCGAGCAACTCAGCACAGCCCTTCTTTTCTGCAGCTGCCATCGAGATCTCTGCAACTCGTAAACTCAGGGTACGAACAAGAATTCTCCAGATTCGTCTGCATCAGGACCAAGTCAAAACGCAGGAAAGTCGTCCTGGAGCACCTGCCAGAAGCATGCCAGCGGTAAACTGAAAGGGCTGGCAGCTGCAGCCACCGTCCTCTAGCAGTGCCAAGGCAGCGCACACAAGCCGGTTTCGTTCTTCGCCACTCAGAAGCCAACCGCTCTCCCCGGCTGCCGGAGGCCAAGAAGCGGCTACTAGGTGCACCACAGACGTGAACCGCACTTGTAGGCTGCAAAGCGCGGTTTCGGCAGAAAGAAGCCGGCAACCGCCGCTTCCCTGCGGACAGCTGCGGAGAGCTGAAGTCTGCGTCTCTAGCGGACTGCATCATAGCGAAAAGCTTTTCCAGCGTTTATCGCAGGGAGAAAGCTTGCCAGCAGAGTGCATGCATGCCGCCCTTGCCCAGAAACATATATTTGCTGAACACTCCAAAAACACTACTCTTTCCTAGGCAAGCTTCAAACTGCTATCAGACATCTGTGCTCTCTGTTTTGTGGTGTCCTGCTCGTTGTAGAAGAGTGCACAGCTCCACCTGACATTCAGTGCACAGCGAAGTCAACTGCAAAAAACCAGCAGCTGCTCACTCCCAAACACAAGGCGCTGTCTATGTCCTTGCTTCCCGAGCAATTCAGCACAGCCCTTCTTCTCTGCAGCTGCCATCGAGATCTCTGCAACTTGTAAACTCAGGGCAGGAACAAGAATTCTCCAGATTCGTCTGCATCAGGACCAAGTCAAAACGCAGGAAAGTCGTCCCGGAGCACCTGCCAGAAGCATGCCAGCGGTTAACTGAAAGCGCAGGCAGCTGCAGCCAACGTCCTCTAGCAGTGCCAAGGCTGCGCACACAAGCCGGTTTCGTTCTTCGCCTCTCAGAAGCAACCGCTCTCCCCGGCTGCCGGAGGCGAAGAAGCGGCTACTAGGTGTACTGCTGACGTGAACCGCAGTTGTAGGCTGCAAAGCGCGGCTTCGGCAGAAAGACGCCGGCAACCGGCGCTGCCCTGCGGACAGCTGCCGAGAGTCGAAGTCTGCGTCTCTAGCGGACTGCATCATAGCGAAAAGCTTTTCCAGTGTGTCTCGCAGGGAGAAAGCTTGCCAGCACACTGCACGCATCCCGCCCTTGCCCAGAAACATATATTTGCTGAACACTCCAAAAACACTACTCTTTCCTAGGCAAGCTTCAAACTGCTGTCAGACATCTGTGCTCTCTGTTTTGTGGTGTCCTGCTCGTTGTAGAAGAGTGCACAGCTCCACCTGACTATCAGTGCACAGCGAAGTCAACTGCAAAAAACCAGCAGCTGCTCACTCCCAAACACAAGGCGCTGTCTATGTCCTTGCTTCCTGAGCAATTCAGCACAGCCCTTCTTTTCTGCAGCTGCCATCGAGATCTCTGCAACTCGTAAACTCAGGGTACGGACAAGAATTCTCCAGATTCGTCTGCATCAGGACCAAGTCAAAACGCAGGAAAGTCGTCCTGGAGCACCTGCCAGACGCAAGCCAGCGGTGAACTGAAAGGGCTGGCAGCTGCAGCCACCGTCTTCTAGCAGTGCCAAGGCTGCGCAAACAAGCCGGTTTCGTTCTTCGCCTCTCAGAAGCCAACCGCTCTCCCCGGCTGCCGGAGGCGAAGAAGCGGCTACTAGGTGCACCGCTGACGTGAACCGCACTAGTAGGCTTCAAAGCGCGGTTTCGGCACAAAGAAGCCGGCAACCGCCGCTTTCCTGCGGACAGCTGCCGAAAGCCGAAGTCTGCGTCTCTAGCGGACTGCATCATAGCGAAAAGCTTTTCCAGCGTGTCTCGCAGGGAGAAAGCTTGCCAGCACTGTGCACGCATCCCGCCCTTGCCCAGAAACATGGATTTGCTGAACACTCCAAAAACACTACTCTTTCCTAGGCAAGCTTCAAAATGCTGTCACACATCTGTGCTCTCTGTTTTCTGCTGCCCTGCTCGTTGTAGAAGATTGCACATGTCCACCTGACATTCAGTGCCCAGCGAAGTCAACTGCAAAAAGCCAGCAGCTGCTCACTCCCAAACACAAGGCGCTGTCTATGTCCTTGCTTCCCGAGGAACTCAGCGCAGCCCTTCTTCTCTGCATCTCGGAATCTCAGGGCACGAACAAGAATTCTCCAGATTCGTTTGCATCAGGACCAAGTCAAAACGCAGGAAAGTCGTCCTGGAGCACCTGCCAGAAGCATGCCAGCGGTAAACTGAAAGGTCTGGCAGCTGCAGCCTCCGTCTTCTAGCAGTGCCAAGGCAGCGCACACAAGCCGGTTTCGTTCTTCGCCTCTCAGAAGCCAACCGCTCTCCGCAGCTGCCGGAGGCGAAGAAGCGTCTACTAGGTGCACCACTGACGTGAACCGCACTTGTAGGCTGCAAAGCGCGGTTTCGGCAGAAAGAAGCCGGCAACCGCCGCTTCCCTGCGGACAGCTGCCGAAAGCCGAAGTCTGCGTCTCTAGCGGACTGCATCATAGCGAAAAGCTTTTCCAGCGTGTCTCGCAGGGAGAAAGCTTGCCAGCGCAGTGCACGCATCCCGCCCTTGCCCAGAAACATATTTGCTGAACACTCCAAAAACACTACTCTTTCCTAGGCAAGCTTCACACTGCTGTCAGACGTGCGTGCTCTCTGTTTTGTGGTGTCCTGCTCGTTGTAGAAGAGTGCACAGCTCCACCTGACATTCAGTGCACAGCGAAGTCAACTGCAAAAAACCAGCAGCTGCTCACTCCCAAACACAAGGCGCTGTCTATGTCATTGCTTCCCGAGCAATTCAGCACAGGCCTTCTTTTCTGCAGCTGCCATCGAGATCTCTGCAACTCGTAAACTCAGGGTACGGACAAGAATTCTCCAGATTCGTCTGCATCCGGACCAAGTCAAAACGCAGGAAAGTCGTCCTGGAGCACCTGCCAGAAGCATGCCAGCGGTGAACTGAAAGGGCTGGCAGCTGTAGCCACTGTCTTCTAGCAGTGCCAAGGCTGCGCACACAAGCCGGTTTCGTTCTTCGCCTCTCCGAAGCCAACCGCTCTCCCCGGCTGCCGGAGGCGGAGAATCGGCTACTAGATGCACCGCTGACGTGAACCGCACTTGTAGGCTGCAAAGCGCGGTTTCGGCAGAAAGAAGCCGGCAACCGCCGCTTCCCTGCGGACAGCTGCGGAGAGCTGAAGTCTGCGTCTCTAGCGGACTGCATCATAGCGAAAAGCTTTTCCAGCGTGTCTCGCAGGGAGAAAGCTTGCCAGCGCAGTGCACGCATCCCGCCCTTGCCCAGAAACATATATTTGCTGAACACTCCAAAAACACTACTCTTTCCTAGGCAAGCTTCAAACTGCTGTCAGACATCTGTGCTCTCTGTTTTGTGGTGTCCTGCTCGTTGTAGAAGAGTGCACAGCTCCACCTGACTATCAGTGCACAGCGAAGTCAACTGCAAAAAACCAGCAGCTGCTCACTCCCAAACACAAGGCGCTGTCTATGTCCTTGCTTCCTGAGCAATTCAGCACAGCCCTTCTTTTCTGCAGCTGCCATCGAGATCTCTGCAACTCGTAAACTCAGGGTACGGACAAGAATTCTCCAGATTCGTCTGCATCAGGACCAAGTCAAAACGCAGGAAAGTCGTCCTGGAGCACCTGCCAGACGCAAGCCAGCGGTGAACTGAAAGGGCTGGCAGCTGCAGCCACCGTCTTCTAGCAGTGCCAAGGCTGCGCAAACAAGCCGGTTTCGTTCTTCGCCTCTCAGAAGCCAACCGCTCTCCCCGGCTGCCGGAGGCGAAGAAGCGGCTACTAGGTGCACCGCTGACGTGAACCGCACTAGTAGGCTTCAAAGCGCGGTTTCGGCACAAAGAAGCCGGCAACCGCCGCTTTCCTGCGGACAGCTGCCGAAAGCCGAAGTCTGCGTCTCTAGCGGACTGCATCATAGCGAAAAGCTTTTCCAGCGTGTCTCGCAGGGAGAAAGCTTGCCAGCACTGTGCACGCATCCCGCCCTTGCCCAGAAACATGGATTTGCTGAACACTCCAAAAACACTACTCTTTCCTAGGCAAGCTTCAAAATGCTGTCACACATCTGTGCTCTCTGTTTTCTGCTGCCCTGCTCGTTGTAGAAGATTGCACATGTCCACCTGACATTCAGTGCCCAGCGAAGTCAACTGCAAAAAGCCAGCAGCTGCTCACTCCCAAACACAAGGCGCTGTCTATGTCCTTGCTTCCCGAGGAACTCAGCGCAGCCCTTCTTCTCTGCATCTCGGAATCTCAGGGCACGAACAAGAATTCTCCAGATTCGTTTGCATCAGGACCAAGTCAAAACGCAGGAAAGTCGTCCTGGAGCACCTGCCAGAAGCATGCCAGCGGTAAACTGAAAGGTCTGGCAGCTGCAGCCTCCGTCTTCTAGCAGTGCCAAGGCAGCGCACACAAGCCGGTTTCGTTCTTCGCCTCTCAGAAGCCAACCGCTCTCCGCAGCTGCCGGAGGCGAAGAAGCGTCTACTAGGTGCACCACTGACGTGAACCGCACTTGTAGGCTGCAAAGCGCGGTTTCGGCAGAAAGAAGCCGGCAACCGCCGCTTCCCTGCGGACAGCTGCCGAAAGCCGAAGTCTGCGTCTCTAGCGGACTGCATCATAGCGAAAAGCTTTTCCAGCGTGTCTCGCAGGGAGAAAGCTTGCCAGCGCAGTGCACGCATCCCGCCCTTGCCCAGAAACATATTTGCTGAACACTCCAAAAACACTACTCTTTCCTAGGCAAGCTTCACACTGCTGTCAGACGTGCGTGCTCTCTGTTTTGTGGTGTCCTGCTCGTTGTAGAAGAGTGCACAGCTCCACCTGACATTCAGTGCACAGCGAAGTCAACTGCAAAAAACCAGCAGCTGCTCACTCCCAAACACAAGGCGCTGTCTATGTCATTGCTTCCCGAGCAATTCAGCACAGGCCTTCTTTTCTGCAGCTGCCATCGAGATCTCTGCAACTCGTAAACTCAGGGTACGGACAAGAATTCTCCAGATTCGTCTGCATCCGGACCAAGTCAAAACGCAGGAAAGTCGTCCTGGAGCACCTGCCAGAAGCATGCCAGCGGTGAACTGAAAGGGCTGGCAGCTGTAGCCACTGTCTTCTAGCAGTGCCAAGGCTGCGCACACAAGCCGGTTTCGTTCTTCGCCTCTCCGAAGCCAACCGCTCTCCCCGGCTGCCGGAGGCGGAGAATCGGCTACTAGATGCACCGCTGACGTGAACCGCACTTGTAGGCTGCAAAGCGCGGTTTCGGCAGAAAGAAGCCGGCAACCGCCGCTTCCCTGCGGACAGCTGCGGAGAGCTGAATTCTGCGTCTCTAGCGGACTGCATCATAGCGAAAAGCTTTTCCAGCGTGTCTCGCAGGGAGAAAGCTTGCCAGCGCAGTGCACGCATCCCGCCCTTGCCCAGAAACATATATTTGCTGAACACTCCAAAAACACTACTCTTTCCTAGGCAAGCTTCAAACTGCTGTCAGACATCTGTGCTCTCTGTTTTGTGGTGTCCTGCTCGTTGTAGAAGAGTGCACAGCTCCACCTGACATTCAGTGCACAGCGAAGTCAACTGCAAAAAACCAGCAGCTGCTTACTCCCAAACACAAGGCGCTGTCTATGTCCTTGCTTCCCGAGCAACTCAGCACAGCCCTTCTTTTCTGCAGCTGCCATCGAGATCTCTGCAACTCGTAAACTCAGGGTACGAACAAGAATTCTCCAGATTCGTCTGCATCAGGACCAAGTCAAAACGCAGGAAAGTCGTCCTGGAGCACCTGCCAGAAGCATGCCAGCGGTAAACTGAAAGGGCTGGCAGCTGCAGCCACCGTCCTCTAGCAGTGCCACGGCAGCGCACACAAGCCGGTTTCGTTCTTCGCCACTCAGAAGCCAACCGCTCTCCCCGGCTGCCGGAGGCCAAGAAGCGGCTACTAGGTGCACCACAGACGTGAACCGCACTTGTAGGCTGCAAAGCGCGGTTTCGGCAGAAAGAAGCCGGCAACCGCCGCTTCCCTGCGGACAGCTGCGGAGAGCTGAAGTCTGCGTCTCTAGCGGACTGCATCATAGCGAAAAGCTTTTCCAGCGTTTATCGCAGGGAGAAAGCTTGCCAGCAGAGTGCATGCATGCCGCCCTTGCCCAGAAACATATATTTGCTGAACACTCCAAAAACACTACTCTTTCCTAGGCAAGCTTCAAACTGCTATCAGACATCTGTGCTCTCTGTTTTGTGGTGTCCTGCTCGTTGCAGAAGAGTGCACAGCTCCACCTGACATTCAGTGCACAGCGAAGTCAACTGCAAAAAACCAGCAGCTGCTCACTCCCAAACACAAGGCGCTGTCTATGTCCTTGCTTCCCGAGCAACTCAGCACAGCCCTTCTTTTCTGCAGCTGCCATCGAGATCTCTGCAACTCATAAACTCAGGGTACGAACAAGAATTCTCCAGATTCGTCTGCATCAGGACCAAGTCAAACAGCAGGAAAGTCGTCCTGGAGCACCTGCCAGACGCATGCCAGCGGTGAATTGAAAGGGCTGTCAGCTTCAGCCACCGTCTTCTAGCAGTGCCAAGGCTGCGCACACAAGCCGGTTTCATTCTTCGCCTCTCAGAAGCCAACCGCTCTCCCCGGCTGCCGGAGGCCAAGAAGCGGCTACTAGGTGCACTGCTGACGTGAACCGCACTTGTAGGCTTCAAAGCGCGGCTTCGGCAGAGAGACGACGGCAACCGCCGCTTTCCTGCGGACAGCTGCGGAGAGCCGAAGTCTACGTCTCTAGCGGACTGCATCATAGCGAAAAGCTTTTCCAGCGTGTCTCGCAGGGAGAAAGCTTGCCAGCACACTGCACGCATCCCGCCCTTGCCCAGAAACATATATTTGCTGAACACTCCAAAAACACTACTCTTTCGTGGGCAAGCTTCAAACTGCTGTCAGACATCTGTGCTCTCTATTTTGTGGTGTCCTGCTCGTTGAAGAAGAGTGCACAGCTCCACCTGACATTCAGTGCACAGCGAAGTCAACTGCAAAAAACCAGCAGCTGCTCACTCCCAAACACAAGGCGCTGTCTATGTCCTTGCTTCCCGAGCAATTCAGCACAGCCCTTCTTCTCTGCAGCTGCCATCGAGATCTCTGCAACTTGTAAACTCAGGGCACGAACAAGAATTCTCCAGATTCGTCTGCATCAGGACCAAGTCAAAACGCAGGAAAGTCGTCCCGGAGCACCTGCCAGAAGCATGCCAGCGGTTAACTGAAAGCGCAGGCAGCTGCAGCCAACGTCCTCTAGCAGTGCCAAGGCTGCGCACACAAGCCGGTTTCGTTCTTCGCCTCTCAGAAGCAACCGCTCTCCCCGGCTGCCGGAGGCGAAGAAGCGGCTACTAGGTGTACTGCTGACGTGAACCGCAGTTGTAGGCTGCAAAGCGCGGCTTCGGCAGAAAGACGCCGGCAACCGGCGCTGCCCTGCGGACAGCTGCCGAGAGTCGAAGTCTGCGTCTCTAGCGGACTGCATCATAGCGAAAAGCTTTTCCAGTGTGTCTCGCAGGGAGAAAGCTTGCCAGCACACTGCACGCATCCCGCCCTTGCCCAGAAACATATATTTGCTGAACACTCCAAAAACACTACTCTTTCCTAGGCAAGCTTCAAACTGCTGTCAGACATCTGTGCTCTCTGTTTTGTGGTGTCCTGCTCGTTGTAGAAGAGTGCACAGCTCCACCTGACATTCAGTGCACAGCGAAGTCAACTGCAAAAAACCAGCAGCTGCTCACTCCCAAACACAAGGCGCGGTCTATGTCCTTGCTTCCCGAGCAATTCAGCACAGCCCTTCTTTTCTGCAGCTGCCATCGAGATCTCTGCAACTCGTAAACTCAGGGTACGGACAAGAATTCTCCAGATTCGTCTGCATCAGGACCAAGTCAAAACGCAGGAAAGTCGTCCTGGAGCACCTGCCAGACGCAAGCCAGCGGTGAACTGAAAGGGCTGGCAGCTGCAGCCACCGTCTTCTAGCAGTGCCAAGGCAGCGCACACAAGCCGGTTTCGTTCTTCGCCTCTCAGAAGCCAACCGCTCTCCCCGGCTGCCGGAGGCGAAGAAGCGGCTACTAGGTGCACCGCTGACGTGAACCGCACTAGTAGGCTTCAAAGCGCGGTTTCGGCACAAAGAAGCCGGCAACCGCCGCTTTCCTGCGGACAGCTGCCGAAAGCCGAAGTCTGCGTCTCTAGCGGACTGCATCATAGCGAAAAGCTTTTCCAGCGTGTCTCGCAGGGAGAAAGCTTGCCAGCACTGTGCACGCATCCCGCCCTTGCCCAGAAACATGGATTTGCTGAACACTCCAAAAACACTACTCTTTCCTAGGCAAGCTTCAAAATGCTGTCACACATCTGTGCTCTCTGTTTTCTGCTGCCCTGCTCGTTGTAGAAGATTGCACATGTCCACCTGACATTCAGTGCCCAGCGAAGTCAACTGCAAAAAGCCAGCAGCTGCTCACTCCCAAACACAAGGCGCTGTCTATGTCCTTGCTTCCCGAGGAACTCAGCGCAGCCCTTCTTCTCTGCATCTCGGAATCTCAGGGCACGAACAAGAATTCTCCAGATTCGTTTGCATCAGGACCAAGTCAAAACGCAGGAAAGTCGTCCTGGAGCACCTGCCAGAAGCATGCCAGCGGTAAACTGAAAGGTCTGGCAGCTGCAGCCTCCGTCTTCTAGCAGTGCCAAGGCAGCGCACACAAGCCGGTTTCGTTCTTCGCCTCTCAGAAGCCAACCGCTCTCCGCAGCTGCCGGAGGCGAAGAAGCGTCTACTAGGTGCACCACTGACGTGAACCGCACTTGTAGGCTGCAAAGCGCGGTTTCGGCAGAAAGAAGCCGGCAACCGCCGCTTCCCTGCGGACAGCTGCCGAAAGCCGAAGTCTGCGTCTCTAGCGGACTGCATCATAGCGAAAAGCTTTTCCAGCGTGTCTCGCAGGGAGAAAGCTTGCCAGCGCAGTGCACGCATCCCGCCCTTGCCCAGAAACATATTTGCTGAACACTCCAAAAACACTACTCTTTCCTAGGCAAGCTTCACACTGCTGTCAGACGTGCGTGCTCTCTGTTTTGTGGTGTCCTGCTCGTTGTAGAAGAGTGCACAGCTCCACCTGACATTCAGTGCACAGCGAAGTCAACTGCAAAAAACCAGCAGCTGCTCACTCCCAAACACAAGGCGCTGTCTATGTCATTGCTTCCCGAGCAATTCAGCACAGCCCTTCTTTTCTGCAGCTGCCATCGAGATCTCTGCAACTCGTAAACTCAGGGTACGGACAAGAATTCTCCAGATTCGTCTGCATCCGGACCAAGTCAAAACGCAGGAAAGTCGTCCTGGAGCACCTGCCAGAAGCATGCCAGCGGTGAACTGAAAGGGCTGGCAGCTGTAGCCACTGTCTTCTAGCAGTGCCAAGGCTGCGCACACAAGCCGGTTTCGTTCTTCGCCTCTCCGAAGCCAACCGCTCTCCCCGGCTGCCGGAGGCGGAGAATCGGCTACTAGATGCACCGCTGACGTGAACCGCACTTGTAGGCTGCAAAGCGCGGTTTCGGCAGAAAGAAGCCGGCAACCGCCGCTTCCCTGCGGACAGCTGCGGAGAGCTGAAGTCTGCGTCTCTAGCGGACTGCATCATAGCGAAAAGCTTTTCCAGCGTGTCTCGCAGGGAGAAAGCTTGCCAGCGCAGTGCACGCATCCCGCCCTTGCCCAGAAACATATATTTGCTGAACACTCCAAAAACACTACTCTTTCCTAGGCAAGCTTCAAACTGCTGTCAGACATCTGTGCTCTCTGTTTTGTGGTGTCCTGCTCGTTGTAGAAGAGTGCACAGCTCCACCTGACATTCAGTGCACAGCGAAGTCAACTGCAAAAAACCAGCAGCTGCTTACTCCCAAACACAAGGCGCTGTCTATGTCCTTGCTTCCCGAGCAACTCAGCACAGCCCTTCTTTTCTGCAGCTGCCATCGAGATCTCTGCAACTCGTAAACTCAGGGTACGAACAAGAATTCTCCAGATTCGTCTGCATCAGGACCAAGTCAAAACGCAGGAAAGTCGTCCTGGAGCACCTGCCAGAAGCATGCCAGCGGTAAACTGAAAGGGCTGGCAGCGGCAGCCACCGTCCTCTAGCAGTGCCAAGGCAGCGCACACAAGCCGGTTTCGTTCTTCGCCACTCAGAAGCCAACCGCTCTCCCCGGCTGCCGGAGGCCAAGAAGCGGCTACTAGGTGCACCACAGACGTGAACCGCACTTGTAGGCTGCAAAGCGCGGTTTCGGCAGAAAGAAGCCGGCAACCGCCGCTTCCCTGCGGACAGCTGCGGAGAGCCGAAGTCTGCGTCTCTAGCGGACTGCATCATAGCGAAAAGCTTTTCCAGCGTTTATCGCAGGGAGAAAGCTTGCCAGCAGAGTGCATGCATGCCGCCCTTGCCCAGAAACATATATTTGCTGAACACTCCAAAAACACTACTCTTTCCTAGGCAAGCTTCAAACTGCTGTCAGACATCTGTGCTCTCTGTTTTGTGGTGTCCTGCTCGTTGTAGAAGAGTGCACAGCTCCACCTGACATTCAGTGCCCAGCGAAGTCAACTGCAAAAAACCAGCAGCTGCTCACTCCCAAACACAAGGCGCTTTCTATGTCCTTGCTTCCCGAGCAATTCAGCACAGCCCTCCTTCTCTGCAGCTGCCATCGAGATCTCTGCAACTCGTAAACTCAGGGTACGAACAAGAATTCTCCAGATTCGTCTGCATCAGGACCAAGTCAAACAGCAGGAAAGTCGTCCTGGAGCACCTGCCAGACGCATGCCAGCGGTGAATTGAAAGGGCTGTCAGCTTCAGCCACCGTCTTCTAGCAGTGCCAAGGCTGCGCACACAAGCCGGTTTCATTCTTCGCCACTCAGAAGCCAACCGCTCTCCCCGGCTGCCGGAGGCCAAGAAGCGGCTACTAGGTGCACTGCTGACGTGAACCGCACTTGTAGGCTTCAAAGCGCGGCTTCGGCAGAGAGACGACGGCAACCGCCGCTTTCCTGCGGACAGCTGCGGAGAGCCGAAGTCTACGTCTCTAGCGGACTGCATCATAGCGAAAAGCTTTTCCAGCGTGTCTCGCAGGGAGAAAGCTTGCCAGCACACTGCACGCATCCCGCCCTTGCCCAGAAACATATATTTGCTGAACACTCCAAAAACACTACTCTTTCGTGGGCAAGCTTCAAACTGCTGTCAGACATCTGTGCTCTCTATTTTGTGGTGTCCTGCTCGTTGAAGAAGAGTGCACAGCTCCACCTGACATTCAGTGCACAGCGAAGTCAACTGCAAAAAGCCAGCAGCTGCTCACTCCCAAACACAAGGCGCTGTCTATGTCCTTGCTTCCCGAGCAATTCAGCACAGCCCTTCTTATCTGCATCTCGTAAACTCAGGGTACGGAAAAGAATTCTCCAGATTCGTCTGCATCCGGACCAAGTCAAAACGCAGGAAAGTCGTCCTGGAGCACCTGCCAGACGCATGCCAGCGGTGAACTGAAAGGGCTGGCAGCTGCAGCCACCGTCTTCTAGCAGTGCCAAGGCTGCGCACACAATCCGGTTTCGTTCTTCGCCTCTCAGAAGCCAACCGCTCTCCCCGGCTGCCATAGGCGAAGAAGCGGCTACTAGGTGCACCGCTAACGTGAACCGCACTTGTAGGCTTCAAAGCGCGGTTTCGGCACAAAGAAGCCGGCAACCGCCGCTTCCCTGCGGACAGCTGCGGAGAGCCGAAGTCTGCGTCTCTAGCCGACTGCATCATAGCGAAAAGCTTTTCCAGCGTGTCTCGCAGGGAGAAAGCTTGCCAGCGCAGTGCACGCATCCCGCCCTTGCCCAGAAACATATATTTGCTGAACACTCCAAAAACACTACTCTTTCCTAGGCAAGCTTCAAACTGCTATCAGACATCTGTGCTCTCTGTTTTGTGGTGTCCTGCTCGTTGTAGAAGAGTGCACAGCTCCACCTGACATTCAGTGCAGAGCGAAGTCAACTGCAAAAAACCAGCAGCTGCTCACTCCCAAACACAAGGCGCTGTCTATGTCCTTGCTTCCCGAGCAACACAGCACAGCCCTTCTTTTCTGCAGCTGCCATCGAGATCTCTGCAACTCGTAAACTCAGGGTACGAACAAGAATTCTCCAGATTCGTCTGCATCCGGACCAAGTCAAAACGCAGGAAAGTCGTCCTGGAGCACCTGCCAGAAGCATGCCAGCAATAAACTGAAAGGTCTGGCAGCTGCAGCCACCGTCTTCTAGCAGTGCCAAGGCTGCGCACACAAGCCGGTTTCGTTCTTCGCCACTCAGAAGCCAACCGCTCTCCCCGGCTGCCGGAGGCCAAGAAGCGGCTACTAGGTGCACTGCTGACGTGAACCGCACTTGTAGGCTTCAAAGCGCGGCTTCGGCAGAGAGACGCCGGCAACCGCCGCTTCCCTGCGGACAGCTGCCGAGAGCCGAAGTCTGCGTCTCTAGCGGACTGCATCATAGCGAAAAGCTTTTCCAGCGTGTCTCGCAGGGAGAAAGCTTGCCAGCACACTGCACGCATCCCGCCCTTGCCCAGAAACATATATTTGCTGAACACTCCAAAAACACTACTCTTTCGTGGGCAAGCTTCAAACTGCTGTCAGACATCTGTGCTCTCTATTTTGTGGTGTCCTGCTCGTTGAAGAAGAGTGCACAGCTCCACCTGACATTCAGTGCACAGCGAAGTCAACTGCAAAAAGCCAGCAGCTGCTCACTCCCAAACACAAGGCGCTGTCTATGTCCTTGCTTCCCGAGAAACTCAGCGCAGCCCTTCTTCTCTGCATCTCGGAATCTCAGGGAACGAACAAGAATTCTCCAGATTCGTCTTCATCAGGACCAAGTCAAAACGCAGGAAAGTCGTCCTGGAGCACCTGCCAGAAGCATGCCAGCGGTAAACTGAAAGGGCTGGCAGCTGCAGCCACCGTCCTCTAGCAGTGCCAAGGCAGCGCACACAAGCCGGTTTCGTTCTTCGCCACTCAGAAGCCAACCGCTCTCCCCGGCTGCCGGAGGCCAAGAAGCGGCTACTAGGTGCACCACAGACGTGAACCGCACTTGTAGGCTGCAAAGCGCGGTTTCGGCAGAAAGAAGCCGGCAACCGCCGCTTCCCTGCGGACAGCTGCGGAGAGCTGAAGTCTGCGTCTCTAGCGGACTGCATCATAGCGAAAAGCTTTTCCAGCGTTTATCGCAGGGAGAAAGCTTGCCAGCAGAGTGCATGCATGCCGCCCTTGCCCAGAAACATATATTTGCTGAACACTTCAAAAACACTACTCTTTCGTGGGCAAGCTTCAAACTGCTGTCAGACATCTGTGCTCTCTGTTTTGTGGTGTCCTGCTCGTTGTAGAAGAGTGCACAGCTCCACCTGACATTCAGTGCCCAGCGAAGTCAACTGCAAAAAACCAGCAGCTGCTCACTCCCAAACACAAGGCGCTTTCTATGTCCTTGCTTCCCGAGCAATTCAGCACAGCCCTCCTTCTCTGCAGCTGCCATCGAGATCTCTGCAACTCGTAAACTCAGGGTACGAACAAGAATTCTCCAGATTCGTCTGCATCAGGACCAAGTCAAACAGCAGGAAAGTCGTCCTGGAGCACCTGCCAGACGCATGCCAGCGGTGAATTGAAAGGGCTGTCAGCTTCAGCCACCGTCTTCTAGCAGTGCCAAGGCTGCGCACACAAGCCGGTTTCATTCTTCGCCTCTCAGAAGCCAACCGCTCTCCCCGGCTGCCGGAGGCCAAGAAGCGGCTACTAGGTGCACTGCTGACGTGAACCGCACTTGTAGGCTTCAAAGCGCGGCTTCGGCAGAGAGACGACGGCAACCGCCGCTTTCCTGCGGACAGCTGCGGAGAGCCGAAGTCTACGTCTCTAGCGGACTGCATCATAGCGAAAAGCTTTTCCAGCGTGTCTCGCAGGGAGAAAGCTTGCCAGCACACTGCACGCATCCCGCCCTTGCCCAGAAACATATATTTGCTGAACACTCCAAAAACACTACTCTTTCGTGGGCAAGCTTCAAACTGCTGTCAGACATCTGTGCTCTCTATTTTGTGGTGTCCTGCTCGTTGAAGAAGAGTGCACAGCTCCACCTGACATTCAGTGCACAGCGAAGTCAACTGCAAAAAACCAGCAGCTGCCCACTCCCAAACACAAGGCGCTGTCTATGTCCTTGCTTCCCGAGCAATTCAGCACAGCCCTTCTTCTCTGCAGCTGCCATCGAGATCTCTGCAACTTGTAAACTCAGGGCACGAACAAGAATTCTCCAGATTCGTCTGCATCAGGACCAAGTCAAAACGCAGGAAAGTCGTCCCGGAGCACCTGCCAGAAGCATGCCAGCGGTTAACTGAAAGCGCAGGCAGCTGCAGCCAACGTCCTCTAGCAGTGCCAAGGCTGCGCACACAAGCCGGTTTCGTTCTTCGCCTCTCAGAAGCAACCGCTCTCCCCGGCTGCCGGAGGCGAAGAAGCGGCTACTAGGTGTACTGCTGACGTGAACCGCAGTTGTAGGCTGCAAAGCGCGGCGTCGGCAGAAAGACGCCGGCAACCGGCGCTGCCCTGCGGACAGCTGCCGAGAGTCGAAGTCTGCGTCTCCAGCGGACTGCATCATAGCGAAAAGCTTTTCCAGTGTGTCTCGCAGGGAGAAAGCTTGCCAGCACACTGCACGCATCCCGCCCTTGCCCAGAAACATATATTTGCTGAACACTCCAAAAACACTACTCTTTCCTAGGCAAGCTTCAAACTGCTGTCAGACATCTGTGCTCTCTGTTTTGTGGTGTCCTGCTCGTTGTAGAAGAGTGCACAGCTCCACCTGACATTCAGTGCACAGCGAAGTCAACTGCAAAAAACCAGCAGCTGCTCACTCCCAAACACAAGGCGCGGTCTATGTCCTTGCTTCCCGAGCAATTCAGCACAGCCCTTCTTTTCTGCAGCTGCCATCGAGATCTCTGCAACTCGTAAACTCAGGGTACGGACAAGAATTCTCCAGATTCGTCTGCATCAGGACCAAGTCAAAACGCAGGAAAGTCGTCCTGGAGCACCTGCCAGACGCAAGCCAGCGGTGAACTGAAAGGGCTGGCAGCTGCAGCCACCGTCTTCTAGCAGTGCCAAGGCAGCGCACACAAGCCGGTTTCGTTCTTCGCCTCTCAGAAGCCAACCGCTCTCCCCGGCTGCCGGAGGCGAAGAAGCGGCTACTAGGTGCACCGCTGACGTGAACCGCACTAGTAGGCTTCAAAGCGCGGTTTCGGCACAAAGAAGCCGGCAACCGCCGCTTTCCTGCGGACAGCTGCCGAAAGCCGAAGTCTGCGTCTCTAGCGGACTGCATCATAGCGAAAAGCTTTTCCAGCGTGTCTCGCAGGGAGAAAGCTTGCCAGCACTGTGCACGCATCCCGCCCTTGCCCAGAAACATGGATTTGCTGAACACTCCAAAAACACTACTCTTTCCTAGGCAAGCTTCAAAATGCTGTCACACATCTGTGCTCTCTGTTTTCTGCTGCCCTGCTCGTTGTAGAAGATTGCACATGTCCACCTGACATTCAGTGCCCAGCGAAGTCAACTGCAAAAAGCCAGCAGCTGCTCACTCCCAAACACAAGGCGCTGTCTATGTCCTTGCTTCCCGAGCAATTCAGCACAGCCCTTCTTATCTGCATCTCGTAAACTCAGGGTACGGAAAAGAATTCTCCAGATTCGTCTGCATCCGGACCAAGTCAAAACGAAGGAAAGTCGTCCTGGAGCACCTGCCAGACGCATGCCAGCGGTGAACTGAAAGGGCTGGCAGCTGCAGCCACCGTCTTCTAGCAGTGCCAAGGCTGCGCACACAATCCGGTTTCGTTCTTCGCCTCTCAGAAGCCAACCGCTCTCCCCGGCTGCCATAGGCGAAGAAGCGGCTACTAGGTGCACCGCTAACGTGAACCGCACTTGTAGGCTTCAAAGCGCGGTTTCGGCACAAAGAAGCCGGCAACCGCCGCTTCCCTGCGGACAGCTGCGGAGAGCCGAAGTCTGCGTCTCTAGCCGACTGCATCATAGCGAAAAGCTTTTCCAGCGTGTCTCGCAGGGAGAAAGCTTGCCAGCGCAGTGCACGCATCCCGCCCTTGCCCAGAAACATATATTTGCTGAACACTCCAAAAACACTACTCTTTCCTAGGCAAGCTTCAAACTGCTATCAGACATCTGTGCTCTCTGTTTTGTGGTGTCCTGCTCGTTGTAGAAGAGTGCACAGCTCCACCTGACATTCAGTGCCCAGCGAAGTCAACTGCAAAAAGCCAGCAGCTGCTCACTCCCAAACACAAGGCGCTGTCTATGTCCTTGCTTCCCGAGGAACTCAGCGCAGCCCTTCTTCTCTGCATCTCGGAATCTCAGGGCACGAACAAGAATTCTCCAGATTCGTTTGCATCAGGACCAAGTCAAAACGCAGGAAAGTCGTCCTGGAGCACCTGCCAGAAGCATGCCAGCGGTAAACTGAAAGGTCTGGCAGCTGCAGCCTCCGTCTTCTAGCAGTGCCAAGGCAGCGCACACAAGCCGGTTTCGTTCTTCGCCTCTCAGAAGCCAACCGCTCTCCGCAGCTGCCGGAGGCGAAGAAGCGTCTACTAGGTGCACCACTGACGTGAACCGCACTTGTAGGCTGCAAAGCGCGGTTTCGGCAGAAAGAAGCCGGCAACCGCCGCTTCCCTGCGGACAGCTGCCGAAAGCCGAAGTCTGCGTCTCTAGCGGACTGCATCATAGCGAAAAGCTTTTCCAGCGTGTCTCGCAGGGAGAAAGCTTGCCAGCGCAGTGCACGCATCCCGCCCTTGCCCAGAAACATATTTGCTGAACACTCCAAAAACACTACTCTTTCCTAGGCAAGCTTCACACTGCTGTCAGACGTGCGTGCTCTCTGTTTTGTGGTGTCCTGCTCGTTGTAGAAGAGTGCACAGCTCCACCTGACATTCAGTGCACAGCGAAGTCAACTGCAAAAAACCAGCAGCTGCTCACTCCCAAACACAAGGCGCTGTCTATGTCATTGCTTCCCGAGCAATTCAGCACAGCCCTTCTTTTCTGCAGCTGCCATCGAGATCTCTGCAACTCGTAAACTCAGGGTACGGACAAGAATTCTCCAGATTCGTCTGCATCCGGACCAAGTCAAAACGCAGGAAAGTCGTCCTGGAGCACCTGCCAGAAGCATGCCAGCGGTGAACTGAAAGGGCTGGCAGCTGTAGCCACTGTCTTCTAGCAGTGCCAAGGCTGCGCACACAAGCCGGTTTCGTTCTTCGCCTCTCCGAAGCCAACCGCTCTCCCCGGCTGCCGGAGGCGGAGAATCGGCTACTAGATGCACCGCTGACGTGAACCGCACTTGTAGGCTGCAAAGCGCGGTTTCGGCAGAAAGAAGCCGGCAACCGCCGCTTCCCTGCGGACAGCTGCGGAGAGCTGAAGTCTGCGTCTCTAGCGGACTGCATCATAGCGAAAAGCTTTTCCAGCGTGTCTCGCAGGGAGAAAGCTTGCCAGCGCAGTGCACGCATCCCGCCCTTGCCCAGAAACATATATTTGCTGAACACTCCAAAAACACTACTCTTTCCTAGGCAAGCTTCAAACTGCTGTCAGACATCTGTGCTCTCTGTTTTGTGGTGTCCTGCTCGTTGTAGAAGAGTGCACAGCTCCACCTGACATTCAGTGCACAGCGAAGTCAACTGCAAAAAACCAGCAGCTGCTTACTCCCAAACACAAGGCGCTGTCTATGTCCTTGCTTCCCGAGCAACTCAGCACAGCCCTTCTTTTCTGCAGCTGCCATCGAGATCTCTGCAACTCGTAAACTCAGGGTACGAACAAGAATTCTCCAGATTCGTCTGCATCAGGACCAAGTCAAAACGCAGGAAAGTCGTCCTGGAGCACCTGCCAGAAGCATGCCAGCGGTAAACTGAAAGGGCTGGCAGCGGCAGCCACCGTCCTCTAGCAGTGCCAAGGCAGCGCACACAAGCCGGTTTCGTTCTTCGCCACTCAGAAGCCAACCGCTCTCCCCGGCTGCCGGAGGCCAAGAAGCGGCTACTAGGTGCACCACAGACGTGAACCGCACTTGTAGGCTGCAAAGCGCGGTTTCGGCAGAAAGAAGCCGGCAACCGCCGCTTCCCTGCGGACAGCTGCGGAGAGCCGAAGTCTGCGTCTCTAGCGGACTGCATCATAGCGAAAAGCTTTTCCAGCGTTTATCGCAGGGAGAAAGCTTGCCAGCAGAGTGCATGCATGCCGCCCTTGCCCAGAAACATATATTTGCTGAACACTCCAAAAACACTACTCTTTCCTAGGCAAGCTTCAAACTGCTGTCAGACATCTGTGCTCTCTGTTTTGTGGTGTCCTGCTCGTTGTAGAAGAGTGCACAGCTCCACCTGACATTCAGTGCCCAGCGAAGTCAACTGCAAAAAACCAGCAGCTGCTCACTCCCAAACACAAGGCGCTTTCTATGTCCTTGCTTCCCGAGCAATTCAGCACAGCCCTCCTTCTCTGCAGCTGCCATCGAGATCTCTGCAACTCGTAAACTCAGGGTACGAACAAGAATTCTCCAGATTCGTCTGCATCAGGACCAAGTCAAACAGCAGGAAAGTCGTCCTGGAGCACCTGCCAGACGCATGCCAGCGGTGAATTGAAAGGGCTGTCAGCTTCAGCCACCGTCTTCTAGCAGTGCCAAGGCTGCGCACACAAGCCGGTTTCATTCTTCGCCTCTCAGAAGCCAACCGCTCTCCCCGGCTGCCGGAGGCCAAGAAGCGGCTACTAGGTGCACTGCTGACGTGAACCGCACTTGTAGGCTTCAAAGCGCGGCTTCGGCAGAGAGACGACGGCAACCGCCGCTTTCCTGCGGACAGCTGCGGAGAGCCGAAGTCTACGTCTCTAGCGGACTGCATCATAGCGAAAAGCTTTTCCAGCGTGTCTCGCAGGGAGAAAGCTTGCCAGCACACTGCACGCATCCCGCCCTTGCCCAGAAACATATATTTGCTGAACACTCCAAAAACACTACTCTTTCGTGGGCAAGCTTCAAACTGCTGTCAGACATCTGTGCTCTCTATTTTGTGGTGTCCTGCTCGTTGAAGAAGAGTGCACAGCTCCACCTGACATTCAGTGCACAGCGAAGTCAACTGCAAAAAGCCAGCAGCTGCTCACTCCCAAACACAAGGCGCTGTCTATGTCCTTGCTTCCCGAGCAATTCAGCACAGCCCTTCTTATCTGCATCTCGTAAACTCAGGGTACGGAAAAGAATTCTCCAGATTCGTCTGCATCCGGACCAAGTCAAAACGCAGGAAAGTCGTCCTGGAGCACCTGCCAGACGCATGCCAGCGGTGAACTGAAAGGGCTGGCAGCTGCAGCCACCGTCTTCTAGCAGTGCCAAGGCTGCGCACACAATCCGGTTTCGTTCTTCGCCTCTCAGAAGCCAACCGCTCTCCCCGGCTGCCATAGGCGAAGAAGCGGCTACTAGGTGCACCGCTAACGTGAACCGCACTTGTAGGCTTCAAAGCGCGGTTTCGGCACAAAGAAGCCGGCAACCGCCGCTTCCCTGCGGACAGCTGCGGAGAGCCGAAGTCTGCGTCTCTAGCCGACTGCATCATAGCGAAAAGCTTTTCCAGCGTGTCTCGCAGGGAGAAAGCTTGCCAGCGCAGTGCACGCATCCCGCCCTTGCCCAGAAACATATATTTGCTGAACACTCCAAAAACACTACTCTTTCCTAGGCAAGCTTCAAACTGCTATCAGACATCTGTGCTCTCTGTTTTGTGGTGTCCTGCTCGTTGTAGAAGAGTGCACAGCTCCACCTGACATTCAGTGCAGAGCGAAGTCAACTGCAAAAAACCAGCAGCTGCTCACTCCCAAACACAAGGCGCTGTCTATGTCCTTGCTTCCCGAGCAACACAGCACAGCCCTTCTTTTCTGCAGCTGCCATCGAGATCTCTGCAACTCGTAAACTCAGGGTACGAACAAGAATTCTCCAGATTCGTCTGCATCCGGACCAAGTCAAAACGCAGGAAAGTCGTCCTGGAGCACCTGCCAGAAGCATGCCAGCAATAAACTGAAAGGTCTGGCAGCTGCAGCCACCGTCTTCTAGCAGTGCCAAGGCTGCGCACACAAGCCGGTTTCGTTCTTCGCCACTCAGAAGCCAACCGCTCTCCCCGGCTGCCGGAGGCCAAGAAGCGGCTACTAGGTGCACTGCTGACGTGAACCGCACTTGTAGGCTTCAAAGCGCGGCTTCGGCAGAGAGACGCCGGCAACCGCCGCTTCCCTGCGGACAGCTGCCGAGAGCCGAAGTCTGCGTCTCTAGCGGACTGCATCATAGCGAAAAGCTTTTCCAGCGTGTCTCGCAGGGAGAAAGCTTGCCAGCACACTGCACGCATCCCGCCCTTGCCCAGAAACATATATTTGCTGAACACTCCAAAAACACTACTCTTTCGTGGGCAAGCTTCAAACTGCTGTCAGACATCTGTGCTCTCTATTTTGTGGTGTCCTGCTCGTTGAAGAAGAGTGCACAGCTCCACCTGACATTCAGTGCACAGCGAAGTCAACTGCAAAAAGCCAGCAGCTGCTCACTCCCAAACACAAGGCGCTGTCTATGTCCTTGCTTCCCGAGAAACTCAGCGCAGCCCTTCTTCTCTGCATCTCGGAATCTCAGGGAACGAACAAGAATTCTCCAGATTCGTCTTCATCAGGACCAAGTCAAAACGCAGGAAAGTCGTCCTGGAGCACCTGCCAGAAGCATGCCAGCGGTAAACTGAAAGGGCTGGCAGCTGCAGCCACCGTCCTCTAGCAGTGCCAAGGCAGCGCACACAAGCCGGTTTCGTTCTTCGCCACTCAGAAGCCAACCGCTCTCCCCGGCTGCCGGAGGCCAAGAAGCGGCTACTAGGTGCACCACAGACGTGAACCGCACTTGTAGGCTGCAAAGCGCGGTTTCGGCAGAAAGAAGCCGGCAACCGCCGCTTCCCTGCGGACAGCTGCGGAGAGCTGAAGTCTGCGTCTCTAGCGGACTGCATCATAGCGAAAAGCTTTTCCAGCGTTTATCGCAGGGAGAAAGCTTGCCAGCAGAGTGCATGCATGCCGCCCTTGCCCAGAAACATATATTTGCTGAACACTTCAAAAACACTACTCTTTCGTGGGCAAGCTTCAAACTGCTGTCAGACATCTGTGCTCTCTGTTTTGTGGTGTCCTGCTCGTTGTAGAAGAGTGCACAGCTCCACCTGACATTCAGTGCCCAGCGAAGTCAACTGCAAAAAACCAGCAGCTGCTCACTCCCAAACACAAGGCGCTTTCTATGTCCTTGCTTCCCGAGCAATTCAGCACAGCCCTCCTTCTCTGCAGCTGCCATCGAGATCTCTGCAACTCGTAAACTCAGGGTACGAACAAGAATTCTCCAGATTCGTCTGCATCAGGACCAAGTCAAACAGCAGGAAAGTCGTCCTGGAGCACCTGCCAGACGCATGCCAGCGGTGAATTGAAAGGGCTGTCAGCTTCAGCCACCGTCTTCTAGCAGTGCCAAGGCTGCGCACACAAGCCGGTTTCATTCTTCGCCTCTCAGAAGCCAACCGCTCTCCCCGGCTGCCGGAGGCCAAGAAGCGGCTACTAGGTGCACTGCTGACGTGAACCGCACTTGTAGGCTTCAAAGCGCGGCTTCGGCAGAGAGACGACGGCAACCGCCGCTTTCCTGCGGACAGCTGCGGAGAGCCGAAGTCTACGTCTCTAGCGGACTGCATCATAGCGAAAAGCTTTTCCAGCGTGTCTCGCAGGGAGAAAGCTTGCCAGCACACTGCACGCATCCCGCCCTTGCCCAGAAACATATATTTGCTGAACACTCCAAAAACACTACTCTTTCGTGGGCAAGCTTCAAACTGCTGTCAGACATCTGTGCTCTCTATTTTGTGGTGTCCTGCTCGTTGAAGAAGAGTGCACAGCTCCACCTGACATTCAGTGCACAGCGAAGTCAACTGCAAAAAACCAGCAGCTGCCCACTCCCAAACACAAGGCGCTGTCTATGTCCTTGCTTCCCGAGCAATTCAGCACAGCCCTTCTTCTCTGCAGCTGCCATCGAGATCTCTGCAACTTGTAAACTCAGGGCACGAACAAGAATTCTCCAGATTCGTCTGCATCAGGACCAAGTCAAAACGCAGGAAAGTCGTCCCGGAGCACCTGCCAGAAGCATGCCAGCGGTTAACTGAAAGCGCAGGCAGCTGCAGCCAACGTCCTCTAGCAGTGCCAAGGCTGCGCACACAAGCCGGTTTCGTTCTTCGCCTCTCAGAAGCAACCGCTCTCCCCGGCTGCCGGAGGCGAAGAAGCGGCTACTAGGTGTACTGCTGACGTGAACCGCAGTTGTAGGCTGCAAAGCGCGGCGTCGGCAGAAAGACGCCGGCAACCGGCGCTGCCCTGCGGACAGCTGCCGAGAGTCGAAGTCTGCGTCTCCAGCGGACTGCATCATAGCGAAAAGCTTTTCCAGTGTGTCTCGCAGGGAGAAAGCTTGCCAGCACACTGCACGCATCCCGCCCTTGCCCAGAAACATATATTTGCTGAACACTCCAAAAACACTACTCTTTCCTAGGCAAGCTTCAAACTGCTGTCAGACATCTGTGCTCTCTGTTTTGTGGTGTCCTGCTCGTTGTAGAAGAGTGCACAGCTCCACCTGACATTCAGTGCACAGCGAAGTCAACTGCAAAAAACCAGCAGCTGCTCACTCCCAAACACAAGGCGCTGTCTATGTCCTTGCTTCCCGAGCAATTCAGCACAGCCCTTCTTCTCTGCAGCTGCCATCGAGATCTCTGCAACTCGTAAACTCAGGGTACGAACAAGAATTCTCCAGATTCGTCTGCATCAGGACCAAGTCAAAACGCAGGAAAGTCGTCCTGGAGCACCCTCCAGAAGCATGCCAGCGGATAACTGAAAGCGCAGGCAGCGGCAGCCACCGTCCTCTAGCAGTGCCAAGGCAGCGCACACAAGCCGGTTTCGTTCTTCGCCACTCAGAAGCCAACCGCTCTCCCCGGCTGCCGGAGGCCAAGAAGCGGCTACTAGGTGCACCACAGACGTGAACCGCACTTGTAGGCTGCAAAGCGCGGTTTCGGCAGAAAGAAGCCGGCAACCGCCGCTTCCCTGCGGACAGCTGCCGAGAGCCGAAGTCTGCGTCTCTAGCGGACTGCATCATAGCGAAAAGCTTTTCCAGCGTGTCTCGCAGGGAGAAAGCTTGCCAGCGCAGTGCACGCATCCCGCCCTTGCCCAGAAACATGAATTTGCTGAACACTCCAAAAACACTACTCTTTCCTAGGCAAGCTTCAAACTGCTGTCAGACGTGCGTTCTCTCTGTTTTCTGCTGCCCTGCTCATCGTAGAGGAGTGCACAGCTCACCCTGGCATTCAGTGCACAGCGAAGTCAATAGCAAAAAACCAGCAGCTGCTCACTCCCAAACACAAGGCGCTGTCGATGTCCTTGCTTCCCGAGCAACTCAGCGCAGCCCTTCTTCTCTGCATCTCGGAAGCTCAGGGCACGAAAAAGAATTCTCCAGATTCGTCTGCATCAGGACCAGGTCAAAACGCAGGAAAGTCGTCCTGGAGCACCTGCCAGACGCATGCCAGCGGTGAACTGAAAGGGCTGGCAGCTGCAGCCACCGTCTTCTAGCAGTGCCAAGGCAGCGCACACAAGCCGGTTTCGTTCTTCGCCTCTCAGAAGCCAACCGCTCTCCCCAGCTGCCGGAGGCGGAGAATCGGCTACTAGATGCACCGCTGACGTCAACCGCACTTGTAGGCTGCAAAGCGCGGCTTCGGCAGAAAGAAGCCGGCAACCGCCGCTTCCCTGCGGACAGCTGCCGAAAGCCGAAGTCTGCGTCTCTAGCGGACTGCATCATAGCGACAAGCTTTTCCAGCGTGTCTCGCAGGGAGAAAGCTTGCCCGCGCAGTGCACGCATCCCGCCCTTGCCCAGAAACATATATTTGCTGAACACTCCAAAAACACTACTCTTTCCTAGGCAAGCTTCAAACTGCTGTCAGACATCTGTGCTCTCTGTTTTGTGGTGTCCTGCTCGTTGTAGAAGAGTGCACAGCTCCACCTGACATTCAGTGCACAGCGAAGTCAACTGCAAAAAACCAGCAGCTGCTCACTCCCAAACACAAGGCGCTGTCTATGTCCTTGCTTCCCGAGCAATTCAGCACAGCCCTTCTTTTCTGCAGCTGCCATCGAGATCTCTGCAACTCGTAAACTCAGGGTACGGACAAGAATTCTCCAGATTCGTCTGCATCAGGACCAAGTCAAAACGCAGGAAAGTCGTCCTGGAGCACCTGCCAGACGCAAGCCAGCGGTGAACTGAAAGGGCTGGCAGCTGCAGCCACCGTCTTCTAGCAGTGCCAAGGCTGCGCAAACAAGCCGGTTTCGTTCTTCGCCTCTCAGAAGCCAACCGCTCTCCCCGGCTGCCGGAGGCGAAGAAGCGGCTACTAGGTGCACCGCTGACGTGAACCGCACTAGTAGGCTTCAAAGCGCGGTTTCGGCACAAAGAAGCCGGCAACCGCCGCTTCCCTGCGGACAGCTGCCGAAAGCCGAAGTCTGCGTCTCTAGCGGACTGCATCATAGCGAAAAGCTTTTCCAGCGTGTCTCGCAGGGAGAAAGCTTGCCAGCACTGTGCACGCATCCCGCCCTTGCCCAGAAACATGGATTTGCTGAACACTCCAAAAACACTACTCTTTCCTAGGCAAGCTTCAAAATGCTGTCACACATCTGTGCTCTCTGTTTTCTGCTGCCCTGCTCGTTGTAGAAGATTGCACATGTCCACCTGACATTCAGTGCCCAGCGAAGTCAACTGCAAAAAGCCAGCAGCTGCTCACTCCCAAACACAAGGCGCTGTCTATGTCCTTGCTTCCCGAGGAACTCAGCGCAGCCCTTCTTCTCTGCATCTCGGAATCTCAGGGCACGAACAAGAATTCTCCAGATTCGTTTGCATCAGGACCAAGTCAAAACGCAGGAAAGTCGTCCTGGAGCACCTGCCAGAAGCATGCCAGCGGTAAACTGAAAGGTCTGGCAGCTGCAGCCTCCGTCTTCTAGCAGTGCCAAGGCAGCGCACACAAGCCGGTTTCGTTCTTCGCCTCTCAGAAGCCAACCGCTCTCCGCAGCTGCCGGAGGCGAAGAAGCGTCTACTAGGTGCACCACTGACGTGAACCGCACTTGTAGGCTGCAAAGCGCGGTTTCGGCAGAAAGAAGCCGGCAACCGCCGCTTCCCTGCGGACAGCTGCCGAAAGCCGAAGTCTGCGTCTCTAGCGGACTGCATCATAGCGAAAAGCTTTTCCAGCGTGTCTCGCAGGGAGAAAGCTTGCCAGCGCAGTGCACGCATCCCGCCCTTGCCCAGAAACATATTTGCTGAACACTCCAAAAACACTACTCTTTCCTAGGCAAGCTTCACACTGCTGTCAGACGTGCGTGCTCTCTGTTTTGTGGTGTCCTGCTCGTTGTAGAAGAGTGCACAGCTCCACCTGACATTCAGTGCCCAGCGAAGTCAACTGCAAAAAACCAGCAGCTGCTCACTCCCAAACACAAGGCGCTTTCTATGTCCTTGCTTCCCGAGCAATTCAGCACAGCCCTCCTTCTCTGCAGCTGCCATCGAGATCTCTGCAACTCGTAAACTCAGGGTACGAACAAGAATTCTCCAGATTCGTCTGCATCAGGACCAAGTCAAACAGCAGGAAAGTCGTCCTGGAGCACCTGCCAGACGCATGCCAGCGGTGAATTGAAAGGGCTGTCAGCTTCAGCCACCGTCCTCTAGCAGTGCCAAGGCTGCGCACACAAGCCGGTTTCATTCTTCGCCTCTCAGAAGCCAACCGCTCTCCCCGGCTGCCGGAGGCCAAGAAGCGGCTACTAGGTGCACTGCTGACGTGAACCGCACTTGTAGGCTTCAAAGCGCGGCTTCGGCAGAGAGACGACGGCAACCGCCGCTTTCCTGCGGACAGCTGCGGAGAGCCGAAGTCTACGTCTCTAGCGGACTGCATCATAGCGAAAAGCTTTTCCAGCGTGTCTCGCAGGGAGAAAGCTTGCCAGCACACTGCACGCATCCCGCCCTTGCCCAGAAACATATATTTGCTGAACACTCCAAAAACACTACTCTTTCGTGGGCAAGCTTCAAACTGCTGTCAGACATCTGTGCTCTCTATTTTGTGGTGTCCTGCTCGTTGAAGAAGAGTGCACAGCTCCACCTGACATTCAGTGCACAGCGAAGTCAACTGCAAAAAACCAGCAGCTGCTCACTCCCAAACACAAGGCGCTGTCTATGTCCTTGCTTCCCGAGCAATTCAGCACAGCCCTTCTTCTCTGCAGCTGCCATCGAGATCTCTGAAACTTGTAAACTCAGGGCACGAACAAGAATTCTCCAGATTCGTCTGCATCAGGACCAAGTCAAAACGCAGGAAAGTCGTCCCGGAGCACCCTCCAGAAGCATGCCAGCGGATAACTGAAAGCGCAGGCAGCGGCAGCCACCGTCCTCTAGCAGTGCCAAGGCAGCGCACACAAGCCGGTTTCGTTCTTCGCCACTCAGAAGCCAACCGCTCTCCCCGGCTGCCGGAGGCCGAGAAGCGGCTACTAGGTGCACCACAGACGTGAACCGCACTTGTAGGCTGCAAAGCGCGGTTTCGGCAGAAAGAAGCCGGCAACCGCCGCTTCCCTGCGGACAGCTGCCGAGAGCCGAAGTCTGCGTCTCTAGCGGACTGCATCATAGCGAAAAGCTTTTCCAGCGTGTCTCGCAGGGAGAAAGCTTGCCAGCACACTGCACGCATCCCGCCCTTGCCCAGAAACATATATTTGCTGAACACTCCAAAAACACTACTCTTTCGTGGGCAAGCTTCAAACTGCTGTCAGACATCTGTGCTCTCTATTTTGTGGTGTCCTGCTCGTTGAAGAAGAGTGCACAGCTCCACCTGACATTCAGTGCACAGCGAAGTCAACTGCAAAAAGCCAGCAGCTGCTCACTCCCAAACACAAGGCGCTGTCTATGTCCTTGCTTCCCGAGAAACTCAGCGCAGCCCTTCTTCTCTGCATCTCGGAATCTCAGGGCACGAACAAGAATTCTCCAGATTCGTTTGCATCAGGACCAAGTCAAAACGCAGGAAAGTCGTCCTGGAGCACCTGCCACAAGCATGCCAGCGGTAAACTGAAAGGGCTGGCAGCGGCAGCCACCGTCCTCTAGCAGTGCCAAGGCAGCGCACACAAGCCGGTTTCGTTCTTCGCCACTCAGAAGCCAACCGCTCTCCCCGGCTGCCGGAGGCCAAGAAGCGGCTACTAGGTGCACCACAGACGTGAACCGCACTTGTAGGCTGCAAAGCGCGGTTTCGGCAGAAAGAAGCCGGCAACCGCCGCTTCCCTGCGGACAGCTGCGGAGAGCTGAAGTCTGCGTCTCTAGCGGACTGCATCATAGCGAAAAGCTTTTCCAGCGTGTCTCGCAGGGAGAAAGCTTGCCAGCGCAGTGCACGCATCCCGCCCTTGCCCAGAAACATATATTTGCTGAACACTCCAAAAACACTACTCTTTCCTAGGCAAGCTTCAAACTGCTATCAGACATCTGTGCTCTCTGTTTTGTGGTGTCCTGCTCGTTGTAGAAGAGTGCACAGCTCCACCTGACATTCAGTGCACAGCGAAGTCAACTGCAAAAAACCAGCAGCTGCTCACTCCCAAACACAAGGCGCTGTCTATGTCATTGCTTCCCGAGCAATTCAGCACAGCCCTTCTTTTCTGCAGCTGCCATCGAGATCTCTGCAACTCGTAAACTCAGGGTACGGACAAGAATTCTCCAGATTCGTCTGCATCCGGACCAAGTCAAAACGCAGGAAAGTCGTCCTGGAGCACCTGCCAGAAGCATGCCAGCGGTGAACTGAAAGGGCTGGCAGCTGTAGCCACTGTCTTCTAGCAGTGCCAAGGCTGCGCACACAAGCCGGTTTCGTTCTTCGCCTCTCAGAAGCCAACCGCTCTCCCCGGCTGCCGGAGGCGGAGAATCGGCTACTAGATGCACCGCTGACGTGAACCGCACTTGTAGGCTGCAAAGCGCGGTTTCGGCAGAAAGAAGCCGGCAACCGCCGCTTCCCTGCGGACAGCTGCGGAGAGCTGAAGTCTGCGTCTCTAGCGGACTGCATCATAGCGAAAAGCTTTTCCAGCGTGTCTCGCAGGGAGAAAGCTTGCCAGCGCAGTGCACGCATCCCGCCCTTGCCCAGAAACATATATTTGCTGAACACTCCAAAAACACTACTCTTTCCTAGGCAAGCTTCAAACTGCTGTCAGACATCTGTGCTCTCTGTTTTGTGGTGTCCTGCTCGTTGTAGAAGAGTGCACAGCTCCACCTGACATTCAGTGCACAGCGAAGTCAACTGCAAAAAACCAGCAGCTGCTTACTCCCAAACACAAGGCGCTGTCTATGTCCTTGCTTCCCGAGCAACTCAGCACAGCCCTTCTTTTCTGCAGCTGCCATCGAGATCTCTGCAACTCGTAAACTCAGGGTACGAACAAGAATTCTCCAGATTCGTCTGCATCCGGACCAAGTCAAAACGCAGGAAAGTCGTCCTGGAGCACCTGCCAGAAGCATGCCAGCGGTAAACTGAAAGGTCTGGCAGCTGCAGCCACCGTCTTCTAGCAGTGCCAAGGCTGCGCACACAAGCCGGTTTCGTTCTTCGCCTCTCAGAAGCCAACCGCTCTCCCCGGCTGCCGGAGGCGAAGAAGCGTCTAGTAGGTGCACCACTGACGTGAACCGCACTTGTAGGCTGCAAAGCGCGGTTTCGGCAGAAAGAAGCCGGCAACCGCCGCTTCCCTGCGGACAGCTGCCGAAAGCCGAAGTCTGCGTCTCTAGCGGACTGCATCATAGCGAAAAGCTTTTCCAGCGTGTCTCGCAGGGAGAAAGCTTGCCAGCGCAGTGCACGCATCCCGCCCTTGCCCAGAAACATATTTGCTGAACACTCCAAAAACACTACTCTTTCCTAGGCAAGCTTCACACTGCTGTCAGACATCTGTGCTCTCTGTTTTCTGCTGCCCTGCTCACTGTAGAAGAGTGCACAGCTCCACCTGACATTCAGTGCCCAGCGAAGTCAACTGCAAAAAACCAGCAGCTGCTCACTCCCAAACACAAGGCGCTGTCGATGTCCTTGCTTCCCGAGCACTTCAGCACAGCCCTCCTTCTCTGCAGCTGCCATCGAGATCTCTGCAACTCGTAAACTCAGGGTACGAACAAGAATTCTCCAGATTCGTCTGCATCAGGACCAAGTCAAACAGCAGGAAAGTCGTCCTGGAGCACCTGCCAGACGCATGCCAGCGGTGAATTGAAAGGGCTGTCAGCTTCAGCCACCGTCTTCTAGCAGTGCCAAGGCTGCGCACACAAGCCGGTTTCATTCTTCGCCTCTCAGAAGCCAACCGCTCTCCCCGGCTGCCGGAGGCCAAGAAGCGGCTACTAGGTGCACTGCTGACGTGAACCGCACTTGTAGGCTTCAAAGCGCGGCTTCGGCAGAGAGACGAGGGAAACCGCCGCTTTCCTGCGGACAGCTGCGGAGAGCCGAAGTCTACGTCTCTAGCGGACTGCATCATAGCGAAAAGCTTTTCCAGCGTGTCTCGCAGGGAGAAAGCTTGCCAGCACACTGCACGCATCCCGCCCTTGCCCAGAAACATATATTTGCTGAACACTCCAAAAACACTACTCTTTCGTGGGCAAGCTTCAAACTGCTGTCAGACATCTGTGCTCTCTATTTTGTGGTGTCCTGCTCGTTGAAGAAGAGTGCACAGCTCCACCTGACATTCAGTGCACAGCGAAGTCAACTGCAAAAAACCAGCAGCTGCTCACTCCCAAACACAAGGCGCTGTCTATGTCCTTGCTTCCCGAGCAATTCAGCACAGCCCTTCTTCTCTGCAGCTGCCATCGAGATCTCTGCAACTTGTAAACTCAGGGCACGAACAAGAATTCTCCAGATTCGTCTGCATCCGGACCAAGTCAAAACGCAGGAAAGTCGTCCCGGAGCACCTGCCAGAAGCATGCCAGCGGTTAACTGAAAGCGCAGGCAGCTGCAGCCAACGTCCTCTAGCAGTGCCAAGGCTGCGCACACAAGCCGGTTTCGTTCTTCGCCTCTCAGAAGCAACCGCTCTCCCCGGCTGCCGGAGGAGAAGAAGCGGCTACTAGGTGTACTGCTGACGTGAACCGCAGTTGTAGGCTGCAAAGCGCGGCTTCGGCAGAAAGACGCTGGCAACCGGCGCTGCCCTGCGGACAGCTGCCGAGAGTCGAAGTCTGCGTCTCTAGCGGACTGCATCATAGCGAAAAGCTTTTCCAGTGTGTCTCGCAGGGAGAAAGCTTGCCAGCACACTGCACGCATCCCGCTCTTGCCCAGAAACATATATTTGCTGAACACTCCAAAAACACTACTCTTTCCTAGGCAAGCTTCAAACTGCTGTCAGACATCTGTGCTCTCTGTTTTGTGGTGTCCTGCTCGTTGTAGAAGAGTGCACAGCTCCACCTGACATTCAGTGCACAGCGAAGTCAACTGCAAAAAACCAGCAGCTGCTCACTCCCAAACACAAGGCGCTGTCTATGTCCTTGCTTCCCGAGCAATTCAGCACAGCCCTTCTTCTCTGCAGCTGCCATCGAGATCTCTGCAACTCGTAAACTCAGGGTACGAACAAGAATTCTCCAGATTCGTCTGCATCAGGACCAAGTCAAAACGCAGGAAAGTCGTCCTGGAGCACCCTCCAGAAGCATGCCAGCGGATAACTGAAAGCGCAGGCAGCGGCAGCCACCGTCCTCTAGCAGTGCCAAGGCAGCGCACACAAGCCGGTTTCGTTCTTCGCCACTCAGAAGCCAACCGCTCTCCCCGGCTGCCGGAGGCCGAGAAGCGGCTACTAGGTGCACCACAGACGTGAACCGCACTTGTAGGCTGCAAAGCGCGGTTTCGGCAGAAAGAAGCCGGCAACCGCCGCTTCCCTGCGGACAGCTGCGGAGAGCCGAAGTCTGCGTCTCTAGCGGACTGCATCATAGCGAAAAGCTTTTCCAGCGTGTCTCGCAGGGAGAAAGCTTGCCAGCGCAGTGCACGCATCCCGCCCTTGCCCAGAAACATGAATTTGCTGAACACTCCAAAAACACTACTCTTTCCTAGGCAAGCTTCAAACTGCTGTCAGACGTGCGTTCTCTCTGTTTTCTGCTGCCCTGCTCATCGTAGAGGAGTGCACAGCTCACCCTGGCATTCAGTGCACAGCGAAGTCAACTGCAAAAAGCCAGCAGCTGCTCACTCCCAAACACAAGGCGCTGTCGATGTCCTTGCTTCCCGAGCAACTCAGCGCAGCCCTTCTTCTCTGCAACTCGGAAGCTCAGGGCACGAAAAAGAATTCTCCAGATTCGTCTGCATCAGGACCAGGTCAAAACGCAGGAAAGTCGTCCTGGAGCACCTGCCAGACGCAAGCCAGCGGTGAACTGAAAGGGCTGGCAGCTGCAGCCACCGTCTTCTAGCAGTGCCAAGGCTGCGCAAACAAGCCGGTTTCGTTCTTCGCCTCTCAGAAGCCAACCGCTCTCCCCGGCTGCCGGAGGCGAAGAAGCGGCAACTAGGTGCACCGCTGACGTGAACCGCACTAGTAGGCTTCAAAGCGCGGTTTCGGCAGAAAGAAGCCGGCAACCGCCGCTTCCCTGCGGACAGCTGCCGAAAGCCGAAGTCTGCGTCTCTAGCGGACTGCATCATAGCGAAAAGCTTTTCCAGCGTGTCTCGCAGGGAGAAAGCTTGCCAGCACTGTGCACGCATCCCGCCCTTGCCCAGAAACATGGATTTGCTGAACACTCCAAAAACACTACTCTTTCGTGGGCAAGCTTCAAACTGCTGTCAGACATCTGTGCTCTCTATTTTGTGGTGTCCTGCTCGTTGAAGAAGAGTGCACATGTCCACCTGACATTCAGTGCCCAGCGAAGTCAACTGCAAAAAGCCAGCAGCTGCTCACTCCCAAACACAAGGCGCTGTCTATGTCCTTGCTTCCCGAGGAACTCAGCGCAGCCCTTCTTCTCTGCATCTCGGAATCTCAGGGCACGAACAAGAATTCTCCAGATTCGTTTGCATCAGGACCAAGTCAAAACGCAGGAAAGTCGTCCTGGAGCACCTGCCAGAAGCATGCCAGCGGTAAACTGAAAGGTCTGGCAGCTGCAGCCTCCGTCTTCTAGCAGTGCCAAGGCAGCGCACACAAGCCGGTTTCGTTCTTCGCCTCTCAGAAGCCAACCGCTCTCCGCAGCTGCCGGAGGCGAAGAAGCGTCTACTAGGTGCACCACTGACGTGAACCGCACTTGTAGGCTGCAAAGCGCGGTTTCGGCAGAAAGAAGCCGGCAACCGCCGCTTCCCTGCGGACAGCTGCCGAAAGCCGAAGTCTGCGTCTCTAGCGGACTGCATCATAGCGAAAAGCTTTTCCAGCGTGTCTCGCAGGGAGAAAGCTTGCCAGCGCAGTGCACGCATCCCGCCCTTGCCCAGAAACATATTTGCTGAACACTCCAAAAACACTACTCTTTCCTAGGCAAGCTTCACACTGCTGTCAGACGTGCGTGCTCTCTGTTTTGTGGTGTCCTGCTCGTTGTAGAAGAGTGCACAGCTCCACCTGACATTCAGTGCCCAGCGAAGTCAACTGCAAAAAACCAGCAGCTGCTCACTCCCAAACACAAGGCGCTTTCTATGTCCTTGCTTCCCGAGCAATTCAGCACAGCCCTCCTTCTCTGCAGCTGCCATCGAGATCTCTGCAACTCGTAAACTCAGGGTACGAACAAGAATTCTCCAGATTCGTCTGCATCAGGACCAAGTCAAACAGCAGGAAAGTCGTCCTGGAGCACCTGCCAGACGCATGCCAGCGGTGAATTGAAAGGGCTGTCAGCTTCAGCCACCGTCTTCTAGCAGTGCCAAGGCTGCGCACACAAGCCGGTTTCATTCTTCGCCTCTCAGAAGCCAACCGCTCTCCCCGGCTGCCGGAGGCCAAGAAGCGGCTACTAGGTGCACTGCTGACGTGAACCGCACTTGTAGGCTTCAAAGCGCGGCTTCGGCAGAGAGACGACGGCAACCGCCGCTTTCCTGCGGACAGCTGCGGAGAGCCGAAGTCTACGTCTCTAGCGGACTGCATCATAGCGAAAAGCTTTTCCAGCGTGTCTCGCAGGGAGAAAGCTTGCCAGCACACTGCACGCATCCCGCCCTTGCCCAGAAACATATATTTGCTGAACACTCCAAAAACACTACTCTTTCGTGGGCAAGCTTCAAACTGCTGTCAGACATCTGTGCTCTCTATTTTGTGGTGTCCTGCTCGTTGAAGAAGAGTGCACAGCTCCACCTGACATTCAGTGCACAGCGAAGTCAACTGCAAAAAACCAGCAGCTGCTCACTCCCAAACACAAGGCGCTGTCTATGTCCTTGCTTCCCGAGCAATTCAGCACAGCCCTTCTTCTCTGCAGCTGCCATCGAGATCTCTGAAACTTGTAAACTCAGGGCACGAACAAGAATTCTCCAGATTCGTCTGCATCAGGACCAAGTCAAAACGCAGGAAAGTCGTCCCGGAGCACCCTCCAGAAGCATGCCAGCGGATAACTGAAAGCGCAGGCAGCGGCAGCCACCGTCCTCTAGCAGTGCCAAGGCAGCGCACACAAGCCGGTTTCGTTCTTCGCCACTCAGAAGCCAACCGCTCTCCCCGGCTGCCGGAGGCCGAGAAGCGGCTACTAGGTGCACCACAGACGTGAACCGCACTTGTAGGCTGCAAAGCGCGGTTTCGGCAGAAAGAAGCCGGCAACCGCCGCTTCCCTGCGGACAGCTGCCGAGAGCCGAAGTCTGCGTCTCTAGCGGACTGCATCATAGCGAAAAGCTTTTCCAGCGTGTCTCGCAGGGAGAAAGCTTGCCAGCACACTGCACGCATCCCGCCCTTGCCCAGAAACATATATTTGCTGAACACTCCAAAAACACTACTCTTTCGTGGGCAAGCTTCAAACTGCTGTCAGACATCTGTGCTCTCTATTTTGTGGTGTCCTGCTCGTTGAAGAAGAGTGCACAGCTCCACCTGACATTCAGTGCACAGCGAAGTCAACTGCAAAAAGCCAGCAGCTGCTCACTCCCAAACACAAGGCGCTGTCTATGTCCTTGCTTCCCGAGAAACTCAGCGCAGCCCTTCTTCTCTGCATCTCGGAATCTCAGGGCACGAACAAGAATTCTCCAGATTCGTTTGCATCAGGACCAAGTCAAAACGCAGGAAAGTCGTCCTGGAGCACCTGCCACAAGCATGCCAGCGGTAAACTGAAAGGGCTGGCAGCGGCAGCCACCGTCCTCTAGCAGTGCCAAGGCAGCGCACACAAGCCGGTTTCGTTCTTCGCCACTCAGAAGCCAACCGCTCTCCCCGGCTGCCGGAGGCCAAGAAGCGGCTACTAGGTGCACCACAGACGTGAACCGCACTTGTAGGCTGCAAAGCGCGGTTTCGGCAGAAAGAAGCCGGCAACCGCCGCTTCCCTGCGGACAGCTGCGGAGAGCTGAAGTCTGCGTCTCTAGCGGACTGCATCATAGCGAAAAGCTTTTCCAGCGTGTCTCGCAGGGAGAAAGCTTGCCAGCGCAGTGCACGCATCCCGCCCTTGCCCAGAAACATATATTTGCTGAACACTCCAAAAACACTACTCTTTCCTAGGCAAGCTTCAAACTGCTATCAGACATCTGTGCTCTCTGTTTTGTGGTGTCCTGCTCGTTGTAGAAGAGTGCACAGCTCCACCTGACATTCAGTGCACAGCGAAGTCAACTGCAAAAAACCAGCAGCTGCTCACTCCCAAACACAAGGCGCTGTCTATGTCATTGCTTCCCGAGCAATTCAGCACAGCCCTTCTTTTCTGCAGCTGCCATCGAGATCTCTGCAACTCGTAAACTCAGGGTACGGACAAGAATTCTCCAGATTCGTCTGCATCCGGACCAAGTCAAAACGCAGGAAAGTCGTCCTGGAGCACCTGCCAGAAGCATGCCAGCGGTGAACTGAAAGGGCTGGCAGCTGTAGCCACTGTCTTCTAGCAGTGCCAAGGCTGCGTACACAAGCCGGTTTCGTTCTTCGCCTCTCAGAAGCCAACCGCTCTCCCCGGCTGCCGGAGGCGGAGAATCGGCTACTAGATGCACCGCTGACGTGAACCGCACTTGTAGGCTGCAAAGCGCGGTTTCGGCAGAAAGAAGCCGGCAACCGCCGCTTCCCTGCGGACAGCTGCGGAGAGCTGAAGTCTGCGTCTCTAGCGGACTGCATCATAGCGAAAAGCTTTTCCAGCGTGTCTCGCAGGGAGAAAGCTTGCCAGCGCAGTGCACGCATCCCGCCCTTGCCCAGAAACATATATTTGCTGAACACTCCAAAAACACTACTCTTTCCTAGGCAAGCTTCAAACTGCTGTCAGACATCTGTGCTCTCTGTTTTGTGGTGTCCTGCTCGTTGTAGAAGAGTGCACAGCTCCACCTGACATTCAGTGCACAGCGAAGTCAACTGCAAAAAACCAGCAGCTGCTTACTCCCAAACACAAGGCGCTGTCTATGTCCTTGCTTCCCGAGCAACTCAGCACAGCCCTTCTTTTCTGCAGCTGCCATCGAGATCTCTGCAACTCGTAAACTCAGGGTACGAACAAGAATTCTCCAGATTCGTCTGCATCCGGACCAAGTCAAAACGCAGGAAAGTCGTCCTGGAGCACCTGCCAGAAGCATGCCAGCGGTAAACTGAAAGGTCTGGCAGCTGCAGCCACCGTCTTCTAGCAGTGCCAAGGCTGCGCACACAAGCCGGTTTCGTTCTTCGCCTCTCAGAAGCCAACCGCTCTCCCCGGCTGCCGGAGGCGAAGAAGCGTCTAGTAGGTGCACCACTGACGTGAACCGCACTTGTAGGCTGCAAAGCGCGGTTTCGGCAGAAAGAAGCCGGCAACCGCCGCTTCCCTGCGGACAGCTGCCGAAAGCCGAAGTCTGCGTCTCTAGCGGACTGCATCATAGCGAAAAGCTTTTCCAGCGTGTCTCGCAGGGAGAAAGCTTGCCAGCGCAGTGCACGCATCCCGCCCTTGCCCAGAAACATATTTGCTGAACACTCCAAAAACACTACTCTTTCCTAGGCAAGCTTCACACTGCTGTCAGACATCTGTGCTCTCTGTTTTCTGCTGCCCTGCTCACTGTAGAAGAGTGCACAGCTCCACCTGACATTCAGTGCCCAGCGAAGTCAACTGCAAAAAACCAGCAGCTGCTCACTCCCAAACACAAGGCGCTGTCGATGTCCTTGCTTCCCGAGCACTTCAGCACAGCCCTCCTTCTCTGCAGCTGCCATCGAGATCTCTGCAACTCGTAAACTCAGGGTACGAACAAGAATTCTCCAGATTCGTCTGCATCAGGACCAAGTCAAACAGCAGGAAAGTCGTCCTGGAGCACCTGCCAGACGCATGCCAGCGGTGAATTGAAAGGGCTGTCAGCTTCAGCCACCGTCTTCTAGCAGTGCCAAGGCTGCGCACACAAGCCGGTTTCATTCTTCGCCTCTCAGAAGCCAACCGCTCTCCCCGGCTGCCGGAGGCCAAGAAGCGGCTACTAGGTGCACTGCTGACGTGAACCGCACTTGTAGGCTTCAAAGCGCGGCTTCGGCAGAGAGACGAGGGAAACCGCCGCTTTCCTGCGGACAGCTGCGGAGAGCCGAAGTCTACGTCTCTAGCGGACTGCATCATAGCGAAAAGCTTTTCCAGCGTGTCTCGCAGGGAGAAAGCTTGCCAGCACACTGCACGCATCCCGCCCTTGCCCAGAAACATATATTTGCTGAACACTCCAAAAACACTACTCTTTCGTGGGCAAGCTTCAAACTGCTGTCAGACATCTGTGCTCTCTATTTTGTGGTGTCCTGCTCGTTGAAGAAGAGTGCACAGCTCCACCTGACATTCAGTGCACAGCGAAGTCAACTGCAAAAAACCAGCAGCTGCTCACTCCCAAACACAAGGCGCTGTCTATGTCCTTGCTTCCCGAGCAATTCAGCACAGCCCTTCTTCTCTGCAGCTGCCATCGAGATCTCTGCAACTTGTAAACTCAGGGCACGAACAAGAATTCTCCAGATTCGTCTGCATCCGGACCAAGTCAAAACGCAGGAAAGTCGTCCCGGAGCACCTGCCAGAAGCATGCCAGCGGTTAACTGAAAGCGCAGGCAGCTGCAGCCAACGTCCTCTAGCAGTGCCAAGGCTGCGCACACAAGCCGGTTTCGTTCTTCGCCTCTCAGAAGCAACCGCTCTCCCCGGCTGCCGGAGGAGAAGAAGCGGCTACTAGGTGTACTGCTGACGTGAACCGCAGTTGTAGGCTGCAAAGCGCGGCTTCGGCAGAAAGACGCTGGCAACCGGCGCTGCCCTGCGGACAGCTGCCGAGAGTCGAAGTCTGCGTCTCTAGCGGACTGCATCATAGCGAAAAGCTTTTCCAGTGTGTCTCGCAGGGAGAAAGCTTGCCAGCACACTGCACGCATCCCGCTCTTGCCCAGAAACATATATTTGCTGAACACTCCAAAAACACTACTCTTTCCTAGGCAAGCTTCAAACTGCTGTCAGACATCTGTGCTCTCTGTTTTGTGGTGTCCTGCTCGTTGTAGAAGAGTGCACAGCTCCACCTGACATTCAGTGCACAGCGAAGTCAACTGCAAAAAACCAGCAGCTGCTCACTCCCAAACACAAGGCGCTGTCTATGTCCTTGCTTCCCGAGCAATTCAGCACAGCCCTTCTTCTCTGCAGCTGCCATCGAGATCTCTGCAACTCGTAAACTCAGGGTACGAACAAGAATTCTCCAGATTCGTCTGCATCAGGACCAAGTCAAAACGCAGGAAAGTCGTCCTGGAGCACCCTCCAGAAGCATGCCAGCGGATAACTGAAAGCGCAGGCAGCGGCAGCCACCGTCCTCTAGCAGTGCCAAGGCAGCGCACACAAGCCGGTTTCGTTCTTCGCCACTCAGAAGCCAACCGCTCTCCCCGGCTGCCGGAGGCCGAGAAGCGGCTACTAGGTGCACCACAGACGTGAACCGCACTTGTAGGCTGCAAAGCGCGGTTTCGGCAGAAAGAAGCCGGCAACCGCCGCTTCCCTGCGGACAGCTGCCGAGAGCCGAAGTCTGCGTCTCTAGCGGACTGCATCATAGCGAAAAGCTTTTCCAGCGTGTCTCGCAGGGAGAAAGCTTGCCAGCGCAGTGCACGCATCCCGCCCTTGCCCAGAAACATGAATTTGCTGAACACTCCAAAAACACTACTCTTTCCTAGGCAAGCTTCAAACTGCTGTCAGACGTGCGTTCTCTCTGTTTTCTGCTGCCCTGCTCATCGTAGAGGAGTGCACAGCTCACCCTGGCATTCAGTGCACAGCGAAGTCAACTGCAAAAAGCCAGCAGCTGCTCACTCCCAAACACAAGGCGCTGTCGATGTCCTTGCTTCCCGAGCAACTCAGCGCAGCCCTTCTTCTCTGCAACTCGGAAGCTCAGGGCACGAAAAAGAATTCTCCAGATTCGTCTGCATCAGGACCAGGTCAAAACGCAGGAAAGTCGTCCTGGAGCACCTGCCAGACGCAAGCCAGCGGTGAACTGAAAGGGCTGGCAGCTGCAGCCACCGTCTTCTAGCAGTGCCAAGGCTGCGCAAACAAGCCGGTTTCGTTCTTCGCCTCTCAGAAGCCAACCGCTCTCCCCGGCTGCCGGAGGCGAAGAAGCGGCAACTAGGTGCACCGCTGACGTGAACCGCACTAGTAGGCTTCAAAGCGCGGTTTCGGCAGAAAGAAGCCGGCAACCGCCGCTTCCCTGCGGACAGCTGCCGAAAGCCGAAGTCTGCGTCTCTAGCGGACTGCATCATAGCGAAAAGCTTTTCCAGCGTGTCTCGCAGGGAGAAAGCTTGCCAGCGCAGTGCACGCATCCCGCCCTTGCCCAGAAACATGAATTTGCTGAACACTCCAAAAACACTACTCTTTCCTAGGCAAGCTTCAAACTGCTGTCAGACGTGCGTTCTCTCTGTTTTCTGCTGCCCTGCTCATCGTAGAGGAGTGCACAGCTCACCCTGGCATTCAGTGCACAGCGAAGTCAACTGCAAAAAGCCAGCAGCTGCTCACTCCCAAACACAAGGCGCTGTCTATGTCCTTGCTTCCCGAGGAACTCAGCGCAGCCCTTCTTCTCTGCATCTCGGAATCTCAGGGCACGAACAAGAATTCTCCAGATTCGTTTGCATCAGGACCAAGTCAAAACGCAGGAAAGTCGTCCTGGAGCACCTGCCAGAAGCATGCCAGCGGTAAACTGAAAGGTCTGGCAGCTGCAGCCACCGTCTTCTAGCAGTGCCAAGGCAGCGCACACAAGCCGGTTTCGTTCTTCGCCTCTCAGAAGCAAACCGCTCTCCGCAGCTGCCGGAGGCGAAGAAGCGTCTACTAGGTGCACCACTGACGTGAACCGCACTTGTAGGCTGCAAAGCGCGGTTTCGGCAGAAAGAAGCCGGCAACCGCCGCTTCCCTGCGGACAGCTGCCGAAAGCCGAAGTCTGCGTCTCTAGCGGACTGCATCATAGCGAAAAGCTTTTCCAGCGTGTCTCGCAGGGAGAAAGCTTGCCAGCGCAGTGCACGCATCCCGCCCTTGCCCAGAAACATATTTGCTGAACACTCCAAAAACACTACTCTTTCCTAGGCAAGCTTCACACTGCTGTCAGACGTGCGTGCTCTCTGTTTTGTGGTGTCCTGCTCGTTGTAGAAGAGTGCACAGCTCCACCTGACATTCAGTGCACAGCGAAGTCAACTGCAAAAAACCAGCAGCTGCTCACTCCCAAACACAAGGCGCTTTCTATGTCCTTGCTTCCCGAGCAATTCAGCACAGCCCTCCTTCTCTGCAGCTGCCATCGAGATCTCTGCAACTCGTAAACTCAGGGTACGAACAAGAATTCTCCAGATTCGTCTGCATCAGGACCAAGTCAAACAGCAGGAAAGTCGTCCTGGAGCACCTGCCAGACGCATGCCAGCGGTGAATTGAAAGGGCTGTCAGCTTCAGCCACCGTCTTCTAGCAGTGCCAAGGCTGCGCACACAAGCCGGTTTCATTCTTCGCCTCTCAGAAGCCAACCGCTCTCCCCGGCTGCCGGAGGCCAAGAAGCGGCTACTAGGTGCACTGCTGACGTGAACCGCACTTGTAGGCTTCAAAGCGCGGCTTCGGCAGAGAGACGACGGCAACCGCCGCTTTCCTGCGGACAGCTGCGGAGAGCCGAAGTCTACGTCTCTAGCGGACTGCATCATAGCGAAAAGCTTTTCCAGCGTGTCTCGCAGGGAGAAAGCTTGCCAGCACACTGCACGCATCCCGCCCTTGCCCAGAAACATATATTTGCTGAACACTCCAAAAACACTACTCTTTCGTGGGCAAGCTTCAAACTGCTGTCAGACATCTGTGCTCTCTATTTTGTGGTGTCCAGCTCGTTGAAGAAGAGTGCACAGCTCCACCTGACATTCAGTGCACAGCGAAGTCAACTGCAAAAAGCCAGCAGCTGCTCACTCCCAAACACAAGGCGCTGTCTATGTCCTTGCTTCCCGAGAAACTCAGCGCAGCCCTTCTTCTCTGCATCTCGGAATCTCAGGGCACGAACAAGAATTCTCCAGATTCGTTTGCATCAGGACCAAGTCAAAACGCAGGAAAGTCGTCCTGAAGCACCTGCCAGAAGCATGCCAGCGGTAAACTGAAAGGGCTGGCAGCGGCAGCCACCGTCCTCTAGCAGTGCCAAGGCAGCGCACACAAGCCGGTTTCGTTCTTCGCCACTCAGAAGCCAACCGCTCTCCCCTGCTGCCGGAGGCCAAGAAGCGGCTACTAGGTGCACCACAGACGTGAACCGCACTTGTAGGCTGCAAAGCGCGGTTTCGGCAGAAAGAAGCCGGCAACCGCCGCTTCCCTGCGGACAGCTGCGGAGAGCTGAAGTCTGCGTCTCTAGCGGACTGCATCATAGCGAAAAGCTTTTCCAGCGTGTCTCGCAGGGAGAAAGCTTGCCAGCACACTGCACGCATCCCGCTCTTGCCCAGAAACATATATTTGCTGAACACTCCAAAAACACTACTCTTTCCTAGGCAAGCTTCAAACTGCTGTCAGACATCTGTGCTCTCTGTTTTGTGGTGTCCTGCTCGTTGTAGAAGAGTGCACAGCTCCACCTGACATTCAGTGCACAGCGAAGTCAACTGCAAAAAACCAGCAGCTGCTCACTCCCAAACACAAGGCGCTGTCTATGTCCTTGCTTCCCGAGCAATTCAGCACAGCCCTTCTTCTCTGCAGCTGCCATCGAGATCTCTGCAACTCGTAAACTCAGGGTACGAACAAGAATTCTCCAGATTCGTCTGCATCAGGACCAAGTCAAAACGCAGGAAAGTCGTCCTGGAGCACCCTCCAGAAGCATGCCAGCGGATAACTGAAAGCGCAGGCAGCGGCAGCCACCGTCCTCTAGCAGTGCCAAGGCAGCGCACACAAGCCGGTTTCGTTCTTCGCCACTCAGAAGCCAACCGCTCTCCCCGGCTGCCGGAGGCCGAGAAGCGGCTACTAGGTGCACCACAGACGTGAACCGCACTTGTAGGCTGCAAAGCGCGGTTTCGGCAGAAAGAAGCCGGCAACCGCCGCTTCCCTGCGGACAGCTGCGGAGAGCCGAAGTCTGCGTCTCTAGCGGACTGCATCATAGCGAAAAGCTTTTCCAGCGTGTCTCGCAGGGAGAAAGCTTGCCAGCGCAGTGCACGCATCCCGCCCTTGCCCAGAAACATGAATTTGCTGAACACTCCAAAAACACTACTCTTTCCTAGGCAAGCTTCAAACTGCTGTCAGACGTGCGTTCTCTCTGTTTTCTGCTGCCCTGCTCATCGTAGAGGAGTGCACAGCTCACCCTGGCATTCAGTGCACAGCGAAGTCAACTGCAAAAAGCCAGCAGCTGCTCACTCCCAAACACAAGGCGCTGTCGATGTCCTTGCTTCCCGAGCAACTCAGCGCAGCCCTTCTTCTCTGCAACTCGGAAGCTCAGGGCACGAAAAAGAATTCTCCAGATTCGTCTGCATCAGGACCAGGTCAAAACGCAGGAAAGTCGTCCTGGAGCACCTGCCAGACGCAAGCCAGCGGTGAACTGAAAGGGCTGGCAGCTGCAGCCACCGTCTTCTAGCAGTGCCAAGGCTGCGCAAACAAGCCGGTTTCGTTCTTCGCCTCTCAGAAGCCAACCGCTCTCCCCGGCTGCCGGAGGCGAAGAAGCGGCAACTAGGTGCACCGCTGACGTGAACCGCACTAGTAGGCTTCAAAGCGCGGTTTCGGCAGAAAGAAGCCGGCAACCGCCGCTTCCCTGCGGACAGCTGCCGAAAGCCGAAGTCTGCGTCTCTAGCGGACTGCATCATAGCGAAAAGCTTTTCCAGCGTGTCTCGCAGGGAGAAAGCTTGCCAGCACTGTGCACGCATCCCGCCCTTGCCCAGAAACATGGATTTGCTGAACACTCCAAAAACACTACTCTTTCGTGGGCAAGCTTCAAACTGCTGTCAGACATCTGTGCTCTCTATTTTGTGGTGTCCTGCTCGTTGAAGAAGAGTGCACATGTCCACCTGACATTCAGTGCCCAGCGAAGTCAACTGCAAAAAGCCAGCAGCTGCTCACTCCCAAACACAAGGCGCTGTCTATGTCCTTGCTTCCCGAGGAACTCAGCGCAGCCCTTCTTCTCTGCATCTCGGAATCTCAGGGCACGAACAAGAATTCTCCAGATTCGTTTGCATCAGGACCAAGTCAAAACGCAGGAAAGTCGTCCTGGAGCACCTGCCAGAAGCATGCCAGCGGTAAACTGAAAGGTCTGGCAGCTGCAGCCACCGTCTTCTAGCAGTGCCAAGGCAGCGCACACAAGCCGGTTTCGTTCTTCGCCTCTCAGAAGCCAACCGCTCTCCGCAGCTGCCGGAGGCGAAGAAGCGTCTACTAGGTGCACCACTGACGTGAACCGCACTTGTAGGCTGCAAAGCGCGGTTTCGGCAGAAAGAAGCCGGCAACCGCCGCTTCCCTGCGGACAGCTGCCGAAAGCCGAAGTCTGCGTCTCTAGCGGACTGCATCATAGCGAAAAGCTTTTCCAGCGTGTCTCGCAGGGAGAAAGCTTGCCAGCGCAGTGCACGCATCCCGCCCTTGCCCAGAAACATATTTGCTGAACACTCCAAAAACACTACTCTTTCCTAGGCAAGCTTCACACTGCTGTCAGACGTGCGTGCTCTCTGTTTTGTGGTGTCCTGCTCGTTGTAGAAGAGTGCACAGCTCCACCTGACATTCAGTGCACAGCGAAGTCAACTGCAAAAAACCAGCAGCTGCTCACTCCCAAACACAAGGCGCTTTCTATGTCCTTGCTTCCCGAGCAATTCAGCACAGCCCTCCTTCTCTGCAGCTGCCATCGAGATCTCTGCAACTCGTAAACTCAGGGTACGAACAAGAATTCTCCAGATTCGTCTGCATCAGGACCAAGTCAAACAGCAGGAAAGTCGTCCTGGAGCACCTGCCAGACGCATGCCAGCGGTGAATTGAAAGGGCTGTCAGCTTCAGCCACCGTCTTCTAGCAGTGCCAAGGCTGCGCACACAAGCCGGTTTCATTCTTCGCCTCTCAGAAGCCAACCGCTCTCCCCGGCTGCCGGAGGCCAAGAAGCGGCTACTAGGTGCACTGCTGACGTGAACCGCACTTGTAGGCTTCAAAGCGCGGCTTCGGCAGAGAGACGACGGCAACCGCCGCTTTCCTGCGGACAGCTGCGGAGAGCCGAAGTCTACGTCTCTAGCGGACTGCATCATAGCGAAAAGCTTTTCCAGCGTGTCTCGCAGGGAGAAAGCTTGCCAGCACACTGCACGCATCCCGCCCTTGCCCAGAAACATATATTTGCTGAACACTCCAAAAACACTACTCTTTCGTGGGCAAGCTTCAAACTGCTGTCAGACATCTGTGCTCTCTATTTTGTGGTGTCCAGCTCGTTGAAGAAGAGTGCACAGCTCCACCTGACATTCAGTGCACAGCGAAGTCAACTGCAAAAAGCCAGCAGCTGCTCACTCCCAAACACAAGGCGCTGTCTATGTCCTTGCTTCCCGAGAAACTCAGCGCAGCCCTTCTTCTCTGCATCTCGGAATCTCAGGGCACGAACAAGAATTCTCCAGATTCGTTTGCATCAGGACCAAGTCAAAACGCAGGAAAGTCGTCCTGGAGCACCTGCCAGAAGCATGCCAGCGGTAAACTGAAAGGGCTGGCAGCGGCAGCCACCGTCCTCTAGCAGTGCCAAGGCAGCGCACACAAGCCGGTTTCGTTCTTCGCCACTCAGAAGCCAACCGCTCTCCCCGGCTGCCGGAGGCCAAGAAGCGGCTACTAGGTGCACCACAGACGTGAACCGCACTTGTAGGCTGCAAAGCGCGGTTTCGGCAGAAAGAAGCCGGCAACCGCCGCTTCCCTGCGGACAGCTGCGGAGAGCTGAAGTCTGCGTCTCTAGCGGACTGCATCATAGCGAAAAGCTTTTCCAGCGTGTCTCGCAGGGAGAAAGCTTGCCAGCGCAGTGCACGCATCCCGCCCTTGCCCAGAAACATATATTTGCTGAACACTCCAAAAACACTACTCTTTCCTAGGCAAGCTTCAAACTGCTATCAGACATCTGTGCTCTCTGTTTTGTGGTGTCCTGCTCGTTGTAGAAGAGTGCACAGCTCCACCTGACATTCAGTGCACAGCGAAGTCAACTGCAAAAAACCAGCAGCTGCTCACTCCCAAACACAAGGCGCTGTCTATGTCATTGCTTCCCGAGCAATTCAGCACAGCCCTTCTTTTCTGCAGCTGCCATCGAGATCTCTGCAACTCGTAAACTCAGGGTACGGACAAGAATTCTCCAGATTCGTCTGCATCCGGACCAAGTCAAAACGCAGGAAAGTCGTCCTGGAGCACCTGCCAGAAGCATGCCAGCGGTGAACTGAAAGGGCTGGCAGCTGTAGCCACTGTCTTCTAGCAGTGCCAAGGCTGCGCACACAAGCCGGTCTCGTTCTTCGCCTCTCAGAAGCCAACCGCTCTCCCCGGCTGCCGGAGGCGGAGAATCGGCTACTAGATGCACCGCTGACGTGAACCGCACTTGTAGGCTGCAAAGCGCGGTTTCGGCAGAAAGAAGCCGGCAACCGCCGCTTCCCTGCGGACAGCTGCGGAGAGCTGAAGTCTGCGTCTCTAGCGGACTGCATCATAGCGAAAAGCTTTTCCAGCGTGTCTCGCAGGGAGAAAGCTTGCCAGCACACTGCACGCATCCCGCCCTTGCCCAGAAACATATATTTGCTGAACACTCCAAAAACACTACTCTTTCCTAGGCAAGCTTCAAACTGCTGTCAGACATCTGTGCTCTCTGTTTTGTGGTGTCCTGCTCGTTGTAGAAGAGTGCACAGCTCCACCTGACATTCAGTGCACAGCGAAGTCAACTGCAAAAAACCAGCAGCTGCTTACTCCCAAACACAAGGCGCTGTCTATGTCCTTGCTTCCCGAGCAACTCAGCACAGCCCTTCTTTTCTGCAGCTGCCATCGAGATCTCTGCAACTCGTAAACTCAGGGTACGAACAAGAATTCTCCAGATTCGTCTGCATCCGGACCAAGTCAAAACGCAGGAAAGTCGTCCTGGAGCACCTGCCAGAAGCATGCCAGCGGTAAACTGAAAGGTCTGGCAGCTGCAGCCACCGTCTTCTAGCAGTGCCAAGGCTGCGCACACAAGCCGGTTTCGTTGTTCGCCTCTCAGAAGCCAACCGCTCTCCCCGGCTGCCGGAGGCGAAGAAGCGTCTAGTAGGTGCACCACTGACGTGAACCGCACTTGTAGGCTGCAAAGCGCGGTTTCGGCAGAAAGAAGCCGGCAACCGCCGCTTCCCTGCGGACAGCTGCCGAAAGCCGAAGTCTGCGTCTCTAGCGGACTGCATCATAGCGAAAAGCTTTTCCAGCGTGTCTCGCAGGGAGAAAGCTTGCCAGTAGAGTGCATGCATGCCGCCCTTGCCCAGAAACATATATTTGCTGAACACTCCAAAAACACTACTCTTTCCTAGGCAAGCTTCACACTGCTGCCAGACGTGCGTGCTCTCTGTTTTCTGCTGCCCTGCTCACTGTAGAAGAGTGCACAGCTCCACCTGACATTCAGTGCACAGCGAAGTCAACTGCAAAAAGCCAGCAGCTGCTCACTCCCAAACACAAGGCGCTGTCTATGTCCTTGCTTCCCGAGAAACTCAGCGCAGCCCTTCTTCTCTGCATCTCGGAATCTCAGGGCACGAACAAGAATTCTCCAGATTCGTTTGCATCAGGACCAAGTCAAAACGCAGGAAAGTCGTCCTGGAGCACCTGCCAGAAGCATGCCAGCGGTAAACTGAAAGGGCTGGCAGCGGCAGCCACCGTCCTCTAGCAGTGCCAAGGCAGCGCACACAAGCCGGTTTCGTTCTTCGCCACTCAGAAGCCAACCGCTCTCCCCGGCTGCCGGAGGCCAAGAAGCGGCTACTAGGTGCACTGCTGACGTGAACCGCACTTGTAGGCTGCAAAGCGTGGCTTCGGCAGAAAGACGCCGGCAACCGGCGCTGCCCTGCGGACAGCTGCCGAGAGTCGAAGTCTGCGTCTCTAGCGGACTGCATCATAGCGAAAAGCTTTTCCAGTGTGTCTCGCAGGGAGAAAGCTTGCCAGCACACTGCACGCATCCCGCCCTTGCCCAGAAACATATATTTGCTGAACACTCCAAAAACACTACTCTTTCGTGGGCAAGCTTCAAACTGCTGTCAGACATCTGTGCTCTCTATTTTGTGGTGTCCTGCTCGTTGAAGAAGAGTGCACAGCTCCACCTGACATTCAGTGCACAGCGAAGTCAACTGCAAAAAGCCAGCAGCTGCTCACTCCCAAACACAAGGCGCTGTCTATGTCCTTGCTTCCCGAGAAACTCAGCGCAGCCCTTCTTCTCTGCATCTCGGAATCTCAGGGCACGAACAAGAATTCTCCAGATTCGTTTGCATCAGGACCAAGTCAAAACGCAGGAAAGTCGTCCTGGAGCACCTGCCAGAAGCATGCCAGCGGTAAACTGAAAGGGCTGGCAGCGGCAGCCACCGTCCTCTAGCAGTGCCAAGGCAGCGCACACAAGCCGGTTTCGTTCTTCGCCACTCAGAAGCCAACCGCTCTCCCCGGCTGCCGGAGGCCAAGAAGCGGCTACTAGGTGCACCACAGACGTGAACCGCACTTGTAGGCTGCAAAGCGCGGTTTCGGCAGAAAGAAGCCGGCAACCGCCGCTTCCCTGCGGACAGCTGCGGAGAGCTGAAGTCTGCGTCTCTAGCGGACTGCATCATAGCGAAAAGCTTTTCCAGCGTTTATCGCAGGGAGAAAGCTTGCCAGCGCAGTGCACGCATCCCGCCCTTGCCCAGAAACATATTTGCTGAACACTCCAAAAACACTACTCTTTCCTAGGCAAGCTTCACACTGCTGTCAGACATCTGTGCTCTCTATTTTGTGGTGTCCTGCTCGTTGTAGAAGAGTGCACAGCTCCACCTGACATTCAGTGCCCAGCGAAGTCAACTGCAAAAAACCAGCAGCTGCTCACTCCCAAACACAAGGCGCTGTCGATGTCCTTGCTTCCCGAGCAATTCAGCACAGCCCTCCTTCTCTGCAGCTGCCATCGAGATCTCTGCAACTCGTAAACTCAGGGTACGAACAAGAATTCTCCAGATTCGTCTGCATCAGGACCAAGTCAAACAGCAGGAAAGTCGTCCTGGAGCACCTGCCAGACGCATGCCAGCGGTGAATTGAAAGGGCTGTCAGCTTCAGCCACCGTCTTCTAGCAGTGCCAAGGCTGCGCACACAAGCCGGTTTCATTCTTCGCCTCTCAGAAGCCAACCGCTCTCCCCGGCTGCCGGAGGCCAAGAAGCGGCTACTAGGTGCACTGCTGACGTGAACCGCACTTGTAGGCTTCAAAGCGCGGCTTCGGCAGAGAGACGACGGCAACCGCCGCTTTCCTGCGGACAGCTGCGGAGAGCCGAAGTCTACGTCTCTAGCGGACTGCATCATAGCGAAAAGCTTTTCCAGCGTGTCTCGCAGGGAGAAAGCTTGCCAGCACACTGCACGCATCCCGCCCTTGCCCAGAAACATATATTTGCTGAACACTCCAAAAACACTACTCTTTCGTGGGCAAGCTTCAAACTGCTGTCAGACATCTGTGCTCTCTATTTTGTGGTGTCCTGCTCGTTGAAGAAGAGTGCACAGCTCCACCTGACATTCAGTGCACAGCGAAGTCAACTGCAAAAAACCAGCAGCTGCTCACTCCCAAACACAAGGCGCTGTCTATGTCCTTGCTTCCCGAGCAATTCAGCACAGCCCTTCTTCTCTGCAGCTGCCATCGAGATCTCTGCAACTTGTAAACTCAGGGCACGAACAAGAATTCTCCAGATTCGTCTGCATCCGGACCAAGTCAAAACGCAGGAAAGTCGTCCCGGAGCACCTGCCAGAAGCATGCCAGCGGTTAACTGAAAGCGCAGGCAGCTGCAGCCAACGTCCTCTAGCAGTGCCAAGGCTGCGCACACAAGCCGGTTTCGTTCTTCGCCTCTCAGAAGCAACCGCTCTCCCCGGCTGCCGGAGGAGAAGAAGCGGCTACTAGGTGTACTGCTGACGTGAACCGCAGTTGTAGGCTGCAAAGCGCGGCTTCGGCAGAAAGACGCCGGCAACCGGCGCTGCCCTGCGGACAGCTGCCGAGAGTCGAAGTCTGCGTCTCTAGCGGACTGCATCATAGCGAAAAGCTTTTCCAGTGTGTCTCGCAGGGAGAAAGCTTGCCAGCACACTGCACGCATCCCGCTCTTGCCCAGAAACATGGATTTGCTGAACACTCCAAAAACACTACTCTTTCCTAGGCAAGCTTCAAACTGCTGTCAGACATCTGTGCTCTCTGTTTTGTGGTGTCCTGCTCGTTGTAGAAGAGTGCACAGCTCCACCTGACATTCAGTGCACAGCGAAGTCAACTGCAAAAAACCAGCAGCTGCTCACTCCCAAACACAAGGCGCTGTCTATGTCCTTGCTTCCCGAGCAATTCAGCACAGCCCTTCTTCTCTGCAGCTGCCATCGAGATCTCTGCAACTCGTAAACTCAGGGTACGAACAAGAATTCTCCAGATTCGTCTGCATCAGGACCAAGTCAAAACGCAGGAAAGTCGTCCTGGAGCACCCTCCAGAAGCATGCCAGCGGATAACTGAAAGCGCAGGCAGCGGCAGCCACCGTCCTCTAGCAGTGCCAAGGCAGCGCACACAAGCCGGTTTCGTTCTTCGCCACTCAGAAGCCAACCGCTCTCCCCGGCTGCCGGAGGCCGAGAAGCGGCTACTAGGTGCACCACAGACGTGAACCGCACTTGTAGGCTGCAAAGCGCGGTTTCGGCAGAAAGAAGCCGGCAACCGCCGCTTCCCTGCGGACAGCTGCCGAGAGCCGAAGTCTGCGTCTCTAGCGGACTGCATCATAGCGAAAAGCTTTTCCAGCGTGTCTCGCAGGGAGAAAGCTTGCCAGCGGAGTGCACGCATCCCGCCCTTGCCCAGAAACATGAATTTGCTGAACACTCCAAAAACACTACTCTTTCCTAGGCAAGCTTCAAACTGCTGTCAGACGTGCGTTCTCTCTGTTTTCTGCTGCCCTGCTCATCGTAGAGGAGTGCACAGCTCACCCTGGCATTCAGTGCACAGCGAAGTCAACTGCAAAAAGCCAGCAGCTGCTCACTCCCAAACACAAGGCGCTGTCGATGTCCTTGCTTCCCGAGCAACTCAGCGCAGCCCTTCTTCTCTGCAACTCGGAAGCTCAGGGCACGAAAAAGAATTCTCCAGATTCGTCTGCATCAGGACCAGGTCAAAACGCAGGAAAGTCGTCCTGGAGCACCTGCCAGACGCAAGCCAGCGGTGAACTGAAAGGGCTGGCAGCTGCAGCCACCGTCTTCTAGCAGTGCCAAGGCTGCGCAAACAAGCCGGTTTCGTTCTTCGCCTCTCAGAAGCCAACCGCTCTCCCCGGCTGCCGGAGGCGAAGAAGCGGCAACTAGGTGCACCGCTGACGTGAACCGCACTAGTAGGCTTCAAAGCGCGGTTTCGGCAGAAAGAAGCCGGCAACCGCCGCTTCCCTGCGGACAGCTGCCGAAAGCCGAAGTCTGCGTCTCTAGCGGACTGCATCATAGCGAAAAGCTTTTCCAGCGTGTCTCGCAGGGAGAAAGCTTGCCAGCACTGTGCACGCATCCCGCCCTTGCCCAGAAACATGGATTTGCTGAACACTCCAAAAACACTACTCTTTCGTGGGCAAGCTTCAAACTGCTGTCAGACATCTGTGCTCTCTATTTTGTGGTGTCCTGCTCGTTGAAGAAGAGTGCACATGTCCACCTGACATTCAGTGCCCAGCGAAGTCAACTGCAAAAAGCCAGCAGCTGCTCACTCCCAAACACAAGGCGCTGTCTATGTCCTTGCTTCCCGAGGAACTCAGCGCAGCCCTTCTTCTCTGCATCTCGGAATCTCAGGGCACGAACAAGAATTCTCCAGATTCGTTTGCATCAGGACCAAGTCAAAACGCAGGAAAGTCGTCCTGGAGCACCTGCCAGAAGCATGCCAGCGGTAAACTGAAAGGTCTGGCAGCTGCAGCCACCGTCTTCTAGCAGTGCCAAGGCAGCGCACACAAGCCGGTTTCGTTCTTCGCCTCTCAGAAGCCAACCGCTCTCCGCAGCTGCCGGAGGCGAAGAAGCGTCTACTAGGTGCACCACTGACGTGAACCGCACTTGTAGGCTGCAAAGCGCGGTTTCGGCAGAAAGAAGCCGGCAACCGCCGCTTCCCTGCGGACAGCTGCCGAAAGCCGAAGTCTGCGTCTCTAGCGGACTGCATCATAGCGAAAAGCTTTTCCAGCGTGTCTCGCAGGGAGAAAGCTTGCCAGCGCAGTGCACGCATCCCGCCCTTGCCCAGAAACATATTTGCTGAACACTCCAAAAACACTACTCTTTCCTAGGCAAGCTTCACACTGCTGTCAGACGTGCGTGCTCTCTGTTTTGTGGTGTCCTGCTCGTTGTAGAAGAGTGCACAGCTCCACCTGACATTCAGTGCACAGCGAAGTCAACTGCAAAAAACCAGCAGCTGCTCACTCCCAAACACAAGGCGCTGTCTATGTCCTTGCTTCCCGAGCAATTCAGCACAGCCCTTCTTCTCTGCAGCTGCCATCGAGATCTCTGCAACTCGTAAACTCAGGGTACGAACAAGAATTCTCCAGATTCGTCTGCATCAGGACCAAGTCAAACAGCAGGAAAGTCGTCCTGGAGCACCTGCCAGACGCATGCCAGCGGTGAATTGAAAGGGCTGTCAGCTTCAGCCACCGTCTTCTAGCAGTGCCAAGGCTGCGCACACAAGCCGGTTTCATTCTTCGCCTCTCAGAAGCCAACCGCTCTCCCCGGCTGCCGGAGGCCAAGAAGCGGCTACTAGGTGCACTGCTGACGTGAACCGCACTTGTAGGCTTCAAAGCGCGGCTTCGGCAGAGAGACGACGGCAACCGCCGCTTTCCTGCGGACAGCTGCGGAGAGCCGAAGTCTACGTCTCTAGCGGACTGCATCATAGCGAAAAGCTTTTCCAGCGTGTCTCGCAGGGAGAAAGCTTGCCAGCACACTGCACGCATCCCGCCCTTGCCCAGAAACATATATTTGCTGAACACTCCAAAAACACTACTCTTTCGTGGGCAAGCTTCAAACTGCTGTCAGACATCTGTGCTCTCTATTTTGTGGTGTCCTGCTCGTTGAAGAAGAGTGCACAGCTCCACCTGACATTCAGTGCACAGCGAAGTCAACTGCAAAAAGCCAGCAGCTGCTCACTCCCAAACACAAGGCGCTGTCTATGTCCTTGCTTCCCGAGAAACTCAGCGCAGCCCTTCTTCTCTGCATCTCGGAATCTCAGGGCACGAACAAGAATTCTCCAGATTCGTTTGCATCAGGACCAAGTCAAAACGCAGGAAAGTCGTCCTGGAGCACCTGCCAGAAGCATGCCAGCGGTAAACTGAAAGGGCTGGCAGCGGCAGCCACCGTCCTCTAGCAGTGCCAAGGCAGCGCACACAAGCCGGTTTCGTTCTTCGCCACTCAGAAGCCAACCGCTCTCCCCGGCTGCCGGAGGCCAAGAAGCGGCTACTAGGTGCACCACAGACGTGAACCGCACTTGTAGGCTGCAAAGCGCGGTTTCGGCAGAAAGAAGCCGGCAACCGCCGCTTCCCTGCGGACAGCTGCGGAGAGCTGAAGTCTGCGTCTCTAGCGGACTGCATCATAGCGAAAAGCTTTTCCAGCGTGTCTCGCAGGGAGAAAGCTTGCCAGCGCAGTGCACGCATCCCGCCCTTGCCCAGAAACATATATTTGCTGAACACTCCAAAAACACTACTCTTTCCTAGGCAAGCTTCAAACTGCTATCAGACATCTGTGCTCTCTGTTTTGTGGTGTCCTGCTCGTTGTAGAAGAGTGCACAGCTCCACCTGACATTCAGTGCACAGCGAAGTCAACTGCAAAAAACCAGCAGCTGCTCACTCCCAAACACAAGGCGCTGTCTATGTCATTGCTTCCCGAGCAATTCAGCACAGCCCTTCTTTTCTGCAGCTGCCATCGAGATCTCTGCAACTCGTAAACTCAGGGTACGGACAAGAATTCTCCAGATTCGTCTGCATCCGGACCAAGTCAAAACGCAGGAAAGTCGTCCTGGAGCACCTGCCAGAAGCATGCCAGCGGTGAACTGAAAGGGCTGGCAGCTGTAGCCACTGTCTTCTAGCAGTGCCAAGGCTGCGCACACAAGCCGGTCTCGTTCTTCGCCTCTCAGAAGCCAACCGCTCTCCCCGGCTGCTGGAGGCGGAGAATCGGCTACTAGATGCACCGCTGACGTGAACCGCACTTGTAGGCTGCAAAGCGCGGTTTCGGCAGAAAGAAGCCGGCAACCGCCGCTTCCCTGCGGACAGCTGCGGAGAGCTGAAGTCTGCGTCTCTAGCGGACTGCATCATAGCGAAAAGCTTTTCCAGCGTGTCTCGCAGGGAGAAAGCTTGCCAGCGCAGTGCACGCATCCCGCCCTTGCCCAGAAACATATATTTGCTGAACACTCCAAAAACACTACTCTTTCCTAGGCAAGCTTCAAACTGCTGTCAGACATCTGTGCTCTCTGTTTTGTGGTGTCCTGCTCGTTGTAGAAGAGTGCACAGCTCCACCTGACATTCAGTGCACAGCGAAGTCAACTGCAAAAAACCAGCAGCTGCTTACTCCCAAACACAAGGCGCTGTCTATGTCCTTGCTTCCCGAGCAACTCAGCACAGCCCTTCTTCTCTGCAGCTGCCATCGAGATCTCTGCAACTCGTAAACTCAGGGTACGAACAAGAATTCTCCAGATTCGTCTGCATCCGGACCAAGTCAAAACGCAGGAAAGTCGTCCTGGAGCACCTGCCAGAAGCATGCCAGCGGTAAACTGAAAGGTCTGGCAGCTGCAGCCACCGTCTTCTAGCAGTGCCAAGGCTGCGCACACAAGCCGGTTTCGTTCTTCGCCTCTCAGAAGCCAACCGCTCTCCCCGGCTGCCGGAGGCGAAGAAGCGTCTAGTAGGTGCACCACTGACGTGAACCGCACTTGTAGGCTGCAAAGCGCGGTTTCGGCAGAAAGAAGCCGGCAACCGCCGCTTCCCTGCGGACAGCTGCCGAAAGCCGAAGTCTGCGTCTCTAGCGGACTGCATCATAGCGAAAAGCTTTTCCAGCGTGTCTCGCAGGGAGAAAGCTTGCCAGCAGAGTGCATGCATGCCGCCCTTGCCCAGAAACATATATTTGCTGAACACTCCAAAAACACTACTCTTTCCTAGGCAAGCTTCACACTGCTGCCAGACGTGCGTGCTCTCTGTTTTCTGCTGCCCTGCTCACTGTAGAAGAGTGCACAGCTCCACCTGACATTCAGTGCACAGCGAAGTCAACTGCAAAAAGCCAGCAGCTGCTCACTCCCAAACACAAGGCGCTGTCTATGTCCTTGCTTCCCGAGAAACTCAGCGCAGCCCTTCTTCTCTGCATCTCGGAATCTCAGGGCACGAACAAGAATTCTCCAGATTCGTTTGCATCAGGACCAAGTCAAAACGCAGGAAAGTCGTCCTGGAGCACCTGCCACAAGCATGCCAGCGGTAAACTGAAAGGGCTGGCAGCGGCAGCCACCGTCCTCTAGCAGTGCCAAGGCAGCGCACACAAGCCGGTTTCGTTCTTCGCCACTCAGAAGCCAACCGCTCTCCCCGGCTGCCGGAGGCCAAGAAGCGGCTACTAGGTGCACTGCTGACGTGAACCGCAGTTGTAGGCTGCAAAGCGCGGCTTCGGCAGAAAGACGCCGGCAACCGGCGCTGCCCTGCGGACAGCTGCCGAGAGTCGAAGTCTGCGTCTCTAGCGGACTGCATCATAGCGAAAAGCTTTTCCAGTGTGTCTCGCAGGGAGAAAGCTTGCCAGCACACTGCACGCATCCCGCCCTTGCCCAGAAACATATATTTGCTGAACACTCCAAAAACACTACTCTTTCCTAGGCAAGCTTCAAACTGCTGTCAGACATCTGTGCTCTCTGTTTTGTGGTGTCCTGCTCGTTGTAGAAGAGTGCACAGCTCCACCTGACATTCAGTGCACAGCGAAGTCAACTGCAAAAAACCAGCAGCTGCTCACTCCCAAACACAAGGCGCTGTCTATGTCCTTGCTTCCCGAGCAATTCAGCACAGCCCTTCTTCTCTGCAGCTGCCATCGAGATCTCTGCAACTCGTAAACTCAGGGTACGAACAAGAATTCTCCAGATTCGTCTGCATCAGGACCAAGTCAAAACGCAGGAAAGTCGTCCTGGAGCACCCTCCAGAAGCATGCCAGCGGATAACTGAAAGCGCAGGCAGCGGCAGCCACCGTCCTCTAGCAGTGCCAAGGCAGCGCACACAAGCCGGTTTCGTTCTTCGCCACTCAGAAGCCAACCGCTCTCCCCGGCTGCCGGAGGCCGAGAAGCGGCTACTAGGTGCACCACAGACGTGAACCGCACTTGTAGGCTGCAAAGCGCGGTTTCGGCAGAAAGAAGCCGGCAACCGGCGCTGCCCTGCGGACAGCTGCCGAGAGCCGAAGTCTGCGTCTCTAGCGGACTGCATCATAGCGAAAAGCTTTTCCAGCGTGTCTCGCAGGGAGAAAGCTTGCCAGCGGAGTGCACGCATCCCGCCCTTGCCCAGAAACACGAATTTGCTGAACACTCCAAAAACACTACTCTTTCCTAGGCAAGCTTCAAACTGCTGTCAGACGTGCGTTCTCTCTGTTTTCTGCTGCCCTGCTCATCGTAGAGGAGTGCACAGCTCACCCTGGCATTCAGTGCACAGCGAAGTCAATAGCAAAAAACCAGCAGCTGCTCACTCCCAAACACAAGGCGCTGTCGATGTCCTTGCTTCCCGAGCAACTCAGCGCAGCCCTTCTTCTCTGCATCTCGGAAGCTCAGGGCACGAAAAAGAATTCTCCAGATTCGTCTGCATCAGGACCAGGTCAAAACGCAGGAAAGTCGTCCTGGAGCACCTGCCTGACGCATGCCAGCGGTGAACTGAAAGGGCTGGCAGCTGCAGCCACTGTCTTCTAGCAGTGCCAAGGCAGCGCACACAAGCCGGTTTCGTTCTTCGCCTCTCAGAAGCCAACCGCTCTCCCCGGCTGCCGGAGGCGGAGAATCGGCTACTAGATGCACCGCTGACGTGAACCGCACTTGTAAACTGCAAAGCGCGGCTTCGGCAGAAAGAAGCCGGCAACCGCCGCTTCCCTGCGGACAGCTGCCGAAAGCCGAAGTCTGCGTCTCTAGCGGACTGCATCATAGCGAAAAGCTTTTCCAGCGTGTCTCGCAGGGAGAAAGCTTGCCAGCGCAGTGCACGCATCCCGCCCTTGCCCAGAAACATATTTGCTGAACACTCCAAAAACACTACTCTTTCCTAGGCAAGCTTCACACTGCTGTCAGACGTGCGTGCTCTCTGTTTTGTGGTGTCCTGCTCGTTGTAGAAGAGTGCACAGCTCCACCTGACATTCAGTGCACAGCGAAGTCAACTGCAAAAAACCAGCAGCTGCTCACTCCCAAACACAAGGCGCTTTCTATGTCCTTGCTTCCCGAGCAATTCAGCACAGCCCTCCTTCTCTGCAGCTGCCATCGAGATCTCTGCAACTCGTAAACTCAGGGTACGAACAAGAATTCTCCAGATTCGTCTGCATCAGGACCAAGTCAAACAGCAGGAAAGTCGTCCTGGAGCACCTGCCAGACGCATGCCAGCGGTGAATTGAAAGGGCTGTCAGCTTCAGCCACCGTCTTCTAGCAGTGCCAAGGCTGCGCACACAAGCCGGTTTCATTCTTCGCCTCTCAGAAGCCAACCGCTCTCCCCGGCTGCCGGAGGCCAAGAAGCGGCTACTAGGTGCACTGCTGACGTGAACCGCACTTGTAGGCTTCAAAGCGCGGCTTCGGCAGAGAGACGACGGCAACCGCCGCTTTCCTGCGGACAGCTGCGGAGAGCCGAAGTCTACGTCTCTAGCGGACTGCATCATAGCGAAAAGCTTTTCCAGCGTGTCTCGCAGGGAGAAAGCTTGCCAGCACACTGCACGCATCCCGCCCTTGCCCAGAAACATATATTTGCTGAACACTCCAAAACCACTACTCTTTCGTGGGCAAGCTTCAAACTGCTGTCAGACATCTGTGCTCTCTATTTTGTGGTGTCCTGCTCGTTGAAGAAGAGTGCACAGCTCCACCTGACATTCAGTGCACAGCGAAGTCAACTGCAAAAAACCAGCAGCTGCTCACTCCCAAACACAAGGCGCTGTCTATGTCATTGCTTCCCGAGCAATTCAGCACAGCCCTTCTTTTCTGCAGCTGCCATCGAGATCTCTGCAACTCGTAAACTCAGGGTACGGACAAGAATTCTCCAGATTCGTCTGCATCCGGACCAAGTCAAAACGCAGGAAAGTCGTCCTGGAGCACCTGCCAGAAGCATGCCAGCGGTGAACTGAAAGGGCTGGCAGCTGTAGCCACTGTCTTCTAGCAGTGCCAAGGCTGCGCACACAAGCCGGTCTCGTTCTTCGCCTCTCAGAAGCCAACCGCTCTCCCCGGCTGCCGGAGGCGGAGAATCGGCTACTAGATGCACCGCTGACGTGAACCGCACTTGTAGGCTGCAAAGCGCGGTTTCGGCAGAAAGAAGCCGGCAACCGCCGCTTCCCTGCGGACAGCTGCGGAGAGCTGAAGTCTGCGTCTCTAGCGGACTGCATCATAGCGAAAAGCTTTTCCAGCGTGTCTCGCAGGGAGAAAGCTTGCCAGCGCAGTGCACGCATCCCGCCCTTGCCCAGAAACATATATTTGCTGAACACTCCAAAAACACTACTCTTTCCTAGGCAAGCTTCAAACTGCTGTCAGACATCTGTGCTCTCTGTTTTGTGGTGTCCTGCTCGTTGTAGAAGAGTGCACAGCTCCACCTGACATTCAGTGCACAGCGAAGTCAACTGCAAAAAACCAGCAGCTGCTTACTCCCAAACACAAGGCGCTGTCTATGTCCTTGCTTCCCGAGCAACTCAGCACAGCCCTTCTTCTCTGCAGCTGCCATCGAGATCTCTGCAACTCGTAAACTCAGGGTACGAACAAGAATTCTCCAGATTCGTCTGCATCCGGACCAAGTCAAAACGCAGGAAAGTCGTCCTGGAGCACCTGCCAGAAGCATGCCAGCGGTAAACTGAAAGGTCTGGCAGCTGCAGCCACCGTCTTCTAGCAGTGCCAAGGCTGCGCACACAAGCCGGTTTCGTTCTTCGCCTCTCAGAAGCCAACCGCTCTCCCCGGCTGCCGGAGGCGAAGAAGCGTCTAGTAGGTGCACCACTGACGTGAACCGCACTTGTAGGCTGCAAAGCGCGGTTTCGGCAGAAAGAAGCCGGCAACCGCCGCTTCCCTGCGGACAGCTGCCGAAAGCCGAAGTCTGCGTCTCTAGCGGACTGCATCATAGCGAAAAGCTTTTCCAGCGTGTCTCGCAGGGAGAAAGCTTGCCAGCAGAGTGCATGCATGCCGCCCTTGCCCAGAAACATATATTTGCTGAACACTCCAAAAACACTACTCTTTCCTAGGCAAGCTTCACACTGCTGCCAGACGTGCGTGCTCTCTGTTTTCTGCTGCCCTGCTCACTGTAGAAGAGTGCACAGCTCCACCTGACATTCAGTGCACAGCGAAGTCAACTGCAAAAAGCCAGCAGCTGCTCACTCCCAAACACAAGGCGCTGTCTATGTCCTTGCTTCCCGAGAAACTCAGCGCAGCCCTTCTTCTCTGCATCTCGGAATCTCAGGGCACGAACAAGAATTCTCCAGATTCGTTTGCATCAGGACCAAGTCAAAACGCAGGAAAGTCGTCCAGGAGCACCTGCCACAAGCATGCCAGCGGTAAACTGAAAGGGCTGGCAGCGGCAGCCACCGTCCTCTAGCAGTGCCAAGGCAGCGCACACAAGCCGGTTTCGTTCTTCGCCACTCAGAAGCCAACCGCTCTCCCCGGCTGCCGGAGGCCAAGAAGCGGCTACTAGGTGCACTGCTGACGTGAACCGCAGTTGTAGGCTGCAAAGCGCGGCTTCGGCAGAAAGACGCCGGCAACCGGCGCTGCCCTGCGGACAGCTGCCGAGAGTCGAAGTCTGCGTCTCTAGCGGACTGCATCATAGCGAAAAGCTTTTCCAGTGTGTCTCGCAGGGAGAAAGCTTGCCAGCACACTGCACGCATCCCGCCCTTGCCCAGAAACATATATTTGCTGAACACTCCAAAAACACTACTCTTTCGTGGGCAAGCTTCAAACTGCTGTCAGACATCTGTGCTCTCTATTTTGTGGTGTCCTGCTCGTTGAAGAAGAGTGCACAGCTCCACCTGACATTCAGTGCACAGCGAAGTCAACTGCAAAAAGCCAGCAGCTGCTCACTCCCAAACACAAGGCGCTGTCTATGTCCTTGCTTCCCGAGAAACTCAGCGCAGCCCTTCTTCTCTGCATCTCGGAATCTCAGGGCACGAACAAGAATTCTCCAGATTCGTTTGCATCAGGACCAAGTCAAAACGCAGGAAAGTCGTCCTGGAGCACCTGCCAGAAGCATGCCAGCGGTAAACTGAAAGGGCTGGCAGCGGCAGCCACCGTCCTCTAGCAGTGCCAAGGCAGCGCACACAAGCCGGTTTCGTTCTTCGCCACTCAGAAGCCAACCGCTCTCCCCGGCTGCCGGAGGCCAAGAAGCGGCTACTAGGTGCACCACAGACGTGAACCGCACTTGTAGGCTGCAAAGCGCGGTTTCGGCAGAAAGAAGCCGGCAACCGCCGCTTCCCTGCGGACAGCTGCGGAGAGCTGAAGTCTGCGTCTCTAGCGGACTGCATCATAGCGAAAAGCTTTTCCAGCGTTTATCGCAGGGAGAAAGCTTGCCAGCGCAGTGCACGCATCCCGCCCTTGCCCAGAAACATATTTGCTGAACACTCCAAAAACACTACTCTTTCCTAGGCAAGCTTCACACTGCTGTCAGACATCTGTGCTCTCTGTTTTGTGGTGTCCTGCTCGTTGTAGAAGAGTGCACAGCTCCACCTGACATTCAGTGCCCAGCGAAGTCAACTGCAAAAAACCAGCAGCTGCTCACTCCCAAACACAAGGCGCTGTCGATGTCCTTGCTTCCCGAGCAATTCAGCACAGCCCTCCTTCTCTGCAGCTGCCATCGAGATCTCTGCAACTCGTAAACTCAGGGTACGAACAAGAATTCTCCAGATTCGTCTGCATCAGGACCAAGTCAAACAGCAGGAAAGTCGTCCTGGAGCACCTGCCAGACGCATGCCAGCGGTGAATTGAAAGGGCTGTCAGCTTCAGCCACCGTCTTCTAGCAGTGCCAAGGCTGCGCACACAAGCCGGTTTCATTCTTCGCCTCTCAGAAGCCAACCGCTCTCCCCGGCTGCCGGAGGCCAAGAAGCGGCTACTAGGTGCACTGCTGACGTGAACCGCACTTGTAGGCTTCAAAGCGCGGCTTCGGCAGAGAGACGACGGCAACCGCCGCTTTCCTGCGGACAGCTGCGGAGAGCCGAAGTCTACGTCTCTAGCGGACTGCATCATAGCGACAAGCTTTTCCAGCGTGTCTCGCAGGGAGAAAGCTTGCCAGCACACTGCACGCATCCCGCCCTTGCCCAGAAACATATATTTGCTGAACACTCCAAAAACACTACTCTTTCGTGGGCAAGCTTCAAACTGCTGTCAGACATCTGTGCTCTCTATTTTGTGGTGTCCTGCTCGTTGAAGAAGAGTGCACAGCTCCACCTGACATTCAGTGCACAGCGAAGTCAACTGCAAAAAACCAGCAGCTGCTCACTCCCAAACACAAGGCGCTGTCTATGTCCTTGCTTCCCGAGCAATTCAGCACAGCCCTTCTTCTCTGCAGCTGCCATCGAGATCTCTGCAACTTGTAAACTCAGGGCACGAACAAGAATTCTCCAGATTCGTCTGCATCCGGACCAAGTCAAAACGCAGGAAAGTCGTCCCGGAGCACCTGCCAGAAGCATGCCAGCGGTTAACTGAAAGCGCAGGCAGCTGCAGCCAACGTCCTCTAGCAGTGCCAAGGCTGCGCACACAAGCCGGTTTCGTTCTTCGCCTCTCAGAAGCAACCGCTCTCCCCGGCTGCCGGAGGAGAAGAAGCGGCTACTAGGTGTACTGCTGACGTGAACCGCAGTTGTAGGCTGCAAAGCGCGGCTTCGGCAGAAAGACGCCGGCAACCGGCGCTGCCCTGCGGACAGCTGCCGAGAGTCGAAGTCTGCGTCTCTAGCGGACTGCATCATAGCGAAAAGCTTTTCCAGTGTGTCTCGCAGGGAGAAAGCTTGCCAGCACACTGCACGCATCCCGCTCTTGCCCAGAAACATATATTTGCTGAACACTCCAAAAACACTACTCTTTCCTAGGCAAGCTTCACACTGCTGTCAGACGTGCGTGCTCTCTGTTTTGTGGTGTCCTGCTCGTTGTAGAAGAGTGCACAGCTCCACCTGACATTCAGTGCACAGCGAAGTCAACTGCAAAAAACCAGCAGCTGCTCACTCCCAAACACAAGGCGCTTTCTATGTCCTTGCTTCCCGAGCAATTCAGCACAGCCCTCCTTCTCTGCAGCTGCCATCGAGATCTCTGCAACTCGTAAACTCAGGGTACGAACAAGAATTCTCCAGATTCGTCTGCATCAGGACCAAGTCAAACAGCAGGAAAGTCGTCCTGGAGCACCTGCCAGACGCATGCCAGCGGTGAATTGAAAGGGCTGTCAGCTTCAGCCACCGTCTTCTAGCAGTGCCAAGGCTGCGCACACAAGCCGGTTTCATTCTTCGCCTCTCAGAAGCCAACCGCTCTCCCCGGCTGCCGGAGGCCAAGAAGCGGCTACTAGGTGCACTGCTGACGTGAACCGCACTTGTAGGCTTCAAAGCGCGGCTTCGGCAGAGAGACGACGGCAACCGCCGCTTTCCTGCGGACAGCTGCGGAGAGCCGAAGTCTACGTCTCTAGCGGACTGCATCATAGCGAAAAGCTTTTCCAGCGTGTCTCGCAGGGAGAAAGCTTGCCAGCACACTGCACGCATCCCGCCCTTGCCCAGAAACATATATTTGCTGAACACTCCAAAAACACTACTCTTTCGTGGGCAAGCTTCAAACTGCTGTCAGACATCTGTGCTCTCTATTTTGTGGTGTCCAGCTCGTTGAAGAAGAGTGCACAGCTCCACCTGACATTCAGTGCACAGCGAAGTCAACTGCAAAAAGCCAGCAGCTGCTCACTCCCAAACACAAGGCGCTGTCTATGTCCTTGCTTCCCGAGAAACTCAGCGCAGCCCTTCTTCTCTGCATCTCGGAATCTCAGGGCACGAACAAGAATTCTCCAGATTCGTTTGCATCAGGACCAAGTCAAAACGCAGGAAAGTCGTCCTGGAGCACCTGCCAGAAGCATGCCAGCGGTAAACTGAAAGGGCTGGCAGCGGCAGCCACCGTCCTCTAGCAGTGCCAAGGCAGCGCACACAAGCCGGTTTCGTTCTTCGCCACTCAGAAGCCAACCGCTCTCCCCGGCTGCCGGAGGCCAAGAAGCGGCTACTAGGTGCACCACAGACGTGAACCGCACTTGTAGGCTGCAAAGCGCGGTTTCGGCAGAAAGAAGCCGGCAACCGCCGCTTCCCTGCGGACAGCTGCGGAGAGCTGAAGTCTGCGTCTCTAGCGGACTGCATCATAGCGAAAAGCTTTTCCAGCGTGTCTCGCAGGGAGAAAGCTTGCCAGCGCAGTGCACGCATCCCGCCCTTGCCCAGAAACATATATTTGCTGAACACTCCAAAAACACTACTCTTTCCTAGGCAAGCTTCAAACTGCTATCAGACATCTGTGCTCTCTGTTTTGTGGTGTCCTGCTCGTTGTAGAAGAGTGCACAGCTCCACCTGACATTCAGTGCACAGCGAAGTCAACTGCAAAAAACCAGCAGCTGCTCACTCCCAAACACAAGGCGCTGTCTATGTCATTGCTTCCCGAGCAATTCAGCACAGCCCTTCTTTTCTGCAGCTGCCATCGAGATCTCTGCAACTCGTAAACTCAGGGTACGGACAAGAATTCTCCAGATTCGTCTGCATCCGGACCAAGTCAAAACGCAGGAAAGTCGTCCTGGAGCACCTGCCAGAAGCATGCCAGCGGTGAACTGAAAGGGCTGGCAGCTGTAGCCACTGTCTTCTAGCAGTGCCAAGGCTGCGCACACAAGCCGGTCTCGTTCTTCGCCTCTCAGAAGCCAACCGCTCTCCCCGGCTGCCGGAGGCGGAGAATCGGCTACTAGATGCACCGCTGACGTGAACCGCACTTGTAGGCTGCAAAGCGCGGTTTCGGCAGAAAGAAGCCGGCAACCGCCGCTTCCCTGCGGACAGCTGCGGAGAGCTGAAGTCTGCGTCTCTAGCGGACTGCATCATAGCGAAAAGCTTTTCCAGCGTGTCTCGCAGGGAGAAAGCTTGCCAGCACACTGCACGCATCCCGCCCTTGCCCAGAAACATATATTTGCTGAACACTCCAAAAACACTACTCTTTCCTAGGCAAGCTTCAAACTGCTGTCAGACATCTGTGCTCTCTGTTTTGTGGTGTCCTGCTCGTTGTAGAAGAGTGCACAGCTCCACCTGACATTCAGTGCACAGCGAAGTCAACTGCAAAAAACCAGCAGCTGCTTACTCCCAAACACAAGGCGCTGTCTATGTCCTTGCTTCCCGAGCAACTCAGCACAGCCCTTCTTTTCTGCAGCTGCCATCGAGATCTCTGCAACTCGTAAACTCAGGGTACGAACAAGAATTCTCCAGATTCGTCTGCATCCGGACCAAGTCAAAACGCAGGAAAGTCGTCCTGGAGCACCTGCCAGAAGCATGCCAGCGGTAAACTGAAAGGTCTGGCAGCTGCAGCCACCGTCTTCTAGCAGTGCCAAGGCTGCGCACACAAGCCGGTTTCGTTGTTCGCCTCTCAGAAGCCAACCGCTCTCCCCGGCTGCCGGAGGCGAAGAAGCGTCTAGTAGGTGCACCACTGACGTGAACCGCACTTGTAGGCTGCAAAGCGCGGTTTCGGCAGAAAGAAGCCGGCAACCGCCGCTTCCCTGCGGACAGCTGCCGAAAGCCGAAGTCTGCGTCTCTAGCGGACTGCATCATAGCGAAAAGCTTTTCCAGCGTGTCTCGCAGGGAGAAAGCTTGCCAGTAGAGTGCATGCATGCCGCCCTTGCCCAGAAACATATATTTGCTGAACACTCCAAAAACACTACTCTTTCCTAGGCAAGCTTCACACTGCTGCCAGACGTGCGTGCTCTCTGTTTTCTGCTGCCCTGCTCACTGTAGAAGAGTGCACAGCTCCACCTGACATTCAGTGCACAGCGAAGTCAACTGCAAAAAGCCAGCAGCTGCTCACTCCCAAACACAAGGCGCTGTCTATGTCCTTGCTTCCCGAGAAACTCAGCGCAGCCCTTCTTCTCTGCATCTCGGAATCTCAGGGCACGAACAAGAATTCTCCAGATTCGTTTGCATCAGGACCAAGTCAAAACGCAGGAAAGTCGTCCTGGAGCACCTGCCAGAAGCATGCCAGCGGTAAACTGAAAGGGCTGGCAGCGGCAGCCACCGTCCTCTAGCAGTGCCAAGGCAGCGCACACAAGCCGGTTTCGTTCTTCGCCACTCAGAAGCCAACCGCTCTCCCCGGCTGCCGGAGGCCAAGAAGCGGCTACTAGGTGCACTGCTGACGTGAACCGCACTTGTAGGCTGCAAAGCGTGGCTTCGGCAGAAAGACGCCGGCAACCGGCGCTGCCCTGCGGACAGCTGCCGAGAGTCGAAGTCTGCGTCTCTAGCGGACTGCATCATAGCGAAAAGCTTTTCCAGTGTGTCTCGCAGGGAGAAAGCTTGCCAGCACACTGCACGCATCCCGCCCTTGCCCAGAAACATATATTTGCTGAACACTCCAAAAACACTACTCTTTCGTGGGCAAGCTTCAAACTGCTGTCAGACATCTGTGCTCTCTATTTTGTGGTGTCCTGCTCGTTGAAGAAGAGTGCACAGCTCCACCTGACATTCAGTGCACAGCGAAGTCAACTGCAAAAAGCCAGCAGCTGCTCACTCCCAAACACAAGGCGCTGTCTATGTCCTTGCTTCCCGAGAAACTCAGCGCAGCCCTTCTTCTCTGCATCTCGGAATCTCAGGGCACGAACAAGAATTCTCCAGATTCGTTTGCATCAGGACCAAGTCAAAACGCAGGAAAGTCGTCCTGGAGCACCTGCCAGAAGCATGCCAGCGGTAAACTGAAAGGGCTGGCAGCGGCAGCCACCGTCCTCTAGCAGTGCCAAGGCAGCGCACACAAGCCGGTTTCGTTCTTCGCCACTCAGAAGCCAACCGCTCTCCCCGGCTGCCGGAGGCCAAGAAGCGGCTACTAGGTGCACCACAGACGTGAACCGCACTTGTAGGCTGCAAAGCGCGGTTTCGGCAGAAAGAAGCCGGCAACCGCCGCTTCCCTGCGGACAGCTGCGGAGAGCTGAAGTCTGCGTCTCTAGCGGACTGCATCATAGCGAAAAGCTTTTCCAGCGTTTATCGCAGGGAGAAAGCTTGCCAGCGCAGTGCACGCATCCCGCCCTTGCCCAGAAACATATTTGCTGAACACTCCAAAAACACTACTCTTTCCTAGGCAAGCTTCACACTGCTGTCAGACATCTGTGCTCTCTATTTTGTGGTGTCCTGCTCGTTGTAGAAGAGTGCACAGCTCCACCTGACATTCAGTGCCCAGCGAAGTCAACTGCAAAAAACCAGCAGCTGCTCACTCCCAAACACAAGGCGCTGTCGATGTCCTTGCTTCCCGAGCAATTCAGCACAGCCCTCCTTCTCTGCAGCTGCCATCGAGATCTCTGCAACTCGTAAACTCAGGGTACGAACAAGAATTCTCCAGATTCGTCTGCATCAGGACCAAGTCAAACAGCAGGAAAGTCGTCCTGGAGCACCTGCCAGACGCATGCCAGCGGTGAATTGAAAGGGCTGTCAGCTTCAGCCACCGTCTTCTAGCAGTGCCAAGGCTGCGCACACAAGCCGGTTTCATTCTTCGCCTCTCAGAAGCCAACCGCTCTCCCCGGCTGCCGGAGGCCAAGAAGCGGCTACTAGGTGCACTGCTGACGTGAACCGCACTTGTAGGCTTCAAAGCGCGGCTTCGGCAGAGAGACGACGGCAACCGCCGCTTTCCTGCGGACAGCTGCGGAGAGCCGAAGTCTACGTCTCTAGCGGACTGCATCATAGCGAAAAGCTTTTCCAGCGTGTCTCGCAGGGAGAAAGCTTGCCAGCACACTGCACGCATCCCGCCCTTGCCCAGAAACATATATTTGCTGAACACTCCAAAAACACTACTCTTTCGTGGGCAAGCTTCAAACTGCTGTCAGACATCTGTGCTCTCTATTTTGTGGTGTCCTGCTCGTTGAAGAAGAGTGCACAGCTCCACCTGACATTCAGTGCACAGCGAAGTCAACTGCAAAAAACCAGCAGCTGCTCACTCCCAAACACAAGGCGCTGTCTATGTCCTTGCTTCCCGAGCAATTCAGCACAGCCCTTCTTCTCTGCAGCTGCCATCGAGATCTCTGCAACTTGTAAACTCAGGGCACGAACAAGAATTCTCCAGATTCGTCTGCATCCGGACCAAGTCAAAACGCAGGAAAGTCGTCCCGGAGCACCTGCCAGAAGCATGCCAGCGGTTAACTGAAAGCGCAGGCAGCTGCAGCCAACGTCCTCTAGCAGTGCCAAGGCTGCGCACACAAGCCGGTTTCGTTCTTCGCCTCTCAGAAGCAACCGCTCTCCCCGGCTGCCGGAGGAGAAGAAGCGGCTACTAGGTGTACTGCTGACGTGAACCGCAGTTGTAGGCTGCAAAGCGCGGCTTCGGCAGAAAGACGCCGGCAACCGGCGCTGCCCTGCGGACAGCTGCCGAGAGTCGAAGTCTGCGTCTCTAGCGGACTGCATCATAGCGAAAAGCTTTTCCAGTGTGTCTCGCAGGGAGAAAGCTTGCCAGCACACTGCACGCATCCCGCTCTTGCCCAGAAACATGGATTTGCTGAACACTCCAAAAACACTACTCTTTCCTAGGCAAGCTTCAAACTGCTGTCAGACATCTGTGCTCTCTGTTTTGTGGTGTCCTGCTCGTTGTAGAAGAGTGCACAGCTCCACCTGACATTCAGTGCACAGCGAAGTCAACTGCAAAAAACCAGCAGCTGCTCACTCCCAAACACAAGGCGCTGTCTATGTCCTTGCTTCCCGAGCAATTCAGCACAGCCCTTCTTCTCTGCAGCTGCCATCGAGATCTCTGCAACTCGTAAACTCAGGGTACGAACAAGAATTCTCCAGATTCGTCTGCATCAGGACCAAGTCAAAACGCAGGAAAGTCGTCCTGGAGCACCCTCCAGAAGCATGCCAGCGGATAACTGAAAGCGCAGGCAGCGGCAGCCACCGTCCTCTAGCAGTGCCAAGGCAGCGCACACAAGCCGGTTTCGTTCTTCGCCACTCAGAAGCCAACCGCTCTCCCCGGCTGCCGGAGGCCGAGAAGCGGCTACTAGGTGCACCACAGACGTGAACCGCACTTGTAGGCTGCAAAGCGCGGTTTCGGCAGAAAGAAGCCGGCAACCGCCGCTTCCCTGCGGACAGCTGCCGAGAGCCGAAGTCTGCGTCTCTAGCGGACTGCATCATAGCGAAAAGCTTTTCCAGCGTGTCTCGCAGGGAGAAAGCTTGCCAGCGGAGTGCACGCATCCCGCCCTTGCCCAGAAACATGAATTTGCTGAACACTCCAAAAACACTACTCTTTCCTAGGCAAGCTTCAAACTGCTGTCAGACGTGCGTTCTCTCTGTTTTCTGCTGCCCTGCTCATCGTAGAGGAGTGCACAGCTCACCCTGGCATTCAGTGCACAGCGAAGTCAACTGCAAAAAGCCAGCAGCTGCTCACTCCCAAACACAAGGCGCTGTCGATGTCCTTGCTTCCCGAGCAACTCAGCGCAGCCCTTCTTCTCTGCAACTCGGAAGCTCAGGGCACGAAAAAGAATTCTCCAGATTCGTCTGCATCAGGACCAGGTCAAAACGCAGGAAAGTCGTCCTGGAGCACCTGCCAGACGCAAGCCAGCGGTGAACTGAAAGGGCTGGCAGCTGCAGCCACCGTCTTCTAGCAGTGCCAAGGCTGCGCAAACAAGCCGGTTTCGTTCTTCGCCTCTCAGAAGCCAACCGCTCTCCCCGGCTGCCGGAGGCGAAGAAGCGGCAACTAGGTGCACCGCTGACGTGAACCGCACTAGTAGGCTTCAAAGCGCGGTTTCGGCAGAAAGAAGCCGGCAACCGCCGCTTCCCTGCGGACAGCTGCCGAAAGCCGAAGTCTGCGTCTCTAGCGGACTGCATCATAGCGAAAAGCTTTTCCAGCGTGTCTCGCAGGGAGAAAGCTTGCCAGCACTGTGCACGCATCCCGCCCTTGCCCAGAAACATGGATTTGCTGAACACTCCAAAAACACTACTCTTTCGTGGGCAAGCTTCAAACTGCTGTCAGACATCTGTGCTCTCTATTTTGTGGTGTCCTGCTCGTTGAAGAAGAGTGCACATGTCCACCTGACATTCAGTGCCCAGCGAAGTCAACTGCAAAAAGCCAGCAGCTGCTCACTCCCAAACACAAGGCGCTGTCTATGTCCTTGCTTCCCGAGGAACTCAGCGCAGCCCTTCTTCTCTGCATCTCGGAATCTCAGGGCACGAACAAGAATTCTCCAGATTCGTTTGCATCAGGACCAAGTCAAAACGCAGGAAAGTCGTCCTGGAGCACCTGCCAGAAGCATGCCAGCGGTAAACTGAAAGGTCTGGCAGCTGCAGCCACCGTCTTCTAGCAGTGCCAAGGCAGCGCACACAAGCCGGTTTCGTTCTTCGCCTCTCAGAAGCCAACCGCTCTCCGCAGCTGCCGGAGGCGAAGAAGCGTCTACTAGGTGCACCACTGACGTGAACCGCACTTGTAGGCTGCAAAGCGCGGTTTCGGCAGAAAGAAGCCGGCAACCGCCGCTTCCCTGCGGACAGCTGCCGAAAGCCGAAGTCTGCGTCTCTAGCGGACTGCATCATAGCGAAAAGCTTTTCCAGCGTGTCTCGCAGGGAGAAAGCTTGCCAGCGCAGTGCACGCATCCCGCCCTTGCCCAGAAACATATTTGCTGAACACTCCAAAAACACTACTCTTTCCTAGGCAAGCTTCACACTGCTGTCAGACGTGCGTGCTCTCTGTTTTGTGGTGTCCTGCTCGTTGTAGAAGAGTGCACAGCTCCACCTGACATTCAGTGCACAGCGAAGTCAACTGCAAAAAACCAGCAGCTGCTCACTCCCAAACACAAGGCGCTGTCTATGTCCTTGCTTCCCGAGCAATTCAGCACAGCCCTTCTTCTCTGCAGCTGCCATCGAGATCTCTGCAACTCGTAAACTCAGGGTACGAACAAGAATTCTCCAGATTCGTCTGCATCAGGACCAAGTCAAACAGCAGGAAAGTCGTCCTGGAGCACCTGCCAGACGCATGCCAGCGGTGAATTGAAAGGGCTGTCAGCTTCAGCCACCGTCTTCTAGCAGTGCCAAGGCTGCGCACACAAGCCGGTTTCATTCTTCGCCTCTCAGAAGCCAACCGCTCTCCCCGGCTGCCGGAGGCCAAGAAGCGGCTACTAGGTGCACTGCTGACGTGAACCGCACTTGTAGGCTTCAAAGCGCGGCTTCGGCAGAGAGACGACGGCAACCGCCGCTTTCCTGCGGACAGCTGCGGAGAGCCGAAGTCTACGTCTCTAGCGGACTGCATCATAGCGAAAAGCTTTTCCAGCGTGTCTCGCAGGGAGAAAGCTTGCCAGCACACTGCACGCATCCCGCCCTTGCCCAGAAACATATATTTGCTGAACACTCCAAAAACACTACTCTTTCGTGGGCAAGCTTCAAACTGCTGTCAGACATCTGTGCTCTCTATTTTGTGGTGTCCTGCTCGTTGAAGAAGAGTGCACAGCTCCACCTGACATTCAGTGCACAGCGAAGTCAACTGCAAAAAGCCAGCAGCTGCTCACTCCCAAACACAAGGCGCTGTCTATGTCCTTGCTTCCCGAGAAACTCAGCGCAGCCCTTCTTCTCTGCATCTCGGAATCTCAGGGCACGAACAAGAATTCTCCAGATTCGTTTGCATCAGGACCAAGTCAAAACGCAGGAAAGTCGTCCTGGAGCACCTGCCAGAAGCATGCCAGCGGTAAACTGAAAGGGCTGGCAGCGGCAGCCACCGTCCTCTAGCAGTGCCAAGGCAGCGCACACAAGCCGGTTTCGTTCTTCGCCACTCAGAAGCCAACCGCTCTCCCCGGCTGCCGGAGGCCAAGAAGCGGCTACTAGGTGCACCACAGACGTGAACCGCACTTGTAGGCTGCAAAGCGCGGTTTCGGCAGAAAGAAGCCGGCAACCGCCGCTTCCCTGCGGACAGCTGCGGAGAGCTGAAGTCTGCGTCTCTAGCGGACTGCATCATAGCGAAAAGCTTTTCCAGCGTGTCTCGCAGGGAGAAAGCTTGCCAGCGCAGTGCACGCATCCCGCCCTTGCCCAGAAACATATATTTGCTGAACACTCCAAAAACACTACTCTTTCCTAGGCAAGCTTCAAACTGCTATCAGACATCTGTGCTCTCTGTTTTGTGGTGTCCTGCTCGTTGTAGAAGAGTGCACAGCTCCACCTGACATTCAGTGCACAGCGAAGTCAACTGCAAAAAACCAGCAGCTGCTCACTCCCAAACACAAGGCGCTGTCTATGTCATTGCTTCCCGAGCAATTCAGCACAGCCCTTCTTTTCTGCAGCTGCCATCGAGATCTCTGCAACTCGTAAACTCAGGGTACGGACAAGAATTCTCCAGATTCGTCTGCATCCGGACCAAGTCAAAACGCAGGAAAGTCGTCCTGGAGCACCTGCCAGAAGCATGCCAGCGGTGAACTGAAAGGGCTGGCAGCTGTAGCCACTGTCTTCTAGCAGTGCCAAGGCTGCGCACACAAGCCGGTCTCGTTCTTCGCCTCTCAGAAGCCAACCGCTCTCCCCGGCTGCTGGAGGCGGAGAATCGGCTACTAGATGCACCGCTGACGTGAACCGCACTTGTAGGCTGCAAAGCGCGGTTTCGGCAGAAAGAAGCCGGCAACCGCCGCTTCCCTGCGGACAGCTGCGGAGAGCTGAAGTCTGCGTCTCTAGCGGACTGCATCATAGCGAAAAGCTTTTCCAGCGTGTCTCGCAGGGAGAAAGCTTGCCAGCGCAGTGCACGCATCCCGCCCTTGCCCAGAAACATATATTTGCTGAACACTCCAAAAACACTACTCTTTCCTAGGCAAGCTTCAAACTGCTGTCAGACATCTGTGCTCTCTGTTTTGTGGTGTCCTGCTCGTTGTAGAAGAGTGCACAGCTCCACCTGACATTCAGTGCACAGCGAAGTCAACTGCAAAAAACCAGCAGCTGCTTACTCCCAAACACAAGGCGCTGTCTATGTCCTTGCTTCCCGAGCAACTCAGCACAGCCCTTCTTCTCTGCAGCTGCCATCGAGATCTCTGCAACTCGTAAACTCAGGGTACGAACAAGAATTCTCCAGATTCGTCTGCATCCGGACCAAGTCAAAACGCAGGAAAGTCGTCCTGGAGCACCTGCCAGAAGCATGCCAGCGGTAAACTGAAAGGTCTGGCAGCTGCAGCCACCGTCTTCTAGCAGTGCCAAGGCTGCGCACACAAGCCGGTTTCGTTCTTCGCCTCTCAGAAGCCAACCGCTCTCCCCGGCTGCCGGAGGCGAAGAAGCGTCTAGTAGGTGCACCACTGACGTGAACCGCACTTGTAGGCTGCAAAGCGCGGTTTCGGCAGAAAGAAGCCGGCAACCGCCGCTTCCCTGCGGACAGCTGCCGAAAGCCGAAGTCTGCGTCTCTAGCGGACTGCATCATAGCGAAAAGCTTTTCCAGCGTGTCTCGCAGGGAGAAAGCTTGCCAGCAGAGTGCATGCATGCCGCCCTTGCCCAGAAACATATATTTGCTGAACACTCCAAAAACACTACTCTTTCCTAGGCAAGCTTCACACTGCTGCCAGACGTGCGTGCTCTCTGTTTTCTGCTGCCCTGCTCACTGTAGAAGAGTGCACAGCTCCACCTGACATTCAGTGCACAGCGAAGTCAACTGCAAAAAGCCAGCAGCTGCTCACTCCCAAACACAAGGCGCTGTCTATGTCCTTGCTTCCCGAGAAACTCAGCGCAGCCCTTCTTCTCTGCATCTCGGAATCTCAGGGCACGAACAAGAATTCTCCAGATTCGTTTGCATCAGGACCAAGTCAAAACGCAGGAAAGTCGTCCTGGAGCACCTGCCACAAGCATGCCAGCGGTAAACTGAAAGGGCTGGCAGCGGCAGCCACCGTCCTCTAGCAGTGCCAAGGCAGCGCACACAAGCCGGTTTCGTTCTTCGCCACTCAGAAGCCAACCGCTCTCCCCGGCTGCCGGAGGCCAAGAAGCGGCTACTAGGTGCACTGCTGACGTGAACCGCAGTTGTAGGCTGCAAAGCGCGGCTTCGGCAGAAAGACGCCGGCAACCGGCGCTGCCCTGCGGACAGCTGCCGAGAGTCGAAGTCTGCGTCTCTAGCGGACTGCATCATAGCGAAAAGCTTTTCCAGTGTGTCTCGCAGGGAGAAAGCTTGCCAGCACACTGCACGCATCCCGCCCTTGCCCAGAAACATATATTTGCTGAACACTCCAAAAACACTACTCTTTCCTAGGCAAGCTTCAAACTGCTGTCAGACATCTGTGCTCTCTGTTTTGTGGTGTCCTGCTCGTTGTAGAAGAGTGCACAGCTCCACCTGACATTCAGTGCACAGCGAAGTCAACTGCAAAAAACCAGCAGCTGCTCACTCCCAAACACAAGGCGCTGTCTATGTCCTTGCTTCCCGAGCAATTCAGCACAGCCCTTCTTCTCTGCAGCTGCCATCGAGATCTCTGCAACTCGTAAACTCAGGGTACGAACAAGAATTCTCCAGATTCGTCTGCATCAGGACCAAGTCAAAACGCAGGAAAGTCGTCCTGGAGCACCCTCCAGAAGCATGCCAGCGGATAACTGAAAGCGCAGGCAGCGGCAGCCACCGTCCTCTAGCAGTGCCAAGGCAGCGCACACAAGCCGGTTTCGTTCTTCGCCACTCAGAAGCCAACCGCTCTCCCCGGCTGCCGGAGGCCGAGAAGCGGCTACTAGGTGCACCACAGACGTGAACCGCACTTGTAGGCTGCAAAGCGCGGTTTCGGCAGAAAGAAGCCGGCAACCGGCGCTGCCCTGCGGACAGCTGCCGAGAGCCGAAGTCTGCGTCTCTAGCGGACTGCATCATAGCGAAAAGCTTTTCCAGCGTGTCTCGCAGGGAGAAAGCTTGCCAGCGGAGTGCACGCATCCCGCCCTTGCCCAGAAACACGAATTTGCTGAACACTCCAAAAACACTACTCTTTCCTAGGCAAGCTTCAAACTGCTGTCAGACGTGCGTTCTCTCTGTTTTCTGCTGCCCTGCTCATCGTAGAGGAGTGCACAGCTCACCCTGGCATTCAGTGCACAGCGAAGTCAATAGCAAAAAACCAGCAGCTGCTCACTCCCAAACACAAGGCGCTGTCGATGTCCTTGCTTCCCGAGCAACTCAGCGCAGCCCTTCTTCTCTGCATCTCGGAAGCTCAGGGCACGAAAAAGAATTCTCCAGATTCGTCTGCATCAGGACCAGGTCAAAACGCAGGAAAGTCGTCCTGGAGCACCTGCCTGACGCATGCCAGCGGTGAACTGAAAGGGCTGGCAGCTGCAGCCACTGTCTTCTAGCAGTGCCAAGGCAGCGCACACAAGCCGGTTTCGTTCTTCGCCTCTCAGAAGCCAACCGCTCTCCCCGGCTGCCGGAGGCGGAGAATCGGCTACTAGATGCACCGCTGACGTGAACCGCACTTGTAAACTGCAAAGCGCGGCTTCGGCAGAAAGAAGCCGGCAACCGCCGCTTCCCTGCGGACAGCTGCCGAAAGCCGAAGTCTGCGTCTCTAGCGGACTGCATCATAGCGAAAAGCTTTTCCAGCGTGTCTCGCAGGGAGAAAGCTTGCCAGCGCAGTGCACGCATCCCGCCCTTGCCCAGAAACATATTTGCTGAACACTCCAAAAACACTACTCTTTCCTAGGCAAGCTTCACACTGCTGTCAGACGTGCGTGCTCTCTGTTTTGTGGTGTCCTGCTCGTTGTAGAAGAGTGCACAGCTCCACCTGACATTCAGTGCACAGCGAAGTCAACTGCAAAAAACCAGCAGCTGCTCACTCCCAAACACAAGGCGCTTTCTATGTCCTTGCTTCCCGAGCAATTCAGCACAGCCCTCCTTCTCTGCAGCTGCCATCGAGATCTCTGCAACTCGTAAACTCAGGGTACGAACAAGAATTCTCCAGATTCGTCTGCATCAGGACCAAGTCAAACAGCAGGAAAGTCGTCCTGGAGCACCTGCCAGACGCATGCCAGCGGTGAATTGAAAGGGCTGTCAGCTTCAGCCACCGTCTTCTAGCAGTGCCAAGGCTGCGCACACAAGCCGGTTTCATTCTTCGCCTCTCAGAAGCCAACCGCTCTCCCCGGCTGCCGGAGGCCAAGAAGCGGCTACTAGGTGCACTGCTGACGTGAACCGCACTTGTAGGCTTCAAAGCGCGGCTTCGGCAGAGAGACGACGGCAACCGCCGCTTTCCTGCGGACAGCTGCGGAGAGCCGAAGTCTACGTCTCTAGCGGACTGCATCATAGCGAAAAGCTTTTCCAGCGTGTCTCGCAGGGAGAAAGCTTGCCAGCACACTGCACGCATCCCGCCCTTGCCCAGAAACATATATTTGCTGAACACTCCAAAACCACTACTCTTTCGTGGGCAAGCTTCAAACTGCTGTCAGACATCTGTGCTCTCTATTTTGTGGTGTCCTGCTCGTTGAAGAAGAGTGCACAGCTCCACCTGACATTCAGTGCACAGCGAAGTCAACTGCAAAAAACCAGCAGCTGCTCACTCCCAAACACAAGGCGCTGTCTATGTCATTGCTTCCCGAGCAATTCAGCACAGCCCTTCTTTTCTGCAGCTGCCATCGAGATCTCTGCAACTCGTAAACTCAGGGTACGGACAAGAATTCTCCAGATTCGTCTGCATCCGGACCAAGTCAAAACGCAGGAAAGTCGTCCTGGAGCACCTGCCAGAAGCATGCCAGCGGTGAACTGAAAGGGCTGGCAGCTGTAGCCACTGTCTTCTAGCAGTGCCAAGGCTGCGCACACAAGCCGGTCTCGTTCTTCGCCTCTCAGAAGCCAACCGCTCTCCCCGGCTGCCGGAGGCGGAGAATCGGCTACTAGATGCACCGCTGACGTGAACCGCACTTGTAGGCTGCAAAGCGCGGTTTCGGCAGAAAGAAGCCGGCAACCGCCGCTTCCCTGCGGACAGCTGCGGAGAGCTGAAGTCTGCGTCTCTAGCGGACTGCATCATAGCGAAAAGCTTTTCCAGCGTGTCTCGCAGGGAGAAAGCTTGCCAGCGCAGTGCACGCATCCCGCCCTTGCCCAGAAACATATATTTGCTGAACACTCCAAAAACACTACTCTTTCCTAGGCAAGCTTCAAACTGCTGTCAGACATCTGTGCTCTCTGTTTTGTGGTGTCCTGCTCGTTGTAGAAGAGTGCACAGCTCCACCTGACATTCAGTGCACAGCGAAGTCAACTGCAAAAAACCAGCAGCTGCTTACTCCCAAACACAAGGCGCTGTCTATGTCCTTGCTTCCCGAGCAACTCAGCACAGCCCTTCTTCTCTGCAGCTGCCATCGAGATCTCTGCAACTCGTAAACTCAGGGTACGAACAAGAATTCTCCAGATTCGTCTGCATCCGGACCAAGTCAAAACGCAGGAAAGTCGTCCTGGAGCACCTGCCAGAAGCATGCCAGCGGTAAACTGAAAGGTCTGGCAGCTGCAGCCACCGTCTTCTAGCAGTGCCAAGGCTGCGCACACAAGCCGGTTTCGTTCTTCGCCTCTCAGAAGCCAACCGCTCTCCCCGGCTGCCGGAGGCGAAGAAGCGTCTAGTAGGTGCACCACTGACGTGAACCGCACTTGTAGGCTGCAAAGCGCGGTTTCGGCAGAAAGAAGCCGGCAACCGCCGCTTCCCTGCGGACAGCTGCCGAAAGCCGAAGTCTGCGTCTCTAGCGGACTGCATCATAGCGAAAAGCTTTTCCAGCGTGTCTCGCAGGGAGAAAGCTTGCCAGCAGAGTGCATGCATGCCGCCCTTGCCCAGAAACATATATTTGCTGAACACTCCAAAAACACTACTCTTTCCTAGGCAAGCTTCACACTGCTGCCAGACGTGCGTGCTCTCTGTTTTCTGCTGCCCTGCTCACTGTAGAAGAGTGCACAGCTCCACCTGACATTCAGTGCACAGCGAAGTCAACTGCAAAAAGCCAGCAGCTGCTCACTCCCAAACACAAGGCGCTGTCTATGTCCTTGCTTCCCGAGAAACTCAGCGCAGCCCTTCTTCTCTGCATCTCGGAATCTCAGGGCACGAACAAGAATTCTCCAGATTCGTTTGCATCAGGACCAAGTCAAAACGCAGGAAAGTCGTCCAGGAGCACCTGCCACAAGCATGCCAGCGGTAAACTGAAAGGGCTGGCAGCGGCAGCCACCGTCCTCTAGCAGTGCCAAGGCAGCGCACACAAGCCGGTTTCGTTCTTCGCCACTCAGAAGCCAACCGCTCTCCCCGGCTGCCGGAGGCCAAGAAGCGGCTACTAGGTGCACTGCTGACGTGAACCGCAGTTGTAGGCTGCAAAGCGCGGCTTCGGCAGAAAGACGCCGGCAACCGGCGCTGCCCTGCGGACAGCTGCCGAGAGTCGAAGTCTGCGTCTCTAGCGGACTGCATCATAGCGAAAAGCTTTTCCAGTGTGTCTCGCAGGGAGAAAGCTTGCCAGCACACTGCACGCATCCCGCCCTTGCCCAGAAACATATATTTGCTGAACACTCCAAAAACACTACTCTTTCGTGGGCAAGCTTCAAACTGCTGTCAGACATCTGTGCTCTCTATTTTGTGGTGTCCTGCTCGTTGAAGAAGAGTGCACAGCTCCACCTGACATTCAGTGCACAGCGAAGTCAACTGCAAAAAGCCAGCAGCTGCTCACTCCCAAACACAAGGCGCTGTCTATGTCCTTGCTTCCCGAGAAACTCAGCGCAGCCCTTCTTCTCTGCATCTCGGAATCTCAGGGCACGAACAAGAATTCTCCAGATTCGTTTGCATCAGGACCAAGTCAAAACGCAGGAAAGTCGTCCTGGAGCACCTGCCAGAAGCATGCCAGCGGTAAACTGAAAGGGCTGGCAGCGGCAGCCACCGTCCTCTAGCAGTGCCAAGGCAGCGCACACAAGCCGGTTTCGTTCTTCGCCACTCAGAAGCCAACCGCTCTCCCCGGCTGCCGGAGGCCAAGAAGCGGCTACTAGGTGCACCACAGACGTGAACCGCACTTGTAGGCTGCAAAGCGCGGTTTCGGCAGAAAGAAGCCGGCAACCGCCGCTTCCCTGCGGACAGCTGCGGAGAGCTGAAGTCTGCGTCTCTAGCGGACTGCATCATAGCGAAAAGCTTTTCCAGCGTTTATCGCAGGGAGAAAGCTTGCCAGCGCAGTGCACGCATCCCGCCCTTGCCCAGAAACATATTTGCTGAACACTCCAAAAACACTACTCTTTCCTAGGCAAGCTTCACACTGCTGTCAGACATCTGTGCTCTCTGTTTTGTGGTGTCCTGCTCGTTGTAGAAGAGTGCACAGCTCCACCTGACATTCAGTGCCCAGCGAAGTCAACTGCAAAAAACCAGCAGCTGCTCACTCCCAAACACAAGGCGCTGTCGATGTCCTTGCTTCCCGAGCAATTCAGCACAGCCCTCCTTCTCTGCAGCTGCCATCGAGATCTCTGCAACTCGTAAACTCAGGGTACGAACAAGAATTCTCCAGATTCGTCTGCATCAGGACCAAGTCAAACAGCAGGAAAGTCGTCCTGGAGCACCTGCCAGACGCATGCCAGCGGTGAATTGAAAGGGCTGTCAGCTTCAGCCACCGTCTTCTAGCAGTGCCAAGGCTGCGCACACAAGCCGGTTTCATTCTTCGCCTCTCAGAAGCCAACCGCTCTCCCCGGCTGCCGGAGGCCAAGAAGCGGCTACTAGGTGCACTGCTGACGTGAACCGCACTTGTAGGCTTCAAAGCGCGGCTTCGGCAGAGAGACGACGGCAACCGCCGCTTTCCTGCGGACAGCTGCGGAGAGCCGAAGTCTACGTCTCTAGCGGACTGCATCATAGCGACAAGCTTTTCCAGCGTGTCTCGCAGGGAGAAAGCTTGCCAGCACACTGCACGCATCCCGCCCTTGCCCAGAAACATATATTTGCTGAACACTCCAAAAACACTACTCTTTCGTGGGCAAGCTTCAAACTGCTGTCAGACATCTGTGCTCTCTATTTTGTGGTGTCCTGCTCGTTGAAGAAGAGTGCACAGCTCCACCTGACATTCAGTGCACAGCGAAGTCAACTGCAAAAAACCAGCAGCTGCTCACTCCCAAACACAAGGCGCTGTCTATGTCCTTGCTTCCCGAGCAATTCAGCACAGCCCTTCTTCTCTGCAGCTGCCATCGAGATCTCTGCAACTTGTAAACTCAGGGCACGAACAAGAATTCTCCAGATTCGTCTGCATCCGGACCAAGTCAAAACGCAGGAAAGTCGTCCCGGAGCACCTGCCAGAAGCATGCCAGCGGTTAACTGAAAGCGCAGGCAGCTGCAGCCAACGTCCTCTAGCAGTGCCAAGGCTGCGCACACAAGCCGGTTTCGTTCTTCGCCTCTCAGAAGCAACCGCTCTCCCCGGCTGCCGGAGGAGAAGAAGCGGCTACTAGGTGTACTGCTGACGTGAACCGCAGTTGTAGGCTGCAAAGCGCGGCTTCGGCAGAAAGACGCCGGCAACCGGCGCTGCCCTGCGGACAGCTGCCGAGAGTCGAAGTCTGCGTCTCTAGCGGACTGCATCATAGCGAAAAGCTTTTCCAGTGTGTCTCGCAGGGAGAAAGCTTGCCAGCACACTGCACGCATCCCGCTCTTGCCCAGAAACATATATTTGCTGAACACTCCAAAAACACTACTCTTTCCTAGGCAAGCTTCAAACTGCTGTCAGACATCTGTGCTCTCTGTTTTGTGGTGTCCTGCTCGTTGTAGAAGAGTGCACAGCTCCACCTGACATTCAGTGCACAGCGAAGTCAACTGCAAAAAACCAGCAGCTGCTCACTCCCAAACACAAGGCGCTGTCTATGTCCTTGCTTCCCGAGCAATTCAGCACAGCCCTTCTTCTCTGCAGCTGCCATCGAGATCTCTGCAACTCGTAAACTCAGGGTACGAACAAGAATTCTCCAGATTCGTCTGCATCAGGACCAAGTCAAAACGCAGGAAAGTCGTCCTGGAGCACCCTCCAGAAGCATGCCAGCGGATAACTGAAAGCGCAGGCAGCGGCAGCCACCGTCCTCTAGCAGTGCCAAGGCAGCGCACACAAGCCGGTTTCGTTCTTCGCCACTCAGAAGCCAACCGCTCTCCCCGGCTGCCGGAGGCCGAGAAGCGGCTACTAGGTGCACCACAGACGTGAACCGCACTTGTAGGCTGCAAAGCGCGGTTTCGGCAGAAAGAAGCCGGCAACCGCCGCTTCCCTGCGGACAGCTGCCGAGAGCCGAAGTCTGCGTCTCTAGCGGACTGCATCATAGCGAAAAGCTTTTCCAGCGTGTCTCGCAGGGAGAAAGCTTGCCAGCGGAGTGCACGCATCCCGCCCTTGCCCAGAAACATGAATTTGCTGAACACTCCAAAAACACTACTCTTTCCTAGGCAAGCTTCAAACTGCTGTCAGACGTGCGTTCTCTCTGTTTTCTGCTGCCCTGCTCATCGTAGAGGAGTGCACAGCTCACCCTGGCATTCAGTGCACAGCGAAGTCAACTGCAAAAAGCCAGCAGCTGCTCACTCCCAAACACAAGGCGCTGTCGATGTCCTTGCTTCCCGAGCAACTCAGCGCAGCCCTTCTTCTCTGCAACTCGGAAGCTCAGGGCACGAAAAAGAATTCTCCAGATTCGTCTGCATCAGGACCAGGTCAAAACGCAGGAAAGTCGTCCTGGAGCACCTGCCAGACGCAAGCCAGCGGTGAACTGAAAGGGCTGGCAGCTGCAGCCACCGTCTTCTAGCAGTGCCAAGGCTGCGCAAACAAGCCGGTTTCGTTCTTCGCCTCTCAGAAGCCAACCGCTCTCCCCGGCTGCCGGAGGTGAAGAAGCGGCTACTAGGTGCACCGCTGACGTGAACCGCACTAGTAGGCTTCAAAGCGCGGTTTCGGCACAAAGAAGCCGGCAACCGCCGCTTCCCTGCGGACAGCTGCCGAAAGCCGAAGTCTGCGTCTCTAGCGGACTGCATCATAGCGAAAAGCTTTTCCAGCGTGTCTCGCAGGGAGAAAGCTTGCCAGCACTGTGCACGCATCCCGCCCTTGCCCAGAAACATGGATTTGCTGAACACTCCAAAAACACTACTCTTTCGTGGGCAAGCTTCAAACTGCTGTCAGACATCTGTGCTCTCTATTTTGTGGTGTCCTGCTCGTTGAAGAAGAGTGCACATGTCCACCTGACATTCAGTGCCCAGCGAAGTCAACTGCAAAAAGCCAGCAGCTGCTCACTCCCAAACACAAGGCGCTGTCTATGTCCTTGCTTCCCGAGGAACTCAGCGCAGCCCTTCTTCTCTGCATCTCGGAATCTCAGGGCACGAACAAGAATTCTCCAGATTCGTTTGCATCAGGACCAAGTCAAAACGCAGGAAAGTCGTCCTGGAGCACCTGCCAGAAGCATGCCAGCGGTAAACTGAAAGGTCTGGCAGCTGCAGCCACCGTCTTCTAGCAGTGCCAAGGCAGCGCACACAAGCCGGTTTCGTTCTTCGCCTCTCAGAAGCCAACCGCTCTCCGCAGCTGCCGGAGGCGAAGAAGCGTCTACTAGGTGCACCACTGACGTGAACCGCACTTGTAGGCTGCAAAGCGCGGCTTCGGCAGAAAGAAGCCGGCAACCGCCGCTTCCCTGCGGACAGCTGCCGAAAGCCGAAGTCTGCGTCTCTAGCGGACTGCATCATAGCGAAAAGCTTTTCCAGCGTGTCTCGCAGGGAGAAAGCTTGCCAGCGCAGTGCACGCATCCCGCCCTTGCCCAGAAACATATTTGCTGAACACTCCAAAAACACTACTCTTTCCTAGGCAAGCTTCACACTGCTGTCAGACGTGCGTGCTCTCTGTTTTGTGGTGTCCTGCTCGTTGTAGAAGAGTGCACAGCTCCACCTGACATTCAGTGCACAGCGAAGTCAACTGCAAAAAACCAGCAGCTGCTCACTCCCAAACACAAGGCGCTTTCTATGTCCTTGCTTCCCGAGCAATTCAGCACAGCCCTCCTTCTCTGCAGCTGCCATCGAGATCTCTGCAACTCGTAAACTCAGGGTACGAACAAGAATTCTCCAGATTCGTCTGCATCAGGACCAAGTCAAACAGCAGGAAAGTCGTCCTGGAGCACCTGCCAGACGCATGCCAGCGGTGAATTGAAAGGGCTGTCAGCTTCAGCCACCGTCTTCTAGCAGTGCCAAGGCTGCGCACACAAGCCGGTTTCATTCTTCGCCTCTCAGAAGCCAACCGCTCTCCCCGGCTGCCGGAGGCCAAGAAGCGGCTACTAGGTGCACTGCTGACGTGAACCGCACTTGTAGGCTTCAAAGCGCGGCTTCGGCAGAGAGACGACGGCAACCGCCGCTTTCCTGCGGACAGCTGCGGAGAGCCGAAGTCTACGTCTCTAGCGGACTGCATCATAGCGAAAAGCTTTTCCAGCGTGTCTCGCAGGGAGAAAGCTTGCCAGCACACTGCACGCATCCCGCCCTTGCCCAGAAACATATATTTGCTGAACACTCCAAAAACACTACTCTTTCGTGGGCAAGCTTCAAACTGCTGTCAGACATCTGTGCTCTCTATTTTGTGGTGTCCTGCTCGTTGAAGAAGAGTGCACAGCTCCACCTGACATTCAGTGCACAGCGAAGTCAACTGCAAAAAGCCAGCAGCTGCTCACTCCCAAACACAAGGCGCTGTCTATGTCCTTGCTTCCCGAGAAACTCAGCGCAGCCCTTCTTCTCTGCATCTCGGAATCTCAGGGCACGAACAAGAATTCTCCAGATTCGTTTGCATCAGGACCAAGTCAAAACGCAGGAAAGTCGTCCTGGAGCACCTGCCAGAAGCATGCCAGCGGTAAACTGAAAGGGCTGGCAGCGGCAGCCACCGTCCTCTAGCAGTGCCAAGGCAGCGCACACAAGCCGGTTTCGTTCTTCGCCACTCAGAAGCCAACCGCTCTCCCCGGCTGCCGGAGGCCAAGAAGCGGCTACTAGGTGCACCACAGACGTGAACCGCACTTGTAGGCTGCAAAGCGCGGTTTCGGCAGAAAGAAGCCGGCAACCGCCGCTTCCCTGCGGACAGCTGCGGAGAGCTGAAGTCTGCGTCTCTAGCGGACTGCATCATAGCGAAAAGCTTTTCCAGCGTGTCTCGCAGGGAGAAAGCTTGCCAGCGCAGTGCACGCATCCCGCCCTTGCCCAGAAACATATATTTGCTGAACACTCCAAAAACACTACTCTTTCCTAGGCAAGCTTCAAACTGCTATCAGACATCTGTGCTCTCTGTTTTGTGGTGTCCTGCTCGTTGTAGAAGAGTGCACAGCTCCACCTGACATTCAGTGCACAGCGAAGTCAACTGCAAAAAACCAGCAGCTGCTCACTCCCAAACACAAGGCGCTGTCTATGTCATTGCTTCCCGAGCAATTCAGCACAGCCCTTCTTTTCTGCAGCTGCCATCGAGATCTCTGCAACTCGTAAACTCAGGGTACGGACAAGAATTCTCCAGATTCGTCTGCATCCGGACCAAGTCAAAACGCAGGAAAGTCGTCCTGGAGCACCTGCCAGAAGCATGCCAGCGGTGAACTGAAAGGGCTGGCAGCTGTAGCCACTGTCTTCTAGCAGTGCCAAGGCTGCGCACACAAGCCGGTCTCGTTCTTCGCCTCTCAGAAGCCAACCGCTCTCCCCGGCTGCCGGAGGCGGAGAATCGGCTACTAGATGCACCGCTGACGTGAACCGCACTTGTAGGCTGCAAAGCGCGGTTTCGGCAGAAAGAAGCCGGCAACCGCCGCTTCCCTGCGGACAGCTGCGGAGAGCTGAAGTCTGCGTCTCTAGCGGACTGCATCATAGCGAAAAGCTTTTCCAGCGTGTCTCGCAGGGAGAAAGCTTGCCAGCGCAGTGCACGCATCCCGCCCTTGCCCAGAAACATATATTTGCTGAACACTCCAAAAACACTACTCTTTCCTAGGCAAGCTTCAAACTGCTGTCAGACATCTGTGCTCTCTGTTTTGTGGTGTCCTGCTCGTTGTAGAAGAGTGCACAGCTCCACCTGACATTCAGTGCACAGCGAAGTCAACTGCAAAAAACCAGCAGCTGCTTACTCCCAAACACAAGGCGCTGTCTATGTCCTTGCTTCCCGAGCAACTCAGCACAGCCCTTCTTCTCTGCAGCTGCCATCGAGATCTCTGCAACTCGTAAACTCAGGGTACGAACAAGAATTCTCCAGATTCGTCTGCATCCGGACCAAGTCAAAACGCAGGAAAGTCGTCCTGGAGCACCTGCCAGAAGCATGCCAGCGGTAAACTGAAAGGTCTGGCAGCTGCAGCCACCGTCTTCTAGCAGTGCCAAGGCTGCGCACACAAGCCGGTTTCGTTCTTCGCCTCTCAGAAGCCAACCGCTCTCCCCGGCTGCCGGAGGCGAAGAAGCGTCTAGTAGGTGCACCACTGACGTGAACCGCACTTGTAGGCTGCAAAGCGCGGTTTCGGCAGAAAGAAGCCGGCAACCGCCGCTTCCCTGCGGACAGCTGCCGAAAGCCGAAGTCTGCGTCTCTAGCGGACTGCATCATAGCGAAAAGCTTTTCCAGCGTGTCTCGCAGGGAGAAAGCTTGCCAGCAGAGTGCATGCATGCCGCCCTTGCCCAGAAACATATATTTGCTGAACACTCCAAAAACACTACTCTTTCCTAGGCAAGCTTCACACTGCTGCCAGACGTGCGTGCTCTCTGTTTTCTGCTGCCCTGCTCACTGTAGAAGAGTGCACAGCTCCACCTGACATTCAGTGCACAGCGAAGTCAACTGCAAAAAGCCAGCAGCTGCTCACTCCCAAACACAAGGCGCTGTCTATGTCCTTGCTTCCCGAGAAACTCAGCGCAGCCCTTCTTCTCTGCATCTCGGAATCTCAGGGCACGAACAAGAATTCTCCAGATTCGTTTGCATCAGGACCAAGTCAAAACGCAGGAAAGTCGTCCTGGAGCACCTGCCACAAGCATGCCAGCGGTAAACTGAAAGGGCTGGCAGCGGCAGCCACCGTCCTGTAGCAGTGCCAAGGCAGCGCACACAAGCCGGTTTCGTTCTTCGCCACTCAGAAGCCAACCGCTCTCCCCGGCTGCCGGAGGCCAAGAAGCGGCTACTAGGTGCACTGCTGACGTGAACCGCAGTTGTAGGCTGCAAAGCGCGGCTTCGGCAGAAAGACGCCGGCAACCGGCGCTGCCCTGCGGACAGCTGCCGAGAGTCGAAGTCTGCGTCTCTAGCGGACTGCATCATAGCGAAAAGCTTTTCCAGTGTGTCTCGCAGGGAGAAAGCTTGCCAGCACACTGCACGCATCCCGCCCTTGCCCAGAAACATATATTTGCTGAACACTCCAAAAACACTACTCTTTCCTAGGCAAGCTTCAAACTGCTGTCAGACATCTGTGCTCTCTGTTTTGTGGTGTCCTGCTCGTTGTAGAAGAGTGCACAGCTCCACCTGACATTCAGTGCACAGCGAAGTCAACTGCAAAAAAACAGCAGCTGCTCACTCCCAAACACAAGGCGCTGTCTATGTCCTTGCTTCCCGAGCAATTCAGCACAGCCCTTCTTCTCTGCAGCTGCCATCGAGATCTCTGCAACTCGTAAACTCAGGGTACGAACAAGAATTCTCCAGATTCGTCTGCATCAGGACCAAGTCAAAACGCAGGAAAGTCGTCCTGGAGCACCCTCCAGAAGCATGCCAGCGGATAACTGAAAGCGCAGGCAGCGGCAGCCACCGTCCTCTAGCAGTGCCAAGGCAGCGCACACAAGCCGGTTTCGTTCTTCGCCACTCAGAAGCCAACCGCTCTCCCCGGCTGCCGGAGGCCGAGAAGCGGCTACTAGGTGCACCACAGACGTGAACCGCACTTGTAGGCTGCAAAGCGCGGTTTCGGCAGAAAGACGCCGGCAACCGCCGCTTCCCTGCGGACAGCTGCCGAGAGCCGAAGTCTGCGTCTCTAGCGGACTGCATCATAGCGAAAAGCTTTTCCAGCGTGTCTCGCAGGGAGAAAGCTTGCCAGCGGAGTGCACGCATCCCGCCCTTGCCCAGAAACATGAATTTGCTGAACACTCCAAAAACACTACTCTTTCCTAGGCAAGCTTCAAACTGCTGTCAGACGTGCGTTCTCTCTGTTTTCTGCTGCCCTGCTCATCGTAGAGGAGTGCACAGCTCACCCTGGCATTCAGTGCACAGCGAAGTCAATAGCAAAAAACCAGCAGCTGCTCACTCCCAAACACAAGGCGCTGTCGATGTCCTTGCTTCCCGAGCAACTCAGCGCAGCCCTTCTTCTCTGCATCTCGGAAGCTCAGGGCACGAAAAAGAATTCTCCAGATTCGTCTGCATCAGGACCAGGTCAAAACGCAGGAAAGTCGTCCTGGAGCACCTGCCAGACGCATGCCAGCGGTGAACTGAAAGGGCTGGCAGCTGCAGCCACTGTCTTCTAGCAGTGCCAAGGCAGCGCACACAAGCCGGTTTCGTTCTTCGCCTCTCAGAAGCCAACCGCTCTCCCCGGCTGCCGGAGGCGGAGAATCGGCTACTAGATGCACCGCTGACGTGAACCGCACTTGTAGGCTGCAAAGCGCGGCTTCGGCAGAAAGAAGCCGGCAACCGCCGCTTCCCTGCGGACAGCTGCCGAAAGCCGAAGTCTGCGTCTCTAGCGGACTGCATCATAGCGACAAGCTTTTCCAGCGTGTCTCGCAGGGAGAAAGCTTGCCCGCGCAGTGCACGCATCCCGCCCTTGCCCAGAAACATATATTTGCTGAACACTCCAAAAACACTACTCTTTCCTAGGCAAGCTTCAAACTGCTGTCAGACATCTGTGCTCTCTGTTTTGTGGTGTCCTGCTCGTTGTAGAAGAGTGCACAGCTCCACCTGACATTCAGTGCACAGCGAAGTCAATTGCAAAAAACCAGCAGCTGCTCACTCCCAAACACAAGGCGCGGTCTATGTCCTTGCTTCCCGAGCAATTCAGCACAGCCCTTCTTTTCTGCAGCTGCCATCGAGATCTCTGCAACTCGTAAACTCAGGGTACGGACAAGAATTCTCCAGATTCGTCTGCATCAGGACCAAGTCAAAACGCAGGAAAGTCGTCCTGGAGCACCTGCCAGACGCAAGCCAGCGGTGAACTGAAAGGGCTGGAAGCTGCAGCCACCGTCTTCTAGCAGTGCCAAGGCTGCGCAAACAAGCCGGTTTCGTTCTTCGCCTCTCAGAAGCCAACCGCTCTCCCCGGCTGCCGGAGGCGAAGAAGCGGCTACTAGGTGCACCGCTGACGTGAACCGCACTAGTAGGCTTCAAAGCGCGGTTTCGGCACAAAGAAGCCGGCAACCGCCGCTTCCCTGCGGACAGCTGCCGAAAGCCGAAGTCTGCGTCTCTAGCGGACTGCATCATAGCGAAAAGCTTTTCCAGCGTGTCTCGCAGGGAGAAAGCTTGCCAGCACTGTGCACGCATCCCGCCCTTGCCCAGAAACATGGATTTGCTGAACACTCCAAAAACACTACTCTTTCCTAGGCAAGCTTCAAACTGCTGTCAGACATCTGTGCTCTCTGTTTTGTGGTGTCCTGCTCGTTGTAGAAGAGTGCACAGCTCCACCTGACATTCAGTGCACAGCGAAGTCAACTGCAAAAAACCAGCAGCTGCTTACTCCCAAACACAAGGCGCTGTCTATGTCCTTGCTTCCCGAGCAACTCAGCACAGCCCTTCTTCTCTGCAGCTGCCATCGAGATCTCTGCAACTCGTAAACTCAGGGTACGAACAAGAATTCTCCAGATTCGTCTGCATCCGGACCAAGTCAAAACGCAGGAAAGTCGTCCTGGAGCACCTGCCAGAAGCATGCCAGCGGTAAACTGAAAGGTCTGGCAGCTGCAGCCACCGTCTTCTAGCAGTGCCAAGGCTGCGCACACAAGCCGGTTTCGTTCTTCGCCTCTCAGAAGCCAACCGCTCCCTGCGGCTGCCGGAGGCGAAGAAGCGTCTAGTAGGTGCACCACTGACGTGAACCGCACTTGTAGGCTGCAAAGCGCGGTTTCGGCAGAAAGAAGCCGGCAACCGCCGCATCCCTGCGGACAGCTGCCGAAAGCCGAAGTCTGCGTCTCTAGCGGACTGCATCATAGCGAAAAGCTTTTCCAGCGTGTCTCGCAGGGAGAAAGCTTGCCAGCGCAGTGCACGCATCCCGCCCTTGCCCAGAAACATATATTTGCTGAACACTCCAAAAACACTACTCTTTCCTAGGCAAGCTTCAAACTGCTGTCAGACATCTGTGCTCTCTGTTTTGTGGTGTCCTGCTCGTTGTAGAAGAGTGCACAGCTCCACCTGACATTCAGTGCACAGCGAAGTCAACTGCAAAAAACCAGCAGCTGCTTACTCCCAAACACAAGGCGCGGTCTATGTCCTTGCTTCCCGAGCAATTCAGCACAGCCCTTCTTTTCTGCAGCTGCCATCGAGATCTCTGCAACTCGTAAACTCAGGGTACGGACAAGAATTCTCCAGATTCGTCTGCATCAGGACCAAGTCAAAACGCAGGAAAGTCGTCCTGGAGCACCTGCCAGACGCAAGCCAGCGGTGAACTGAAAGGGCTGGCAGCTGCAGCCACCGTCTTCTAGCAGTGCCAAGGCTGCGCAAACAAGCCGGTTTCGTTCTTCGCCTCTCAGAAGCCAACCGCTCTCCCCGGCTGCCGGAGGCGAAGAAGCGGCTACTAGGTGCACCGCTGACGTGAACCGCACTAGTAGGCTTCAAAGCGCGGTTTCGGCACAAAGAAGCCGGCAACCGCCGCTTCCCTGCGGACAGCTGCCGAAAGCCGAAGTCTGCGTCTCTAGCGGACTGCATCATAGCGAAAAGCTTTTCCAGCGTGTCTCGCAGGGAGAAAGCTTGCCAGCACTGTGCACGCATCCCGCCCTTGCCCAGAAACATGGATTTGCTGAACACTCCAAAAACACTACTCTTTCCTAGGCAAGCTTCAAACTGCTGTCAGACATCTGTGCTCTCTGTTTTGTGGTGTCCTGCTCGTTGTAGAAGAGTGCACAGCTCCACCTGACATTCAGTGCACAGCGAAGTCAACTGCAAAAAACCAGCAGCTGCTTACTCCCAAACACAAGGCGCTGTCTATGTCCTTGCTTCCCGAGCAACTCAGCACAGCCCTTCTTCTCTGCAGCTGCCATCGAGATCTCTGCAACTCGTAAACTCAGGGTACGAACAAGAATTCTCCAGATTCGTCTGCATCCGGACCAAGTCAAAACGCAGGAAAGTCGTCCTGGAGCACCTGCCAGAAGCATGCCAGCGGTAAACTGAAAGGTCTGGCAGCTGCAGCCACCGTCTTCTAGCAGTGCCAAGGCTGCGCACACAAGCCGGTTTCGTTCTTCGCCTCTCAGAAGCCAACCGCTCCCTGCGGCTGCCGGAGGCGAAGAAGCGTCTAGTAGGTGCACCACTGACGTGAACCGCACTTGTAGGCTGCAAAGCGCGGTTTCGGCAGAAAGAAGCCGGCAACCGCCGCATCCCTGCGGACAGCTGCCGAAAGCCGAAGTCTGCGTCTCTAGCGGACTGCATCATAGCGAAAAGCTTTTCCAGCGTGTCTCGCAGGGAGAAAGCTTGCCAGCGCAGTGCACGCATCCCGCCCTTGCCCAGAAACATATATTTGCTGAACACTCCAAAAACACTACTCTTTCCTAGGCAAGCTTCAAACTGCTGTCAGACATCTGTGCTCTCTGTTTTGTGGTGTCCTGCTCGTTGTAGAAGAGTGCACAGCTCCACCTGACATTCAGTGCACAGCGAAGTCAATTGCAAAAAACCAGCAGCTGCTCACTCCCAAACACAAGGCGCGGTCTATGTCCTTGCTTCCCGAGCAATTCAGCACAGCCCTTCTTTTCTGCAGCTGCCATCGAGATCTCTGCAACTCGTAAACTCAGGGTACGGACAAGAATTCTCCAGATTCGTCTGCATCAGGACCAAGTCAAAACGCAGGAAAGTCGTCCTGGAGCACCTGCCAGACGCAAGCCAGCGGTGAACTGAAAGGGCTGGCAGCTGCAGCCACCGTCTTCTAGCAGTGCCAAGGCTGCGCAAACAAGCCGGTTTCGTTCTTCGCCTCTCAGAAGCCAACCGCTCTCCCCGGCTGCCGGAGGCGAAGAAGCGGCTACTAGGTGCACCGCTGACGTGAACCGCACTAGTAGGCTTCAAAGCGCGGTTTCGGCACAAAGAAGCCGGCAACCGCCGCTTCCCTGCGGACAGCTGCCGAAAGCCGAAGTCTGCGTCTCTAGCGGACTGCATCATAGCGAAAAGCTTTTCCAGCGTGTCTCGCAGGGAGAAAGCTTGCCAGCACTGTGCACGCATCCCGCCCTTGCCCAGAAACATGGATTTGCTGAACACTCCAAAAACACTACTCTTTCCTAGGCAAGCTTCAAACTGCTGTCAGACATCTGTGCTCTCTGTTTTGTGGTGTCCTGCTCGTTGTAGAAGAGTGCACAGCTCCACCTGACATTCAGTGCACAGCGAAGTCAACTGCAAAAAACCAGCAGCTGCTTACTCCCAAACACAAGGCGCTGTCTATGTCCTTGCTTCCCGAGCAACTCAGCACAGCCCTTCTTCTCTGCAGCTGCCATCGAGATCTCTGCAACTCGTAAACTCAGGGTACGAACAAGAATTCTCCAGATTCGTCTGCATCCGGACCAAGTCAAAACGCAGGAAAGTCGTCCTGGAGCACCTGCCAGAAGCATGCCAGCGGTAAACTGAAAGGTCTGGCAGCTGCAGCCACCGTCTTCTAGCAGTGCCAAGGCAGCGCACACAAGCCGGTTTCGTTCTTCGCCTCTCAGAAGCCAACCGCTCCCTGCGGCTGCCGGAGGCGAAGAAGCGTCTAGTAGGTGCACCACTGACGTGAACCGCACTTGTAGGCTGCAAAGCGCGGTTTCGGCAGAAAGAAGCCGGCAACCGCCGCATCCCTGCGGACAGCTGCCGAAAGCCGAAGTCTGCGTCTCTAGCGGACTGCATCATAGCGAAAAGCTTTTCCAGCGTGTCTCGCAGGGAGAAAGCTTGCCAGCGCAGTGCACGCATCCCGCCCTTGCCCAGAAACATATATTTGCTGAACACTCCAAAAACACTACTCTTTCCTAGGCAAGCTTCAAACTGCTGTCAGACATCTGTGCTCTCTGTTTTGTGGTGTCCTGCTCGTTGTAGAAGAGTGCACAGCTCCACCTGACATTCAGTGCACAGCGAAGTCAATTGCAAAAAACCAGCAGCTGCTCACTCCCAAACACAAGGCGCGGTCTATGTCCTTGCTTCCCGAGCAATTCAGCACAGCCCTTCTTTTCTGCAGCTGCCATCGAGATCTCTGCAACTCGTAAACTCAGGGTACGGACAAGAATTCTCCAGATTCGTCTGCATCAGGACCAAGTCAAAACGCAGGAAAGTCGTCCTGGAGCACCTGCCAGACGCAAGCCAGCGGTGAACTGAAAGGGCTGGCAGCTGCAGCCACCGTCTTCTAGCAGTGCCAAGGCTGCGCAAACAAGCCGGTTTCGTTCTTCGCCTCTCAGAAGCCAACCGCTCTCCCCGGCTGCCGGAGGCGAAGAAGCGGCTACTAGGTGCACCGCTGACGTGAACCGCACTAGTAGGCTTCAAAGCGCGGTTTCGGCACAAAGAAGCCGGCAACCGCCGCTTCCCTGCGGACAGCTGCCGAAAGCCGAAGTCTGCGTCTCTAGCGGACTGCATCATAGCGAAAAGCTTTTCCAGCGTGTCTCGCAGGGAGAAAGCTTGCCAGCACTGTGCACGCATCCCGCCCTTGCCCAGAAACATGGATTTGCTGAACACTCCAAAAACACTACTCTTTCCTAGGCAAGCTTCAAACTGCTGTCAGACATCTGTGCTCTCTGTTTTGTGGTGTCCTGCTCGTTGTAGAAGAGTGCACAGCTCCACCTGACATTCAGTGCACAGCGAAGTCAACTGCAAAAAACCAGCAGCTGCTTACTCCCAAACACAAGGCGCTGTCTATGTCCTTGCTTCCCGAGCAACTCAGCACAGCCCTTCTTCTCTGCAGCTGCCATCGAGATCTCTGCAACTCGTAAACTCAGGGTACGAACAAGAATTCTCCAGATTCGTCTGCATCCGGACCAAGTCAAAACGCAGGAAAGTCGTCCTGGAGCACCTGCCAGAAGCATGCCAGCGGTAAACTGAAAGGTCTGGCAGCTGCAGCCACCGTCTTCTAGCAGTGCCAAGGCTGCGCACACAAGCCGGTTTCGTTCTTCGCCTCTCAGAAGCCAACCGCTCCCTGCGGCTGCCGGAGGCGAAGAAGCGTCTAGTAGGTGCACCACTGACGTGAACCGCACTTGTAGGCTGCAAAGCGCGGTTTCGGCAGAAAGAAGCCGGCAACCGCCGCATCCCTGCGGACAGCTGCCGAAAGCCGAAGTCTGCGTCTCTAGCGGACTGCATCATAGCGAAAAGCTTTTCCAGCGTGTCTCGCAGGGAGAAAGCTTGCCAGCGCAGTGCACGCATCCCGCCCTTGCCCAGAAACATATATTTGCTGAACACTCCAAAAACACTACTCTTTCCTAGGCAAGCTTCAAACTGCTGTCAGACATCTGTGCTCTCTGTTTTGTGGTGTCCTGCTCGTTGTAGAAGAGTGCACAGCTCCACCTGACATTCAGTGCACAGCGAAGTCAACTGCAAAAAACCAGCAGCTGCTTACTCCCAAACACAAGGCGCGGTCTATGTCCTTGCTTCCCGAGCAATTCAGCACAGCCCTTCTTTTCTGCAGCTGCCATCGAGATCTCTGCAACTCGTAAACTCAGGGTACGGACAAGAATTCTCCAGATTCGTCTGCATCAGGACCAAGTCAAAACGCAGGAAAGTCGTCCTGGAGCACCTGCCAGACGCAAGCCAGCGGTGAACTGAAAGGGCTGGCAGCTGCAGCCACCGTCTTCTAGCAGTGCCAAGGCTGCGCAAACAAGCCGGTTTCGTTCTTCGCCTCTCAGAAGCCAACCGCTCTCCCCGGCTGCCGGAGGCGAAGAAGCGGCTACTAGGTGCACCGCTGACGTGAACCGCACTAGTAGGCTTCAAAGCGCGGTTTCGGCACAAAGAAGCCGGCAACCGCCGCTTCCCTGCGGACAGCTGCCGAAAGCCGAAGTCTGCGTCTCTAGCGGACTGCATCATAGCGAAAAGCTTTTCCAGCGTGTCTCGCAGGGAGAAAGCTTGCCAGCACTGTGCACGCATCCCGCCCTTGCCCAGAAACATGGATTTGCTGAACACTCCAAAAACACTACTCTTTCCTAGGCAAGCTTCAAACTGCTGTCAGACATCTGTGCTCTCTGTTTTGTGGTGTCCTGCTCGTTGTAGAAGAGTGCACAGCTCCACCTGACATTCAGTGCACAGCGAAGTCAACTGCAAAAAACCAGCAGCTGCTTACTCCCAAACACAAGGCGCGGTCTATGTCCTTGCTTCCCGAGCAATTCAGCACAGCCCTTCTTTTCTGCAGCTGCCATCGAGATCTCTGCAACTCGTAAACTCAGGGTACGGACAAGAATTCTCCAGATTCGTCTGCATCAGGACCAAGTCAAAACGCAGGAAAGTCGTCCTGGAGCACCTGCCAGACGCAAGCCAGCGGTGAACTGAAAGGGCTGGCAGCTGCAGCCACCGTCTTCTAGCAGTGCCAAGGCTGCGCAAACAAGCCGGTTTCGTTCTTCGCCTCTCAGAAGCCAACCGCTCTCCCCGGCTGCCGGAGGCGAAGAAGCGGCTACTAGGTGCACCGCTGACGTGAACCGCACTAGTAGGCTTCAAAGCGCGGTTTCGGCACAAAGAAGCCGGCAACCGCCGCTTCCCTGCGGACAGCTGCCGAAAGCCGAAGTCTGCGTCTCTAGCGGACTGCATCATAGCGAAAAGCTTTTCCAGCGTGTCTCGCAGGGAGAAAGCTTGCCAGCACTGTGCACGCATCCCGCCCTTGCCCAGAAACATGGATTTGCTGAACACTCCAAAAACACTACTCTTTCCTAGGCAAGCTTCAAACTGCTGTCAGACATCTGTGCTCTCTGTTTTGTGGTGTCCTGCTCGTTGTAGAAGAGTGCACAGCTCCACCTGACATTCAGTGCACAGCGAAGTCAACTGCAAAAAACCAGCAGCTGCTTACTCCCAAACACAAGGCGCTGTCTATGTCCTTGCTTCCCGAGCAACTCAGCACAGCCCTTCTTCTCTGCAGCTGCCATCGAGATCTCTGCAACTCGTAAACTCAGGGTACGAACAAGAATTCTCCAGATTCGTCTGCATCCGGACCAAGTCAAAACGCAGGAAAGTCGTCCTGGAGCACCTGCCAGAAGCATGCCAGCGGTAAACTGAAAGGTCTGGCAGCTGCAGCCACCGTCTTCTAGCAGTGCCAAGGCTGCGCACACAAGCCGGTTTCGTTCTTCGCCTCTCAGAAGCCAACCGCTCCCTGCGGCTGCCGGAGGCGAAGAAGCGTCTAGTAGGTGCACCACTGACGTGAACCGCACTTGTAGGCTGCAAAGCGCGGTTTCGGCAGAAAGAAGCCGGCAACCGCCGCATCCCTGCGGACAGCTGCCGAAAGCCGAAGTCTGCGTCTCTAGCGGACTGCATCATAGCGAAAAGCTTTTCCAGCGTGTCTCGCAGGGAGAAAGCTTGCCAGCGCAGTGCACGCATCCCGCCCTTGCCCAGAAACATATATTTGCTGAACACTCCAAAAACACTACTCTTTCCTAGGCAAGCTTCAAACTGCTGTCAGACATCTGTGCTCTCTGTTTTGTGGTGTCCTGCTCGTTGTAGAAGAGTGCACAGCTCCACCTGACATTCAGTGCACAGCGAAGTCAATTGCAAAAAACCAGCAGCTGCTCACTCCCAAACACAAGGCGCGGTCTATGTCCTTGCTTCCCGAGCAATTCAGCACAGCCCTTCTTTTCTGCAGCTGCCATCGAGATCTCTGCAACTCGTAAACTCAGGGTACGGACAAGAATTCTCCAGATTCGTCTGCATCAGGACCAAGTCAAAACGCAGGAAAGTCGTCCTGGAGCACCTGCCAGACGCAAGCCAGCGGTGAACTGAAAGGGCTGGCAGCTGCAGCCACCGTCTTCTAGCAGTGCCAAGGCTGCGCAAACAAGCCGGTTTCGTTCTTCGCCTCTCAGAAGCCAACCGCTCTCCCCGGCTGCCGGAGGCGAAGAAGCGGCTACTAGGTGCACCGCTGACGTGAACCGCACTAGTAGGCTTCAAAGCGCGGTTTCGGCACAAAGAAGCCGGCAACCGCCGCTTCCCTGCGGACAGCTGCCGAAAGCCGAAGTCTGCGTCTCTAGCGGACTGCATCATAGCGAAAAGCTTTTCCAGCGTGTCTCGCAGGGAGAAAGCTTGCCAGCACTGTGCACGCATCCCGCCCTTGCCCAGAAACATGGATTTGCTGAACACTCCAAAAACACTACTCTTTCCTAGGCAAGCTTCAAACTGCTGTCAGACATCTGTGCTCTCTGTTTTGTGGTGTCCTGCTCGTTGTAGAAGAGTGCACAGCTCCACCTGACATTCAGTGCACAGCGAAGTCAACTGCAAAAAACCAGCAGCTGCTTACTCCCAAACACAAGGCGCTGTCTATGTCCTTGCTTCCCGAGCAACTCAGCACAGCCCTTCTTCTCTGCAGCTGCCATCGAGATCTCTGCAACTCGTAAACTCAGGGTACGAACAAGAATTCTCCAGATTCGTCTGCATCCGGACCAAGTCAAAACGCAGGAAAGTCGTCCTGGAGCACCTGCCAGAAGCATGCCAGCGGTAAACTGAAAGGTCTGGCAGCTGCAGCCACCGTCTTCTAGCAGTGCCAAGGCAGCGCACACAAGCCGGTTTCGTTCTTCGCCTCTCAGAAGCCAACCGCTCCCTGCGGCTGCCGGAGGCGAAGAAGCGTCTAGTAGGTGCACCACTGACGTGAACCGCACTTGTAGGCTGCAAAGCGCGGTTTCGGCAGAAAGAAGCCGGCAACCGCCGCATCCCTGCGGACAGCTGCCGAAAGCCGAAGTCTGCGTCTCTAGCGGACTGCATCATAGCGAAAAGCTTTTCCAGCGTGTCTCGCAGGGAGAAAGCTTGCCAGCGCAGTGCACGCATCCCGCCCTTGCCCAGAAACATATATTTGCTGAACACTCCAAAAACACTACTCTTTCCTAGGCAAGCTTCAAACTGCTGTCAGACATCTGTGCTCTCTGTTTTGTGGTGTCCTGCTCGTTGTAGAAGAGTGCACAGCTCCACCTGACATTCAGTGCACAGCGAAGTCAATTGCAAAAAACCAGCAGCTGCTCACTCCCAAACACAAGGCGCGGTCTATGTCCTTGCTTCCCGAGCAATTCAGCACAGCCCTTCTTTTCTGCAGCTGCCATCGAGATCTCTGCAACTCGTAAACTCAGGGTACGGACAAGAATTCTCCAGATTCGTCTGCATCAGGACCAAGTCAAAACGCAGGAAAGTCGTCCTGGAGCACCTGCCAGACGCAAGCCAGCGGTGAACTGAAAGGGCTGGCAGCTGCAGCCACCGTCTTCTAGCAGTGCCAAGGCTGCGCAAACAAGCCGGTTTCGTTCTTCGCCTCTCAGAAGCCAACCGCTCTCCCCGGCTGCCGGAGGCGAAGAAGCGGCTACTAGGTGCACCGCTGACGTGAACCGCACTAGTAGGCTTCAAAGCGCGGTTTCGGCACAAAGAAGCCGGCAACCGCCGCTTCCCTGCGGACAGCTGCCGAAAGCCGAAGTCTGCGTCTCTAGCGGACTGCATCATAGCGAAAAGCTTTTCCAGCGTGTCTCGCAGGGAGAAAGCTTGCCAGCACTGTGCACGCATCCCGCCCTTGCCCAGAAACATGGATTTGCTGAACACTCCAAAAACACTACTCTTTCCTAGGCAAGCTTCAAACTGCTGTCAGACATCTGTGCTCTCTGTTTTGTGGTGTCCTGCTCGTTGTAGAAGAGTGCACAGCTCCACCTGACATTCAGTGCACAGCGAAGTCAACTGCAAAAAACCAGCAGCTGCTTACTCCCAAACACAAGGCGCTGTCTATGTCCTTGCTTCCCGAGCAACTCAGCACAGCCCTTCTTCTCTGCAGCTGCCATCGAGATCTCTGCAACTCGTAAACTCAGGGTACGAACAAGAATTCTCCAGATTCGTCTGCATCCGGACCAAGTCAAAACGCAGGAAAGTCGTCCTGGAGCACCTGCCAGAAGCATGCCAGCGGTAAACTGAAAGGTCTGGCAGCTGCAGCCACCGTCTTCTAGCAGTGCCAAGGCTGCGCACACAAGCCGGTTTCGTTCTTCGCCTCTCAGAAGCCAACCGCTCCCTGCGGCTGCCGGAGGCGAAGAAGCGTCTAGTAGGTGCACCACTGACGTGAACCGCACTTGTAGGCTGCAAAGCGCGGTTTCGGCAGAAAGAAGCCGGCAACCGCCGCATCCCTGCGGACAGCTGCCGAAAGCCGAAGTCTGCGTCTCTAGCGGACTGCATCATAGCGAAAAGCTTTTCCAGCGTGTCTCGCAGGGAGAAAGCTTGCCAGCACTGTGCACGCATCCCGCCCTTGCCCAGAAACATGGATTTGCTGAACACTCCAAAAACACTACTCTTTCCTAGGCAAGCTTCAAACTGCTGTCAGACATCTGTGCTCTCTGTTTTGTGGTGTCCTGCTCGTTGTAGAAGAGTGCACAGCTCCACCTGACATTCAGTGCACAGCGAAGTCAACTGCAAAAAACCAGCAGCTGCTTACTCCCAAACACAAGGCGCTGTCTATGTCCTTGCTTCCCGAGCAACTCAGCACAGCCCTTCTTCTCTGCAGCTGCCATCGAGATCTCTGCAACTCGTAAACTCAGGGTACGAACAAGAATTCTCCAGATTCGTCTGCATCCGGACCAAGTCAAAACGCAGGAAAGTCGTCCTGGAGCACCTGCCAGAAGCATGCCAGCGGTAAACTGAAAGGTCTGGCAGCTGCAGCCACCGTCTTCTAGCAGTGCCAAGGCTGCGCACACAAGCCGGTTTCGTTCTTCGCCTCTCAGAAGCCAACCGCTCCCTGCGGCTGCCGGAGGCGAAGAAGCGTCTAGTAGGTGCACCACTGACGTGAACCGCACTTGTAGGCTGCAAAGCGCGGTTTCGGCAGAAAGAAGCCGGCAACCGCCGCATCCCTGCGGACAGCTGCCGAAAGCCGAAGTCTGCGTCTCTAGCGGACTGCATCATAGCGAAAAGCTTTTCCAGCGTGTCTCGCAGGGAGAAAGCTTGCCAGCGCAGTGCACGCATCCCGCCCTTGCCCAGAAACATATATTTGCTGAACACTCCAAAAACACTACTCTTTCCTAGGCAAGCTTCAAACTGCTGTCAGACATCTGTGCTCTCTGTTTTGTGGTGTCCTGCTCGTTGTAGAAGAGTGCACAGCTCCACCTGACATTCAGTGCACAGCGAAGTCAATTGCAAAAAACCAGCAGCTGCTCACTCCCAAACACAAGGCGCGGTCTATGTCCTTGCTTCCCGAGCAATTCAGCACAGCCCTTCTTTTCTGCAGCTGCCATCGAGATCTCTGCAACTCGTAAACTCAGGGTACGGACAAGAATTCTCCAGATTCGTCTGCATCAGGACCAAGTCAAAACGCAGGAAAGTCGTCCTGGAGCACCTGCCAGACGCAAGCCAGCGGTGAACTGAAAGGGCTGGCAGCTGCAGCCACCGTCTTCTAGCAGTGCCAAGGCTGCGCAAACAAGCCGGTTTCGTTCTTCGCCTCTCAGAAGCCAACCGCTCTCCCCGGCTGCCGGAGGCGAAGAAGCGGCTACTAGGTGCACCGCTGACGTGAACCGCACTAGTAGGCTTCAAAGCGCGGTTTCGGCACAAAGAAGCCGGCAACCGCCGCTTCCCTGCGGACAGCTGCCGAAAGCCGAAGTCTGCTTCTCTAGCGGACTGCATCATAGCGAAAAGCTTTTCCAGCGTGTCTCGCAGGGAGAAAGCTTGCCAGCACTGTGCACGCATCCCGCCCTTGCCCAGAAACATGGATTTGCTGAACACTCCAAAAACACTACTCTTTCCTAGGCAAGCTTCAAACTGCTGTCAGACATCTGTGCTCTCTGTTTTGTGGTGTCCTGCTCGTTGTAGAAGAGTGCACAGCTCCACCTGACATTCAGTGCACAGCGAAGTCAACTGCAAAAAACCAGCAGCTGCTTACTCCCAAACACAAGGCGCTGTCTATGTCCTTGCTTCCCGAGCAACTCAGCACAGCCCTTCTTCTCTGCAGCTGCCATCGAGATCTCTGCAACTCGTAAACTCAGGGTACGAACAAGAATTCTCCAGATTCGTCTGCATCCGGACCAAGTCAAAACGCAGGAAAGTCGTCCTGGAGCACCTGCCAGAAGCATGCCAGCGGTAAACTGAAAGGTCTGGCAGCTGCAGCCACCGTCTTCTAGCAGTGCCAAGGCAGCGCACACAAGCCGGTTTCGTTCTTCGCCTCTCAGAAGCCAACCGCTCCCTGCGGCTGCCGGAGGCGAAGAAGCGTCTAGTAGGTGCACCACTGACGTGAACCGCACTTGTAGGCTGCAAAGCGCGGTTTCGGCAGAAAGAAGCCGGCAACCGCCGCATCCCTGCGGACAGCTGCCGAAAGCCGAAGTCTGCGTCTCTAGCGGACTGCATCATAGCGAAAAGCTTTTCCAGCGTGTCTCGCAGGGAGAAAGCTTGCCAGCGCAGTGCACGCATCCCGCCCTTGCCCAGAAACATATATTTGCTGAACACTCCAAAAACACTACTCTTTCCTAGGCAAGCTTCAAACTGCTGTCAGACATCTGTGCTCTCTGTTTTGTGGTGTCCTGCTCGTTGTAGAAGAGTGCACAGCTCCACCTGACATTCAGTGCACAGCGAAGTCAATTGCAAAAAACCAGCAGCTGCTCACTCCCAAACACAAGGCGCGGTCTATGTCCTTGCTTCCCGAGCAATTCAGCACAGCCCTTCTTTTCTGCAGCTGCCATCGAGATCTCTGCAACTCGTAAACTCAGGGTACGGACAAGAATTCTCCAGATTCGTCTGCATCAGGACCAAGTCAAAACGCAGGAAAGTCGTCCTGGAGCACCTGCCAGACGCAAGCCAGCGGTGAACTGAAAGGGCTGGCAGCTGCAGCCACCGTCTTCTAGCAGTGCCAAGGCTGCGCAAACAAGCCGGTTTCGTTCTTCGCCTCTCAGAAGCCAACCGCTCTCCCCGGCTGCCGGAGGCGAAGAAGCGGCTACTAGGTGCACCGCTGACGTGAACCGCACTAGTAGGCTTCAAAGCGCGGTTTCGGCACAAAGAAGCCGGCAACCGCCGCTTCCCTGCGGACAGCTGCCGAAAGCCGAAGTCTGCGTCTCTAGCGGACTGCATCATAGCGAAAAGCTTTTCCAGCGTGTCTCGCAGGGAGAAAGCTTGCCAGCACTGTGCACGCATCCCGCCCTTGCCCAGAAACATGGATTTGCTGAACACTCCAAAAACACTACTCTTTCCTAGGCAAGCTTCAAACTGCTGTCAGACATCTGTGCTCTCTGTTTTGTGGTGTCCTGCTCGTTGTAGAAGAGTGCACAGCTCCACCTGACATTCAGTGCACAGCGAAGTCAACTGCAAAAAACCAGCAGCTGCTTACTCCCAAACACAAGGCGCTGTCTATGTCCTTGCTTCCCGAGCAACTCAGCACAGCCCTTCTTCTCTGCAGCTGCCATCGAGATCTCTGCAACTCGTAAACTCAGGGTACGAACAAGAATTCTCCAGATTCGTCTGCATCCGGACCAAGTCAAAACGCAGGAAAGTCGTCCTGGAGCACCTGCCAGAAGCATGCCAGCGGTAAACTGAAAGGTCTGGCAGCTGCAGCCACCGTCTTCTAGCAGTGCCAAGGCTGCGCACACAAGCCGGTTTCGTTCTTCGCCTCTCAGAAGCCAACCGCTCCCTGCGGCTGCCGGAGGCGAAGAAGCGTCTAGTAGGTGCACCACTGACGTGAACCGCACTTGTAGGCTGCAAAGCGCGGTTTCGGCAGAAAGAAGCCGGCAACCGCCGCATCCCTGCGGACAGCTGCCGAAAGCCGAAGTCTGCGTCTCTAGCGGACTGCATCATAGCGAAAAGCTTTTCCAGCGTGTCTCGCAGGGAGAAAGCTTGCCAGCGCAGTGCACGCATCCCGCCCTTGCCCAGAAACATATATTTGCTGAACACTCCAAAAACACTACTCTTTCCTAGGCAAGCTTCAAACTGCTGTCAGACATCTGTGCTCTCTGTTTTGTGGTGTCCTGCTCGTTGTAGAAGAGTGCACAGCTCCACCTGACATTCAGTGCACAGCGAAGTCAACTGCAAAAAACCAGCAGCTGCTTACTCCCAAACACAAGGCGCGGTCTATGTCCTTGCTTCCCGAGCAATTCAGCACAGCCCTTCTTTTCTGCAGCTGCCATCGAGATCTCTGCAACTCGTAAACTCAGGGTACGGACAAGAATTCTCCAGATTCGTCTGCATCAGGACCAAGTCAAAACGCAGGAAAGTCGTCCTGGAGCACCTGCCAGACGCAAGCCAGCGGTGAACTGAAAGGGCTGGCAGCTGCAGCCACCGTCTTCTAGCAGTGCCAAGGCTGCGCAAACAAGCCGGTTTCGTTCTTCGCCTCTCAGAAGCCAACCGCTCTCCCCGGCTGCCGGAGGCGAAGAAGCGGCTACTAGGTGCACCGCTGACGTGAACCGCACTAGTAGGCTTCAAAGCGCGGTTTCGGCACAAAGAAGCCGGCAACCGCCGCTTCCCTGCGGACAGCTGCCGAAAGCCGAAGTCTGCGTCTCTAGCGGACTGCATCATAGCGAAAAGCTTTTCCAGCGTGTCTCGCAGGGAGAAAGCTTGCCAGCACTGTGCACGCATCCCGCCCTTGCCCAGAAACATGGATTTGCTGAACACTCCAAAAACACTACTCTTTCCTAGGCAAGCTTCAAACTGCTGTCAGACATCTGTGCTCTCTGTTTTGTGGTGTCCTGCTCGTTGTAGAAGAGTGCACAGCTCCACCTGACATTCAGTGCACAGCGAAGTCAACTGCAAAAAACCAGCAGCTGCTTACTCCCAAACACAAGGCGCTGTCTATGTCCTTGCTTCCCGAGCAACTCAGCACAGCCCTTCTTCTCTGCAGCTGCCATCGAGATCTCTGCAACTCGTAAACTCAGGGTACGAACAAGAATTCTCCAGATTCGTCTGCATCCGGACCAAGTCAAAACGCAGGAAAGTCGTCCTGGAGCACCTGCCAGAAGCATGCCAGCGGTAAACTGAAAGGGCTGGCAGCTGCAGCCACCGTCTTCTAGCAGTGCCAAGGCTGCGCACACAAGCCGGTTTCGTTCTTCGCCTCTCAGAAGCCAACCGCTCCCTGCGGCTGCCGGAGGCGAAGAAGCGTCTAGTAGGTGCACCACTGACGTGAACCGCACTTGTAGGCTGCAAAGCGCGGTTTCGGCAGAAAGAAGCCGGCAACCGCCGCATCCCTGCGGACAGCTGCCGAAAGCCGAAGTCTGCGTCTCTAGCGGACTGCATCATAGCGAAAAGCTTTTCCAGCGTGTCTCGCAGGGAGAAAGCTTGCCAGCGCAGTGCACGCATCCCGCCCTTGCCCAGAAACATATATTTGCTGAACACTCCAAAAACACTACTCTTTCCTAGGCAAGCTTCAAACTGCTGTCAGACATCTGTGCTCTCTGTTTTGTGGTGTCCTGCTCGTTGTAGAAGAGTGCACAGCTCCACCTGACATTCAGTGCACAGCGAAGTCAATTGCAAAAAACCAGCAGCTGCTCACTCCCAAACACAAGGCGCGGTCTATGTCCTTGCTTCCCGAGCAATTCAGCACAGCCCTTCTTTTCTGCAGCTGCCATCGAGATCTCTGCAACTCGTAAACTCAGGGTACGGACAAGAATTCTCCAGATTCGTCTGCATCAGGACCAAGTCAAAACGCAGGAAAGTCGTCCTGGAGCACCTGCCAGACGCAAGCCAGCGGTGAACTGAAAGGGCTGGCAGCTGCAGCCACCGTCTTCTAGCAGTGCCAAGGCTGCGCAAACAAGCCGGTTTCGTTCTTCGCCTCTCAGAAGCCAACCGCTCTCCCCGGCTGCCGGAGGCGAAGAAGCGGCTACTAGGTGCACCGCTGACGTGAACCGCACTAGTAGGCTTCAAAGCGCGGTTTCGGCACAAAGAAGCCGGCAACCGCCGCTTCCCTGCGGACAGCTGCCGAAAGCCGAAGTCTGCGTCTCTAGCGGACTGCATCATAGCGAAAAGCTTTTCCAGCGTGTCTCGCAGGGAGAAAGCTTGCCAGCACTGTGCACGCATCCCGCCCTTGCCCAGAAACATGGATTTGCTGAACACTCCAAAAACACTACTCTTTCCTAGGCAAGCTTCAAACTGCTGTCAGACATCTGTGCTCTCTGTTTTGTGGTGTCCTGCTCGTTGTAGAAGAGTGCACAGCTCCACCTGACATTCAGTGCACAGCGAAGTCAACTGCAAAAAACCAGCAGCTGCTTACTCCCAAACACAAGGCGCTGTCTATGTCCTTGCTTCCCGAGCAACTCAGCACAGCCCTTCTTCTCTGCAGCTGCCATCGAGATCTCTGCAACTCGTAAACTCAGGGTACGAACAAGAATTCTCCAGATTCGTCTGCATCCGGACCAAGTCAAAACGCAGGAAAGTCGTCCTGGAGCACCTGCCAGAAGCATGCCAGCGGTAAACTGAAAGGTCTGGCAGCTGCAGCCACCGTCTTCTAGCAGTGCCAAGGCTGCGCACACAAGCCGGTTTCGTTCTTCGCCTCTCAGAAGCCAACCGCTCCCTGCGGCTGCCGGAGGCGAAGAAGCGTCTAGTAGGTGCACCACTGACGTGAACCGCACTTGTAGGCTGCAAAGCGCGGTTTCGGCAGAAAGAAGCCGGCAACCGCCGCATCCCTGCGGACAGCTGCCGAAAGCCGAAGTCTGCGTCTCTAGCGGACTGCATCATAGCGAAAAGCTTTTCCAGCGTGTCTCGCAGGGAGAAAGCTTGCCAGCGCAGTGCACGCATCCCGCCCTTGCCCAGAAACATATATTTGCTGAACACTCCAAAAACACTACTCTTTCCTAGGCAAGCTTCAAACTGCTGTCAGACATCTGTGCTCTCTGTTTTGTGGTGTCCTGCTCGTTGTAGAAGAGTGCACAGCTCCACCTGACATTCAGTGCACAGCGAAGTCAACTGCAAAAAACCAGCAGCTGCTTACTCCCAAACACAAGGCGCTGTCTATGTCCTTGCTTCCCGAGCAACTCAGCACAGCCCTTTTTTTCTGCAGCTGCCATCGAGATCTCTGCAACTCGTAAACTCAGGGTACGAACAAGAATTCTCCAGATTCGTCTGCATCCGGACCAAGTCAAAACGCAGGAAAGTCGTCCTGGAGCACCTGCCAGACGCAGGCCAGCGGTGAACTGAAAGGGCTGGCAGCTGCAGCCACCGTCTTCTAGCAGTGCCAAGGCTGCGCAAACAAGCCGGTTTCGTTCTTCGCCTCTCAGAAGCCAACCGCTCTCCCCGGCTGCCGGAGTCGAAGAAGCGTCTACTAGGTGCACCACTGACGTGAACCGCACTTGTAGGCTGCAAAGGGCGGTTTCGGCAGAAAGAAGCAGGCAACCGCCGCTTCCCTGCGGACAGCTGCCGAAAGCCGAAGTCTGCGTCTCTAGCGGACTGCATCATAGCGAAAAGCTTTTCCAGCGTGTCTCGCAGGGAGAAAGCTTGCCAGCGCAGTGCACGCATCCCGCCCTTGCCCAGAAACATATTTGCTGAACACTCCAAAAACACTACTCTTTCCTAGGCAAGCTTCACACTGCTGTCAGACATCTGTGCTCTCTGTTTTGTGGTGTCCTGCTCGTTGTAGAAGAGTGCACAGCTCCACCTGACATTCACTGCCCAGCGAAGTCAACTGCAAAAAACCAGCAGCTGCTCACTCCCAAACACAAGGCGCTGTCTATGTCCTTGCTTCCCGAGCAATTCAGCACAGCCCTCCTTCTCTGCAGCTGCCATCGAGATCTCTGCAACTCGTAAACTCAGGGTACGAACAAGAATTCTCCAGATTCGTCTGCATCAGGACCAAGTCAAACAGCAGGAAAGTCGTCCTGGAGCACCTGCCAGACGCATGCCAGCGGTGAATTGAAAGGGCTGTAAGCTTCAGCCACCGTCTTCTAGCAGTGCCAAGGCTGCGCACACAAGCCGGTTTCATTCTTCGCCTCTCAGAAGCCAACCGCTCTCCCCGGCTGCCGGAGGCCAAGAAGCGGCTACTAGGTGCACTGCTGACGTGAACCGCACTTGTAGGCTTCAAAGCGCGGCTTCGGCAGAGAGACGACGGCAACCGCCGCTTTCCTGCGGACAGCTGCGGAGAGCCGAAGTCTACGTCTCTAGCGGACTGCATCATAGCGAAAAGCTTTTCCAGCGTGTCTCGCAGGGAGAAAGCTTGCCAGCACACTGCACGCATCCCGCCCTTGCCCAGAAACATATATTTGCTGAACACTCCAAAAACACTACTCTTTCGTGGGCAAGCTTCAAACTGCTGTCAGACATCTGTGCTCTCTATTTTGTGGTGTCCTGCTCGTTGAAGAAGAGTGCACAGCTCCACCTGACATTCAGTGCACAGCGAAGTCAACTGCAAAAAGCCAGCAGCTGCTCACTCCCAAACACAAGGCGCTGTCTATGTCCTTGCTTCCCGAGGAACTCAGCGCAGCCCTTCTTCTCTGCATCTCGGAATCTCAGGGCACGAACAAGAATTCTCCAGATTCGTTTGCATCAGGACCAAGTCAAAACGCAGGAAAGTCGTCCTGGAGCACCTGCCAGAAGCATGCCAGCGGTAAACTGAAAGGGCTGGCAGCGGCAGCCACCGTCCTCTAGCAGTGCCAAGGCAGCGCACACAAGCCGGTTTCGTTCTTCGCCACTCAGAAGCCAACCGCTCTCCCCGGCTGCCGGAGGCCAAGAAGCGGCTACTAGGTGCACTGCTGACGTGAACCGCAGTTGTAGGCTGCAAAGCGCGGTTTCGGCAGAAAGAAGCCGGCAACCGCCGCTTCCCTGCGGACAGCTGCGGAGAGCTGAAGTCTGCGTCTCTAGCGGACTGCATCATAGCGAAAAGCTTTTCCAGCGTGTCTCGCAGGGAGAAAGCTTGCCAGCGCAGTGCACGCATCCCGCCCTTGCCCAGAAACATATATTTGCTGAACACTCCAAAAACACTACTCTTTCCTAGGCAAGCTTCAAACTGCTATCAGACATCTGTGCTCTCTGTTTTGTGGTGTCCTGCTCGTTGTAGAAGAGTGCACAGCTCCACCTGACATTCAGTGCACAGCGAAGTCAACTGCAAAAAACCAGCAGCTGCTCACTCCCAAACACAAGGCGCTGTCTATGTCATTGCTTCCCGAGCAATTCAGCACAGCCCTTCTTTTCTGCAGCTGCCATCGAGATCTCTGCAACTCGTAAACTCAGGGTACGGACAAGAATTCTCCAGATTCGTCTGCATCCGGACCAAGTCAAAACGCAGGAAAGTCGTCCTGGAGCACCTGCCAGAAGCATGCCAGCGGTGAACTGAAAGGGCTGGCAGCTGTAGCCACTGTCTTCTAGCAGTGCCAAGGCTGCGCACACAAGCCGGTTTCGTTCTTCGCCTCTCCGAAGCCAACCGCTCTCCCCGGCTGCCGGAGGCGGAGAATCGGCTACTAGATGCACCGCTGACGTGAACCGCACTTGTAGGCTGCAAAGTGCGGTTTCGGCAGAAAGAAGCCGGCAACCGCCGCTTCCCTGCGGACAGCTGCGGAGAGCTGAAGTCTGCGTCTCTAGCGGACTGCATCATAGCGAAAAGCTTTTCCAGCGTGTCTCGCAGGGAGAAAGCTTGCCAGCGCAGTGCACGCATCCCGCCCTTGCCCAGAAACATATATTTGCTGAACACTCCAAAAACACTACTCTTTCCTAGGCAAGCTTCAAACTGCTGTCAGACATCTGTGCTCTCTGTTTTGTGGTGTCCTGCTCGTTGTAGAAGAGTGCACAGCTCCACCTGACATTCAGTGCACAGCGAAGTCAACTGCAAAAAACCAGCAGCTGCTTACTCCCAAACACAAGGCGCTGTCTATGTCCTTGCTTCCCGAGCAACTCAGCACAGCCCTTCTTCTCTGCAGCTGCCATCGAGATCTCTGCAACTCGTAAACTCAGGGTACGAACAAGAATTCTCCAGATTCGTCTGCATCCGGACCAAGTCAAAACGCAGGAAAGTCGTCCTGGAGCACCTGCCAGAAGCATGCCAGCGGTAAACTGAAAGGTCTGGCAGCTGCAGCCACCGTCTTCTAGCAGTGCCAAGGCTGCGCACACAAGCCGGTTTCGTTCTTCGCCTCTCAGAAGCCAACCGCTCCCTGCGGCTGCCGGAGGCGAAGAAGGGTCTAGTAGGTGCACCACTGACGTGAACCGCACTTGTAGGCTGCAAAGCGCGGTTTCGGCAGAAAGAAGCCGGCAACCGCCGCATCCCTTCGGACAGCTGCCGAAAGCCGAAGTCTGCGTCTCTAGCGGACTGCATCATAGCGAAAAGCTTTTCCAGCGTGTCTCGCAGGGAGAAAGCTTGCCAGCGCAGTGCACGCATCCCGCCCTTGCCCAGAAACATATATTTGCTGAACACTCCAAAAACACTACTCTTTCCTAGGCAAGCTTCAAACTGCTGTCAGACATCTGTGCTCTCTGTTTTGTGGTGTCCTGCTCGTTGTAGAAGAGTGCACAGCTCCACCTGACATTCAGTGCACAGCGAAGTCAACTGCAAAAAACCAGCAGCTGCTTACTCCCAAACACAAGGCGCTGTCTATGTCCTTGCTTCCCGAGCAACTCAGCACAGCCCTTCTTCTCTGCAGCTGCCATCGAGATCTCTGCAACTCGTAAACTCAGGGTACGAACAAGAATTCTCCAGATTCGTCTGCATCCGGACCAAGTCAAAACGCAGGAAAGTCGTCCTGGAGCACCTGCCAGAAGCATGCCAGCGGTAAACTGAAAGGTCTGGCAGCTGCAGCCACCGTCTTCTAGCAGTGCCAAGGCTGCGCACACAAGCCGGTTTCGTTCTTCGCCTCTCAGAAGCCAACCGCTCCCTGCGGCTGCCGGAGGCGAAGAAGCGTCTAGTAGGTGCACCACTGACGTGAACCGCACTTGTAGGCTGCAAAGCGCGGTTTCGGCAGAAAGAAGCCGGCAACCGCCGCATCCCTGCGGACAGCTGCCGAAAGCCGAAGTCTGCGTCTCTAGCGGACTGCATCATAGCGAAAAGCTTTTCCAGCGTGTCTCGCAGGGAGAAAGCTTGCCAGCACTGTGCACGCATCCCGCCCTTGCCCAGAAACATGGATTTGCTGAACACTCCAAAAACACTACTCTTTCCTAGGCAAGCTTCAAACTGCTGTCAGACATCTGTGCTCTCTGTTTTGTGGTGTCCTGCTCGTTGTAGAAGAGTGCACAGCTCCACCTGACATTCAGTGCACAGCGAAGTCAACTGCAAAAAACCAGCAGCTGCTTACTCCCAAACACAAGGCGCTGTCTATGTCCTTGCTTCCCGAGCAACTCAGCACAGCCCTTCTTCTCTGCAGCTGCCATCGAGATCTCTGCAACTCGTAAACTCAGGGTACGAACAAGAATTCTCCAGATTCGTCTGCATCCGGACCAAGTCAAAACGCAGGAAAGTCGTCCTGGAGCACCTGCCAGAAGCATGCCAGCGGTAAACTGAAAGGTCTGGCAGCTGCAGCCACCGTCTTCTAGCAGTGCCAAGGCTGCGCACACAAGCCGGTTTCGTTCTTCGCCTCTCAGAAGCCAACCGCTCCCTGCGGCTGCCGGAGGCGAAGAAGCGTCTAGTAGGTGCACCACTGACGTGAACCGCACTTGTAGGCTGCAAAGCGCGGTTTCGGCAGAAAGAAGCCGGCAACCGCCGCATCCCTGCGGACAGCTGCCGAAAGCCGAAGTCTGCGTCTCTAGCGGACTGCATCATAGCGAAAAGCTTTTCCAGCGTGTCTCGCAGGGAGAAAGCTTGCCAGCGCAGTGCACGCATCCCGCCCTTGCCCAGAAACATATATTTGCTGAACACTCCAAAAACACTACTCTTTCCTAGGCAAGCTTCAAACTGCTGTCAGACATCTGTGCTCTCTGTTTTGTGGTGTCCTGCTCGTTGTAGAAGAGTGCACAGCTCCACCTGACATTCAGTGCACAGCGAAGTCAATTGCAAAAAACCAGCAGCTGCTCACTCCCAAACACAAGGCGCGGTCTATGTCCTTGCTTCCCGAGCAATTCAGCACAGCCCTTCTTTTCTGCAGCTGCCATCGAGATCTCTGCAACTCGTAAACTCAGGGTACGGACAAGAATTCTCCAGATTCGTCTGCATCAGGACCAAGTCAAAACGCAGGAAAGTCGTCCTGGAGCACCTGCCAGACGCAAGCCAGCGGTGAACTGAAAGGGCTGGCAGCTGCAGCCACCGTCTTCTAGCAGTGCCAAGGCTGCGCAAACAAGCCGGTTTCGTTCTTCGCCTCTCAGAAGCCAACCGCTCTCCCCGGCTGCCGGAGGCGAAGAAGCGGCTACTAGGTGCACCGCTGACGTGAACCGCACTAGTAGGCTTCAAAGCGCGGTTTCGGCACAAAGAAGCCGGCAACCGCCGCTTCCCTGCGGACAGCTGCCGAAAGCCGAAGTCTGCTTCTCTAGCGGACTGCATCATAGCGAAAAGCTTTTCCAGCGTGTCTCGCAGGGAGAAAGCTTGCCAGCACTGTGCACGCATCCCGCCCTTGCCCAGAAACATGGATTTGCTGAACACTCCAAAAACACTACTCTTTCCTAGGCAAGCTTCAAACTGCTGTCAGACATCTGTGCTCTCTGTTTTGTGGTGTCCTGCTCGTTGTAGAAGAGTGCACAGCTCCACCTGACATTCAGTGCACAGCGAAGTCAACTGCAAAAAACCAGCAGCTGCTTACTCCCAAACACAAGGCGCTGTCTATGTCCTTGCTTCCCGAGCAACTCAGCACAGCCCTTCTTCTCTGCAGCTGCCATCGAGATCTCTGCAACTCGTAAACTCAGGGTACGAACAAGAATTCTCCAGATTCGTCTGCATCCGGACCAAGTCAAAACGCAGGAAAGTCGTCCTGGAGCACCTGCCAGAAGCATGCCAGCGGTAAACTGAAAGGTCTGGCAGCTGCAGCCACCGTCTTCTAGCAGTGCCAAGGCAGCGCACACAAGCCGGTTTCGTTCTTCGCCTCTCAGAAGCCAACCGCTCCCTGCGGCTGCCGGAGGCGAAGAAGCGTCTAGTAGGTGCACCACTGACGTGAACCGCACTTGTAGGCTGCAAAGCGCGGTTTCGGCAGAAAGAAGCCGGCAACCGCCGCATCCCTGCGGACAGCTGCCGAAAGCCGAAGTCTGCGTCTCTAGCGGACTGCATCATAGCGAAAAGCTTTTCCAGCGTGTCTCGCAGGGAGAAAGCTTGCCAGCGCAGTGCACGCATCCCGCCCTTGCCCAGAAACATATATTTGCTGAACACTCCAAAAACACTACTCTTTCCTAGGCAAGCTTCAAACTGCTGTCAGACATCTGTGCTCTCTGTTTTGTGGTGTCCTGCTCGTTGTAGAAGAGTGCACAGCTCCACCTGACATTCAGTGCACAGCGAAGTCAATTGCAAAAAACCAGCAGCTGCTCACTCCCAAACACAAGGCGCGGTCTATGTCCTTGCTTCCCGAGCAATTCAGCACAGCCCTTCTTTTCTGCAGCTGCCATCGAGATCTCTGCAACTCGTAAACTCAGGGTACGGACAAGAATTCTCCAGATTCGTCTGCATCAGGACCAAGTCAAAACGCAGGAAAGTCGTCCTGGAGCACCTGCCAGACGCAAGCCAGCGGTGAACTGAAAGGGCTGGCAGCTGCAGCCACCGTCTTCTAGCAGTGCCAAGGCTGCGCAAACAAGCCGGTTTCGTTCTTCGCCTCTCAGAAGCCAACCGCTCTCCCCGGCTGCCGGAGGCGAAGAAGCGGCTACTAGGTGCACCGCTGACGTGAACCGCACTAGTAGGCTTCAAAGCGCGGTTTCGGCACAAAGAAGCCGGCAACCGCCGCTTCCCTGCGGACAGCTGCCGAAAGCCGAAGTCTGCGTCTCTAGCGGACTGCATCATAGCGAAAAGCTTTTCCAGCGTGTCTCGCAGGGAGAAAGCTTGCCAGCACTGTGCACGCATCCCGCCCTTGCCCAGAAACATGGATTTGCTGAACACTCCAAAAACACTACTCTTTCCTAGGCAAGCTTCAAACTGCTGTCAGACATCTGTGCTCTCTGTTTTGTGGTGTCCTGCTCGTTGTAGAAGAGTGCACAGCTCCACCTGACATTCAGTGCACAGCGAAGTCAACTGCAAAAAACCAGCAGCTGCTTACTCCCAAACACAAGGCGCTGTCTATGTCCTTGCTTCCCGAGCAACTCAGCACAGCCCTTTTTTTCTGCAGCTGCCATCGAGATCTCTGCAACTCGTAAACTCAGGGTACGAACAAGAATTCTCCAGATTCGTCTGCATCCGGACCAAGTCAAAACGCAGGAAAGTCGTCCTGGAGCACCTGCCAGAAGCATGCCAGCGGTAAACTGAAAGGTCTGGCAGCTGCAGCCACCGTCTTCTAGCAGTGCCAAGGCTGCGCACACAAGCCGGTTTCGTTCTTCGCCTCTCAGAAGCCAACCGCTCCCTGCGGCTGCCGGAGGCGAAGAAGCGTCTAGTAGGTGCACCACTGACGTGAACCGCACTTGTAGGCTGCAAAGCGCGGTTTCGGCAGAAAGAAGCCGGCAACCGCCGCATCCCTGCGGACAGCTGCCGAAAGCCGAAGTCTGCGTCTCTAGCGGACTGCATCATAGCGAAAAGCTTTTCCAGCGTGTCTCGCAGGGAGAAAGCTTGCCAGCGCAGTGCACGCATCCCGCCCTTGCCCAGAAACATATATTTGCTGAACACTCCAAAAACACTACTCTTTCCTAGGCAAGCTTCAAACTGCTGTCAGACATCTGTGCTCTCTGTTTTGTGGTGTCCTGCTCGTTGTAGAAGAGTGCACAGCTCCACCTGACATTCAGTGCACAGCGAAGTCAACTGCAAAAAACCAGCAGCTGCTTACTCCCAAACACAAGGCGCGGTCTATGTCCTTGCTTCCCGAGCAATTCAGCACAGCCCTTCTTTTCTGCAGCTGCCATCGAGATCTCTGCAACTCGTAAACTCAGGGTACGGACAAGAATTCTCCAGATTCGTCTGCATCAGGACCAAGTCAAAACGCAGGAAAGTCGTCCTGGAGCACCTGCCAGACGCAAGCCAGCGGTGAACTGAAAGGGCTGGCAGCTGCAGCCACCGTCTTCTAGCAGTGCCAAGGCTGCGCAAACAAGCCGGTTTCGTTCTTCGCCTCTCAGAAGCCAACCGCTCTCCCCGGCTGCCGGAGGCGAAGAAGCGGCTACTAGGTGCACCGCTGACGTGAACCGCACTAGTAGGCTTCAAAGCGCGGTTTCGGCACAAAGAAGCCGGCAACCGCCGCTTCCCTGCGGACAGCTGCCGAAAGCCGAAGTCTGCGTCTCTAGCGGACTGCATCATAGCGAAAAGCTTTTCCAGCGTGTCTCGCAGGGAGAAAGCTTGCCAGCACTGTGCACGCATCCCGCCCTTGCCCAGAAACATGGATTTGCTGAACACTCCAAAAACACTACTCTTTCCTAGGCAAGCTTCAAACTGCTGTCAGACATCTGTGCTCTCTGTTTTGTGGTGTCCTGCTCGTTGTAGAAGAGTGCACAGCTCCACCTGACATTCAGTGCACAGCGAAGTCAACTGCAAAAAACCAGCAGCTGCTTACTCCCAAACACAAGGCGCTGTCTATGTCCTTGCTTCCCGAGCAACTCAGCACAGCCCTTCTTCTCTGCAGCTGCCATCGAGATCTCTGCAACTCGTAAACTCAGGGTACGAACAAGAATTCTCCAGATTCGTCTGCATCCGGACCAAGTCAAAACGCAGGAAAGTCGTCCTGGAGCACCTGCCAGAAGCATGCCAGCGGTAAACTGAAAGGGCTGGCAGCTGCAGCCACCGTCTTCTAGCAGTGCCAAGGCTGCGCACACAAGCCGGTTTCGTTCTTCGCCTCTCAGAAGCCAACCGCTCCCTGCGGCTGCCGGAGGCGAAGAAGCGTCTAGTAGGTGCACCACTGACGTGAACCGCACTTGTAGGCTGCAAAGCGCGGTTTCGGCAGAAAGAAGCCGGCAACCGCCGCATCCCTGCGGACAGCTGCCGAAAGCCGAAGTCTGCGTCTCTAGCGGACTGCATCATAGCGAAAAGCTTTTCCAGCGTGTCTCGCAGGGAGAAAGCTTGCCAGCGCAGTGCACGCATCCCGCCCTTGCCCAGAAACATATATTTGCTGAACACTCCAAAAACACTACTCTTTCCTAGGCAAGCTTCAAACTGCTGTCAGACATCTGTGCTCTCTGTTTTGTGGTGTCCTGCTCGTTGTAGAAGAGTGCACAGCTCCACCTGACATTCAGTGCACAGCGAAGTCAATTGCAAAAAACCAGCAGCTGCTCACTCCCAAACACAAGGCGCGGTCTATGTCCTTGCTTCCCGAGCAATTCAGCACAGCCCTTCTTTTCTGCAGCTGCCATCGAGATCTCTGCAACTCGTAAACTCAGGGTACGGACAAGAATTCTCCAGATTCGTCTGCATCAGGACCAAGTCAAAACGCAGGAAAGTCGTCCTGGAGCACCTGCCAGACGCAAGCCAGCGGTGAACTGAAAGGGCTGGCAGCTGCAGCCACCGTCTTCTAGCAGTGCCAAGGCTGCGCAAACAAGCCGGTTTCGTTCTTCGCCTCTCAGAAGCCAACCGCTCTCCCCGGCTGCCGGAGGCGAAGAAGCGGCTACTAGGTGCACCGCTGACGTGAACCGCACTAGTAGGCTTCAAAGCGCGGTTTCGGCACAAAGAAGCCGGCAACCGCCGCTTCCCTGCGGACAGCTGCCGAAAGCCGAAGTCTGCGTCTCTAGCGGACTGCATCATAGCGAAAAGCTTTTCCAGCGTGTCTCGCAGGGAGAAAGCTTGCCAGCACTGTGCACGCATCCCGCCCTTGCCCAGAAACATGGATTTGCTGAACACTCCAAAAACACTACTCTTTCCTAGGCAAGCTTCAAACTGCTGTCAGACATCTGTGCTCTCTGTTTTGTGGTGTCCTGCTCGTTGTAGAAGAGTGCACAGCTCCACCTGACATTCAGTGCACAGCGAAGTCAACTGCAAAAAACCAGCAGCTGCTTACTCCCAAACACAAGGCGCTGTCTATGTCCTTGCTTCCCGAGCAACTCAGCACAGCCCTTCTTCTCTGCAGCTGCCATCGAGATCTCTGCAACTCGTAAACTCAGGGTACGAACAAGAATTCTCCAGATTCGTCTGCATCCGGACCAAGTCAAAACGCAGGAAAGTCGTCCTGGAGCACCTGCCAGAAGCATGCCAGCGGTAAACTGAAAGGTCTGGCAGCTGCAGCCACCGTCTTCTAGCAGTGCCAAGGCTGCGCACACAAGCCGGTTTCGTTCTTCGCCTCTCAGAAGCCAACCGCTCCCTGCGGCTGCCGGAGGCGAAGAAGCGTCTAGTAGGTGCACCACTGACGTGAACCGCACTTGTAGGCTGCAAAGCGCGGTTTCGGCAGAAAGAAGCCGGCAACCGCCGCATCCCTGCGGACAGCTGCCGAAAGCCGAAGTCTGCGTCTCTAGCGGACTGCATCATAGCGAAAAGCTTTTCCAGCGTGTCTCGCAGGGAGAAAGCTTGCCAGCGCAGTGCACGCATCCCGCCCTTGCCCAGAAACATATATTTGCTGAACACTCCAAAAACACTACTCTTTCCTAGGCAAGCTTCAAACTGCTGTCAGACATCTGTGCTCTCTGTTTTGTGGTGTCCTGCTCGTTGTAGAAGAGTGCACAGCTCCACCTGACATTCAGTGCACAGCGAAGTCAACTGCAAAAAACCAGCAGCTGCTTACTCCCAAACACAAGGCGCTGTCTATGTCCTTGCTTCCCGAGCAACTCAGCACAGCCCTTTTTTTCTGCAGCTGCCATCGAGATCTCTGCAACTCGTAAACTCAGGGTACGAACAAGAATTCTCCAGATTCGTCTGCATCCGGACCAAGTCAAAACGCAGGAAAGTCGTCCTGGAGCACCTGCCAGACGCAGGCCAGCGGTGAACTGAAAGGGCTGGCAGCTGCAGCCACCGTCTTCTAGCAGTGCCAAGGCTGCGCAAACAAGCCGGTTTCGTTCTTCGCCTCTCAGAAGCCAACCGCTCTCCCCGGCTGCCGGAGTCGAAGAAGCGTCTACTAGGTGCACCACTGACGTGAACCGCACTTGTAGGCTGCAAAGGGCGGTTTCGGCAGAAAGAAGCAGGCAACCGCCGCTTCCCTGCGGACAGCTGCCGAAAGCCGAAGTCTGCGTCTCTAGCGGACTGCATCATAGCGAAAAGCTTTTCCAGCGTGTCTCGCAGGGAGAAAGCTTGCCAGCGCAGTGCACGCATCCCGCCCTTGCCCAGAAACATATTTGCTGAACACTCCAAAAACACTACTCTTTCCTAGGCAAGCTTCACACTGCTGTCAGACATCTGTGCTCTCTGTTTTGTGGTGTCCTGCTCGTTGTAGAAGAGTGCACAGCTCCACCTGACATTCACAGCCCAGCGAAGTCAACTGCAAAAAACCAGCAGCTGCTCACTCCCAAACACAAGGCGCTGTCTATGTCCTTGCTTCCCGAGCAATTCAGCACAGCCCTCCTTCTCTGCAGCTGCCATCGAGATCTCTGCAACTCGTAAACTCAGGGTACGAACAAGAATTCTCCAGATTCGTCTGCATCAGGACCAAGTCAAACAGCAGGAAAGTCGTCCTGGAGCACCTGCCAGACGCATGCCAGCGGTGAATTGAAAGGGCTGTCAGCTTCAGCCACCGTCTTCTAGCAGTGCCAAGGCTGCGCACACAAGCCGGTTTCATTCTTCGCCTCTCAGAAGCCAACCGCTCTCCCCGGCTGCCGGAGGCCAAGAAGCGGCTACTAGGTGCACTGCTGACGTGAACCGCACTTGTAGGCTTCAAAGCGCGGCTTCGGCAGAGAGACGACGGCAACCGCCGCTTTCCTGCGGACAGCTGCGGAGAGCCGAAGTCTACGTCTCTAGCGGACTGCATCATAGCGAAAAGCTTTTCCAGCGTGTCTCGCAGGGAGAAAGCTTGCCAGCACACTGCACGCATCCCGCCCTTGCCCAGAAACATATATTTGCTGAACACTCCAAAAACACTACTCTTTCGTGGGCAAGCTTCAAACTGCTGTCAGACATCTGTGCTCTCTATTTTGTGGTGTCCTGCTCGTTGAAGAAGAGTGCACAGCTCCACCTGACATTCAGTGCACAGCGAAGTCAACTGCAAAAAGCCAGCAGCTGCTCACTCCCAAACACAAGGCGCTGTCTATGTCCTTGCTTCCCGAGGAACTCAGCGCAGCCCTTCTTCTCTGCATCTCGGAATCTCAGGGCACGAACAAGAATTCTCCAGATTCGTTTGCATCAGGACCAAGTCAAAACGCAGGAAAGTCGTCCTGGAGCACCTGCCAGAAGCATGCCAGCGGTAAACTGAAAGGGCTGGCAGCGGCAGCCACCGTCCTCTAGCAGTGCCAAGGCAGCGCACACAAGCCGGTTTCGTTCTTCGCCACTCAGAAGCCAACCGCTCTCCCCGGCTGCCGGAGGCCAAGAAGCGGCTACTAGGTGCACTGCTGACGTGAACCGCAGTTGTAGGCTGCAAAGCGCGGTTTCGGCAGAAAGAAGCCGGCAACCGCCGCTTCCCTGCGGACAGCTGCGGAGAGCTGAAGTCTGCGTCTCTAGCGGACTGCATCATAGCGAAAAGCTTTTCCAGCGTGTCTCGCAGGGAGAAAGCTTGCCAGCGCAGTGCACGCATCCCGCCCTTGCCCAGAAACATATATTTGCTGAACACTCCAAAAACACTACTCTTTCCTAGGCAAGCTTCAAACTGCTATCAGACATCTGTGCTCTCTGTTTTGTGGTGTCCTGCTCGTTGTAGAAGAGTGCACAGCTCCACCTGACATTCAGTGCACAGCGAAGTCAACTGCAAAAAACCAGCAGCTGCTCACTCCCAAACACAAGGCGCTGTCTATGTCATTGCTTCCCGAGCAATTCAGCACAGCCCTTCTTTTCTGCAGCTGCCATCGAGATCTCTGCAACTCGTAAACTCAGGGTACGGACAAGAATTCTCCAGATTCGTCTGCATCCGGACCAAGTCAAAACGCAGGAAAGTCGTCCTGGAGCACCTGCCAGAAGCATGCCAGCGGTGAACTGAAAGGGCTGGCAGCTGTAGCCACTGTCTTCTAGCAGTGCCAAGGCTGCGCACACAAGCCGGTTTCGTTCTTCGCCTCTCCGAAGCCAACCGCTCTCCCCGGCTGCCGGAGGCGGAGAATCGGCTACTAGATGCACCGCTGACGTGAACCGCACTTGTAGGCTGCAAAGTGCGGTTTCGGCAGAAAGAAGCCGGCAACCGCCGCTTCCCTGCGGACAGCTGCGGAGAGCTGAAGTCTGCGTCTCTAGCGGACTGCATCATAGCGAAAAGCTTTTCCAGCGTGTCTCGCAGGGAGAAAGCTTGCCAGCGCAGTGCACGCATCCCGCCCTTGCCCAGAAACATATATTTGCTGAACACTCCAAAAACACTACTCTTTCCTAGGCAAGCTTCAAACTGCTGTCAGACATCTGTGCTCTCTGTTTTGTGGTGTCCTGCTCGTTGTAGAAGAGTGCACAGCTCCACCTGACATTCAGTGCACAGCGAAGTCAACTGCAAAAAACCAGCAGCTGCTTACTCCCAAACACAAGGCGCTGTCTATGTCCTTGCTTCCCGAGCAACTCAGCACAGCCCTTCTTCTCTGCAGCTGCCATCGAGATCTCTGCAACTCGTAAACTCAGGGTACGAACAAGAATTCTCCAGATTCGTCTGCATCCGGACCAAGTCAAAACGCAGGAAAGTCGTCCTGGAGCACCTGCCAGAAGCATGCCAGCGGTAAACTGAAAGGTCTGGCAGCTGCAGCCACCGTCTTCTAGCAGTGCCAAGGCTGCGCACACAAGCCGGTTTCGTTCTTCGCCTCTCAGAAGCCAACCGCTCCCTGCGGCTGCCGGAGGCGAAGAAGGGTCTAGTAGGTGCACCACTGACGTGAACCGCACTTGTAGGCTGCAAAGCGCGGTTTCGGCAGAAAGAAGCCGGCAACCGCCGCATCCCTTCGGACAGCTGCCGAAAGCCGAAGTCTGCGTCTCTAGCGGACTGCATCATAGCGAAAAGCTTTTCCAGCGTGTCTCGCAGGGAGAAAGCTTGCCAGCGCAGTGCACGCATCCCGCCCTTGCCCAGAAACATATATTTGCTGAACACTCCAAAAACACTACTCTTTCCTAGGCAAGCTTCAAACTGCTGTCAGACATCTGTGCTCTCTGTTTTGTGGTGTCCTGCTCGTTGTAGAAGAGTGCACAGCTCCACCTGACATTCAGTGCACAGCGAAGTCAACTGCAAAAAACCAGCAGCTGCTTACTCCCAAACACAAGGCGCTGTCTATGTCCTTGCTTCCCGAGCAACTCAGCACAGCCCTTCTTCTCTGCAGCTGCCATCGAGATCTCTGCAACTCGTAAACTCAGGGTACGAACAAGAATTCTCCAGATTCGTCTGCATCCGGACCAAGTCAAAACGCAGGAAAGTCGTCCTGGAGCACCTGCCAGAAGCATGCCAGCGGTAAACTGAAAGGTCTGGCAGCTGCAGCCACCGTCTTCTAGCAGTGCCAAGGCTGCGCACACAAGCCGGTTTCGTTCTTCGCCTCTCAGAAGCCAACCGCTCCCTGCGGCTGCCGGAGGCGAAGAAGCGTCTAGTAGGTGCACCACTGACGTGAACCGCACTTGTAGGCTGCAAAGCGCGGTTTCGGCAGAAAGAAGCCGGCAACCGCCGCTTCCCTGCGGACAGCTGCCGAAAGCCGAAGTCTGCGTCTCTAGCGGACTGCATCATAGCGAAAAGCTTTTCCAGCGTGTCTCGCAGGGAGAAAGCTTGCCAGCAGAGTGCATGCATGCCGCCCTTGCCCAGAAACATATATTTGCTGAACACTCCAAAAACACTACTCTTTCCTAGGCAAGCTTCAAACTGCTGTCAGACATCTGTGCTCTCTGTTTTGTGGTGTCCTGCTCGTTGTAGAAGAGTGCACAGCTCCACCTGACATTCAGTGCCCAGCGAAGTCAACTGCAAAAAGCCAGCAGCTGCTCACTCCCAAACACAAGGCGCTTTCTATGTCCTTGCTTCCCGAGCAATTCAGCACAGCCCTCCTTCTCTGCAGCTGCCATCGAGATCTCTGCAACTCGTAAACTCAGGGTACGAACAAGAATTCTCCAGATTCGTCTGCATCAGGACCAAGTCAAACAGCAGGAAAGTCGTCCTGGAGCACCTGCCAGACGCATGCCAGCGGTAAACTGAAAGGGCTGGCAGCGGCAGCCACCGTCCTCTAGCAGTGCCAAGGCAGCGCACACAAGCCGGTTTCGTTCTTCGCCACTCAGAAGCCAACCGCTCTCCCCGGCTGCCGGAGGCCAAGAAGCGGCTACTAGGTGCACTGCTGACGTGAACCGCACTTGTAGGCTTCAAAGCGCGGCTTCGGCAGAGAGACGACGGCAACCGCCGCTTTCCTGCGGACAGCTGCGGAGAGCCGAAGTCTACGTCTCTAGCGGACTGCATCATAGCGAAAAGCTTTTCCAGCGTGTCTCGCAGGGAGAAAGCTTGCCAGCACACTGCACGCATCCCGCCCTTGCCCAGAAACATATATTTGCTGAACACTCCAAAAACACTACTCTTTCGTGGGCAAGCTTCAAACTGCTGTCAGACATCTGTGCTCTCTATTTTGTGGTGTCCTGCTCGTTGAAGAAGAGTGCACAGCTCCACCTGACATTCAGTGCACAGCGAAGTCAACTGCAAAAAGCCAGCAGCTGCTCACTCCCAAACACAAGGCGCTGTCTATGTCCTTGCTTCCCGAGAAACTCAGCGCAGCCCTTCTTCTCTGCATCTCGGAATCTCAGGGCACGAACAAGAATTCTCCAGATTCGTTTGCATCAGGACCAAGTCAAAACGCAGGAAAGTCGTCCTGGAGCACCTGCCAGAAGCATGCCAGCGGTGAACTGAAAGGGCTGGCAGCTGTAGCCACTGTCTTCTAGCAGTGCCAAGGCTGCGCACACAAGCCGGTTTCGTTCTTCGCCTCTCCGAAGCCAACCGCTCTCCCCGGCTGCCGGAGGCGGAGAATCGGCTACTAGATGCACCGCTGACGTGAACCGCACTTGTAGGCTGCAAAGTGCGGTTTCGGCAGAAAGAAGCCGGCAACCGCCGCTTCCCTGCGGACAGCTGCGGAGAGCTGAAGTCTGCGTCTCTAGCGGACTGCATCATAGCGAAAAGCTTTTCCAGCGTGTCTCGCAGGGAGAAAGCTTGCCAGCGCAGTGCACGCATCCCGCCCTTGCCCAGAAACATATATTTGCTGAACACTCCAAAAACACTACTCTTTCCTAGGCAAGCTTCAAACTGCTGTCAGACATCTGTGCTCTCTGTTTTGTGGTGTCCTGCTCGTTGTAGAAGAGTGCACAGCTCCACCTGACATTCAGTGCACAGCGAAGTCAACTGCAAAAAACCAGCAGCTGCTTACTCCCAAACACAAGGCGCTGTCTATGTCCTTGCTTCCCGAGCAACTCAGCACAGCCCTTCTTCTCTGCAGCTGCCATCGAGATCTCTGCAACTCGTAAACTCAGGGTACGAACAAGAATTCTCCAGATTCGTCTGCATCCGGACCAAGTCAAAACGCAGGAAAGTCGTCCTGGAGCACCTGCCAGAAGCATGCCAGCGGTAAACTGAAAGGTCTGGCAGCTGCAGCCACCGTCTTCTAGCAGTGCCAAGGCTGCGCACACAAGCCGGTTTCGTTCTTCGCCTCTCAGAAGCCAACCGCTCCCTGCGGCTGCCGGAGGCGAAGAAGGGTCTAGTAGGTGCACCACTGACGTGAACCGCACTTGTAGGCTGCAAAGCGCGGTTTCGGCAGAAAGAAGCCGGCAACCGCCGCATCCCTTCGGACAGCTGCCGAAAGCCGAAGTCTGCGTCTCTAGCGGACTGCATCATAGCGAAAAGCTTTTCCAGCGTGTCTCGCAGGGAGAAAGCTTGCCAGCGCAGTGCACGCATCCCGCCCTTGCCCAGAAACATATATTTGCTGAACACTCCAAAAACACTACTCTTTCCTAGGCAAGCTTCAAACTGCTGTCAGACATCTGTGCTCTCTGTTTTGTGGTGTCCTGCTCGTTGTAGAAGAGTGCACAGCTCCACCTGACATTCAGTGCACAGCGAAGTCAACTGCAAAAAACCAGCAGCTGCTTACTCCCAAACACAAGGCGCTGTCTATGTCCTTGCTTCCCGAGCAACTCAGCACAGCCCTTCTTCTCTGCAGCTGCCATCGAGATCTCTGCAACTCGTAAACTCAGGGTACGAACAAGAATTCTCCAGATTCGTCTGCATCCGGACCAAGTCAAAACGCAGGAAAGTCGTCCTGGAGCACCTGCCAGAAGCATGCCAGCGGTAAACTGAAAGGTCTGGCAGCTGCAGCCACCGTCTTCTAGCAGTGCCAAGGCTGCGCACACAAGCCGGTTTCGTTCTTCGCCTCTCAGAAGCCAACCGCTCCCTGCGGCTGCCGGAGGCGAAGAAGCGTCTAGTAGGTGCACCACTGACGTGAACCGCACTTGTAGGCTGCAAAGCGCGGTTTCGGCAGAAAGAAGCCGGCAACCGCCGCTTCCCTGCGGACAGCTGCCGAAAGCCGAAGTCTGCGTCTCTAGCGGACTGCATCATAGCGAAAAGCTTTTCCAGCGTGTCTCGCAGGGAGAAAGCTTGCCAGCAGAGTGCATGCATGCCGCCCTTGCCCAGAAACATATATTTGCTGAACACTCCAAAAACACTACTCTTTCCTAGGCAAGCTTCAAACTGCTGTCAGACATCTGTGCTCTCTGTTTTGTGGTGTCCTGCTCGTTGTAGAAGAGTGCACAGCTCCACCTGACATTCAGTGCCCAGCGAAGTCAACTGCAAAAAGCCAGCAGCTGCTCACTCCCAAACACAAGGCGCTTTCTATGTCCTTGCTTCCCGAGCAATTCAGCACAGCCCTCCTTCTCTGCAGCTGCCATCGAGATCTCTGCAACTCGTAAACTCAGGGTACGAACAAGAATTCTCCAGATTCGTCTGCATCAGGACCAAGTCAAACAGCAGGAAAGTCGTCCTGGAGCACCTGCCAGACGCATGCCAGCGGTAAACTGAAAGGGCTGGCAGCGGCAGCCACCGTCCTCTAGCAGTGCCAAGGCAGCGCACACAAGCCGGTTTCGTTCTTCGCCACTCAGAAGCCAACCGCTCTCCCCGGCTGCCGGAGGCCAAGAAGCGGCTACTAGGTGCACTGCTGACGTGAACCGCACTTGTAGGCTTCAAAGCGCGGCTTCGGCAGAGAGACGACGGCAACCGCCGCTTTCCTGCGGACAGCTGCGGAGAGCCGAAGTCTACGTCTCTAGCGGACTGCATAATAGCGAAAAGCTTTTCCAGCGTGTCTCGCAGGGAGAAAGCTTGCCAGCACACTGCACGCATCCCGCCCTTGCCCAGAAACATATATTTGCTGAACACTCCAAAAACACTACTCTTTCGTGGGCAAGCTTCAAACTGCTGTCAGACATCTGTGCTCTCTATTTTGTGGTGTCCTGCTCGTTGAAGAAGAGTGCACAGCTCCACCTGACATTCAGTGCACAGCGAAGTCAACTGCAAAAAGCCAGCAGCTGCTCACTCCCAAACACAAGGCGCTGTCTATGTCCTTGCTTCCCGAGAAACTCAGCGCAGCCCTTCTTCTCTGCATCTCGGAATCTCAGGGCACGAACAAGAATTCTCCAGATTCGTTTGCATCAGGACCAAGTCAAAAGGCAGGAAAGTCGTCCTGGAGCACCTGCCAGAAGCATGCCAGCGGTAAACTGAAAGGGCTGGCAGCGGCAGCCACCGTCCTCTAGCAGTGCCAAGGCAGCGCACACAAGCCGGTTTCGTTCTTCGCCACTCAGAAGCCAACCGCTGTCCCCGGCTGCCGGAGGCCAAGAAGCGGCTACTAGGTGCACCACAGACGTGAACCGCACTTGTAGGCTGCAAAGCGCGGTTTCGGCAGAAAGAAGCCGGCAACCGCCGCTTCCCTGCGGACAGCTGCGGAGAGCTGAAGTCTGCGTCTCTAGCGGACTGCATCATAGCGAAAAGCTTTTCCAGCGTTTATCGCAGGGAGAAAGCTTGCCAGCAGAGTGCATGCATGCCGCCCTTGCCCAGAAACATATATTTGCTGAACACTCCAAAAACACTACTCTTTCCTAGGCAAGCTTCAAACTGCTGTCAGACATCTGTGCTCTCTGTTTTGTGGTGTCCTGCTCGTTGTAGAAGAGTGCACAGCTCCACCTGACATTCAGTGCCCAGCGAAGTCAACTGCAAAAAACCAGCAGCTGCTCACTCCCAAACACAAGGCGCTTTCTATGTCCTTGCTTCCCGAGCAATTCAGCACAGCCCTCCTTCTCTGCAGCTGCCATCGAGATCTCTGCAACTCGTAAACTCAGGGTACGAACAAGAATTCTCCAGATTCGTCTGCATCAGGACCAAGTCAAACAGCAGGAAAGTCGTCCTGGAGCACCTGCCAGACGCATGCCAGCGGTGAATTGAAAGGGCTGTCAGCTTCAGCCACCGTCTTCTAGCAGTGCCAAGGCTGCGCACACAAGCCGGTTTCATTCTTCGCCTCTCAGAAGCCAACCGCTCTCCCCGGCTGCCGGAGGCCAAGAAGCGGCTACTAGGTGCACTGCTGACGTGAACCGCACTTGTAGGCTTCAAAGCGCGGCTTCGGCAGAGAGACGACGGCAACCGCCGCTTTCCTGCGGACAGCTGCGGAGAGCCGAAGTCTACGTCTCTAGCGGACTGCATCATAGCGAAAAGCTTTTCCAGCGTGTCTCGCAGGGAGAAAGCTTGCCAGCGCAGTGCACGCATCCCGCCCTTGCCCAGAAACATATATTTGCTGAACACTCCAAAAACACTACTCTTTCGTGGGCAAGCTTCAAACTGCTGTCAGACATCTGTGCTCTCTATTTTGTGGTGTCCTGCTCGTTGAAGAAGAGTGCACAGCTCCACCTGACATTCAGTGCACAGCGAAGTCAACTGCAAAAAGCCAGCAGCTGCTCACTCCCAAACACAAGGCGCTGTCTATGTCCTTGCTTCCCGAGCAACTCAGCACAGCCCTTCTTATCTGCATCTCGTAAACTCAGGGTACGGAAAAGAATTCTCCAGATTCGTCTGCATCCGGACCAAGTCAAAACGCAGGAAAGTCGTCCTGGAGCACCTGCCAGACGCATGCCAGCGGTAAACTGAAAGGGCTGGCAGCGGCAGCCACCGTCCTCTAGCAGTGCCAAGGCAGCGCACACAAGCCGGTTTCGTTCTTCGCCTCTCAGAAGCCAACCGCTCTCCCCGGCTGCCATAGGCGAAGAAGCGGCTACTAGGTGCACCGCTAACGTGAACCGCACTTGTAGGCTTCAAAGCGCGGTTTCGGCAGAAAGAAGCCGGCAACCGCCGCTTCCCTGCGGACAGCTGCGGAGAGCTGAAGTCTGCGTCTCTAGCGGACTGCATCATAGCGAAAAGCTTTTCCAGCGTTTATCGCAGGGAGAAAGCTTGCCAGCAGAGTGCATGCATGCCGCCCTTGCCCAGAAACATATATTTGCTGAACACTCCAAAAACACTACTCTTTCCTAGGCAAGCTTCAAACTGCTGTCAGACATCTGTGCTCTCTGTTTTGTGGTGTCCTGCTCGTTGTAGAAGAGTGCACAGCTCCACCTGACATTCAGTGCCCAGCGAAGTCAACTGCAAAAAACCAGCAGCTGCTCACTCCCAAACACAAGGCGCTTTCTATGTCCTTGCTTCCCGAGCAATTCAGCACAGCCCTCCTTCTCTGCAGCTGCCATCGAGATCTCTGCAACTCGTAAACTCAGGGTACGAACAAGAATTCTCCAGATTCGTCTGCATCAGGACCAAGTCAAACAGCAGGAAAGTCGTCCTGGAGCACCTGCCAGACGCATGCCAGCGGTGAATTGAAAGGGCTGTCAGCTTCAGCCACCGTCTTCTAGCAGTGCCAAGGCTGCGCACACAAGCCGGTTTCATTCTTCGCCTCTCAGAAGCCAACCGCTCTCCCCGGCTGCCGGAGGCCAAGAAGCGGCTACTAGGTGCACTGCTGACGTGAACCGCACTTGTAGGCTTCAAAGCGCGGCTTCGGCAGAGAGACGACGGCAACCGCCGCTTTCCTGCGGACAGCTGCGGAGAGCCGAAGTCTACGTCTCTAGCGGACTGCATCATAGCGGAAAGCTTTTCCAGCGTGTCTCGCAGGGAGAAAGCTTGCCAGCACAGTGCACGCATCCCGCCCTTGCCCAGAAACATATATTTGCTGAACACTCCAAAAACACTACTCTTTCGTGGGCAAGCTTCAAACTGCTGTCAGACATCTGTGCTCTCTATTTTGTGGTGTCCTGCTCGTTGAAGAAGAGTGCACAGCTCCACCTGACATTCAGTGCACAGCGAAGTCAACTGCAAAAAACCAGCAGCTGCTCACTCCCAAACACAAGGCGCTGTCTATGTCCTTGCTTCCCGAGCAATTCAGCACAGCCCTTCTTCTCTGCAGCTGCCATCGAGATCTCTGCAACTTGTAAACTCAGGGCACGAACAAGAATTCTCCAGATTCGTCTGCATCAGGACCAAGTCAAAACGCAGGAAAGTCGTCCCGGAGCACCTGCCAGAAGCATGCCAGCGGTTAACTGAAAGCGCAGGCAGCTGCAGCCAACGTGCTCTAGCAGTGCCAAGGCTGCGCACACAAGCCGGTTTCGTTCTTCGCCTCTCAGAAGCAACCGCTCTCCCCGGCTGCCGGAGGCGAAGAAGCGGCTACTAGGTGTACTGCTGACGTGAACCGCAGTTGTAGGCTGCAAAGCGTGGCTTCGGCAGAAAGACGCCGGCAACCGGCGCTGCCCTGCGGACAGCTGCCGAGAGTCGAAGTCTGCGTCTCTAGCGGACTGCATCATAGCGAAAAGCTTTTCCAGTGTGTCTCGCAGGGAGAAAGCTTGCCAGCACACTGCACGCATCCCGCCCTTGCCCAGAAACATATATTTGCTGAACACTCCAAAAACACTACTCTTTCCTAGGCAAGCTTCACACTGCTGTCAGACGTGCGTGCTCTCTGTTTTGTGGTGTCCTGCTGGTTGTAGAAGAGTGCACAGCTCCACCTGACATTCAGTGCACAGCGAAGTCAACTGCAAAAAACCAGCAGCTGCTCACTCCCAAACACAAGGCGCTGTCTATGTCCTTGCTTCCCGAGAAACTCAGCGCAGCCCTTCTTCTCTGCATCTCGGAATCTCAGGGCACGAACAAGAATTCTCCAGATTCGTTTGCATCAGGACCAAGTCAAAACGCAGGAAAGTCGTCCTGGAGCACCTGCCAGAAGCATGCCAGCGGTAAACTGAAAGGGCTGGCAGCGGCAGCCACCGTCCTCTAGCAGTGCCAAGGCAGCGCACACAAGCCGGTTTCGTTCTTCGCCACTCAGAAGCCAACCGCTCTCCCCGGCTGCCGGAGGCCAAGAAGCGGCTACTAGGTGCACCACAGACGTGAACCGCACTTGTAGGCTGCAAAGCGCGGTTTCGGCAGAAAGAAGCCGGCAACCGCCGCTTCCCTGCGGACAGCTGCGGAGAGCTGAAGTCTGCGTCTCTAGCGGACTGCATCATAGCGAAAAGCTTTTCCAGCGTTTATCGCAGGGAGAAAGCTTGCCAGCGCAGTGCACGCATCCCGCCCTTGCCCAGAAACATATTTGCTGAACACTCCAAAAACACTACTCTTTCCTAGGCAAGCTTCACACTGCTGTCAGACGTGCGTGCTCTCTGTTTTGTGGTGTCCTGCTGGTTGTAGAAGAGTGCACAGCTCCACCTGACATTCAGTGCCCAGCGAAGTCAACTGCAAAAAACCAGCAGCTGCTCACTCCCAAACACAAGGCGCTTTCTATGTCCTTGCTTCCCGAGCAATTCAGCACAGCCCTCCTTCTCTGCAGCTGCCATCGAGATCTCTGCAACTCGTAAACTCAGGGTACGAACAAGAATTCTCCAGATTCGTCTGCATCAGGACCAAGTCAAACAGCAGGAAAGTCGTCCTGGAGCACCTGCCAGACGCATGCCAGCGGTGAATTGAAAGGGCTGTCAGCTTCAGCCACCGTCTTCTAGCAGTGCCAAGGCTGCGCACACAAGCCGGTTTCATTCTTCGCCTCTCAGAAGCCAACCGCTCTCCCCGGCTGCCGGAGGCCAAGAAGCGGCTACTAGGTGCACTGCTGACGTGAACCGCACTTGTAGGCTTCAAAGCGCGGCTTCGGCAGAGAGACGACGGCAACCGCCGCTTTCCTGCGGACAGCTGCGGAGAGCCGAAGTCTACGTCTCTAGCGGACTGCATCATAGCGAAAAGCTTTTCCAGCGTGTCTCGCAGGGAGAAAGCTTGCCAGCACACTGCACGCATCCCGCCCTTGCCCAGAAACATATATTTGCTGAACACTCCAAAAACACTACTCTTTCGTGGGCAAGCTTCAAACTGCTGTCAGACATCTGTGCTCTCTATTTTGTGGTGTCCTGCTCGTTGAAGAAGAGTGCACAGCTCCACCTGACATTCAGTGCACAGCGAAGTCAACTGCAAAAAGCCAGCAGCTGCTCACTCCCAAACACAAGGCGCTGTCTATGTCCTTGCTTCCCGAGCAACTCAGCACAGCCCTTCTTATCTGCATCTCGTAAACTCAGGGTACGGAAAAGAATTCTCCAGATTCGTCTGCATCCGGACCAAGTCAAAACGCAGGAAAGTCGTCCTGGAGCACCTGCCAGACGCATGCCAGCGGTAAACTGAAAGGGCTGGCAGCGGCAGCCACCGTCCTCTAGCAGTGCCAAGGCAGCGCACACAAGCCGGTTTCGTTCTTCGCCTCTCAGAAGCCAACCGCTCTCCCCGGCTGCCATAGGCGAAGAAGCGGCTACTAGGTGCACCGCTAACGTGAACCGCACTTGTAGGCTTCAAAGCGCGGTTTCGGCAGAAAGAAGCCGGCAACCGCCGCTTCCCTGCGGACAGCTGCGGAGAGCTGAAGTCTGCGTCTCTAGCGGACTGCATCATAGCGAAAAGCTTTTCCAGCGTTTATCGCAGGGAGAAAGCTTGCCAGCAGAGTGCATGCATGCCGCCCTTGCCCAGAAACATATATTTGCTGAACACTCCAAAAACACTACTCTTTCCTAGGCAAGCTTCAAACTGCTGTCAGACATCTGTGCTCTCTGTTTTGTGGTGTCCTGCTCGTTGTAGAAGAGTGCACAGCTCCACCTGACATTCAGTGCCCAGCGAAGTCAACTGCAAAAAACCAGCAGCTGCTCACTCCCAAACACAAGGCGCTTTCTATGTCCTTGCTTCCCGAGCAATTCAGCACAGCCCTCCTTCTCTGCAGCTGCCATCGAGATCTCTGCAACTCGTAAACTCAGGGTACGAACAAGAATTCTCCAGATTCGTCTGCATCAGGACCAAGTCAAACAGCAGGAAAGTCGTCCTGGAGCACCTGCCAGACGCATGCCAGCGGTGAATTGAAAGGGCTGTCAGCTTCAGCCACCGTCTTCTAGCAGTGCCAAGGCTGCGCACACAAGCCGGTTTCATTCTTCGCCTCTCAGAAGCCAACCGCTCTCCCCGGCTGCCGGAGGCCAAGAAGCGGCTACTAGGTGCACTGCTGACGTGAACCGCACTTGTAGGCTTCAAAGCGCGGCTTCGGCAGAGAGACGACGGCAACCGCCGCTTTCCTGCGGACAGCTGCGGAGAGCCGAAGTCTACGTCTCTAGCGGACTGCATCATAGCGAAAAGCTTTTCCAGCGTGTCTCGCAGGGAGAAAGCTTGCCAGCACACTGCACGCATCCCGCCCTTGCCCAGAAACATATATTTGCTGAACACTCCAAAAACACTACTCTTTCGTGGGCAAGCTTCAAACTGCTGTCAGACATCTGTGCTCTCTATTTTGTGGTGTCCTGCTCGTTGAAGAAGAGTGCACAGCTCCACCTGACATTCAGTGCACAGCGAAGTCAACTGCAAAAAACCAGCAGCTGCTCACTCCCAAACACAAGGCGCTGTCTATGTCCTTGCTTCCCGAGCAATTCAGCACAGCCCTTCTTCTCTGCAGCTGCCATCGAGATCTCTGCAACTTGTAAACTCAGGGCACGAACAAGAATTCTCCAGATTCGTCTGCATCAGGACCAAGTCAAAACGCAGGAAAGTCGTCCCGGAGCACCTGCCAGAAGCATGCCAGCGGTTAACTGAAAGCGCAGGCAGCTGCAGCCAACGTGCTCTAGCAGTGCCAAGGCTGCGCACACAAGCCGGTTTCGTTCTTCGCCTCTCAGAAGCAACCGCTCTCCCCGGCTGCCGGAGGCGAAGAAGCGGCTACTAGGTGTACTGCTGACGTGAACCGCAGTTGTAGGCTGCAAAGCGTGGCTTCGGCAGAAAGACGCCGGCAACCGGCGCTGCCCTGCGGACAGCTGCCGAGAGTCGAAGTCTGCGTCTCTAGCGGACTGCATAATAGCGAAAAGCTTTTCCAGTGTGTCTCGCAGGGAGAAAGCTTGCCAGCACACTGCACGCATCCCGCCCTTGCCCAGAAACATATATTTGCTGAACACTCCAAAAACACTACTCTTTCCTAGGCAAGCTTCAAACTGCTGTCAGACATCTGTGCTCTCTGTTTTGTGGTGTCCTGCTCGTTGTAGAAGAGTGCACAGCTCCACCTGACATTCAGTGCACAGCGAAGTCAACTGCAAAAAACCAGCAGCTGCTCACTCCCAAACACAAGGCGCTGTCTATGTCCTTGCTTCCCGAGCAATTCAGCACAGCCCTTCTTCTCTGCAGCTGCCATCGAGATCTCTGCAACTCGTAAACTCAGGGTACGAACAAGAATTCTCCAGATTCGTCTGCATCAGGACCAAGTCAAAACGCAGGAAAGTCGTCCTGGAACACCCTCCAGAAGCATGCCAGCGGATAACTGAAAGCGCTGGCAGCGGCAGCCACCGTCCTCTAGCAGTGCCAAGGCAGCGCACACAAGCCGGTTTCGTTCTTCGCCACTCAGAAGCCAACCGCTCTCCCCGGCTGCCGGAGGCCGAGAAGCGGCTACTAGGTGCACCACAGAGGTGAACCGCACTTGTAGGCTGCAAAGCGCGGTTTCGGCAGAAAGAAGCCGGCAACCGCCGCTTCCCTGCGGACAGCTGCCGAGAGCCGAAGTCTGCGTCTCTAGCGGACTGCATCATAGCGAAAAGCTTTTCCAGCGTGTCTCGCAGGGAGAAAGCTTGCCAGCGCAGTGCACGCATCCCGCCCTTGCCCAGAAACATGAATTTGCTGAACACTCCAAAAACACTACTCTTTCCTAGGCAAGATTCAAACTGCTGTCAGACGTGCGTTCTCTCTGTTTTCTGCTGCCCTGCTCATCGTAGAGGAGTGCACAGCTCACCCTGGCATTCAGTGCACAGCGAAGTCAATAGCAAAAAACCAGCAGCTGCTCACTCCCAAACACAAGGCGCTGTCGATGTCCTTGCTTCCCGAGCAACTCAGCGCAGCCCTTCTTCTCTGCATCTCGGAAGCTCAGGGCACGAAAAAGAATTCTCCAGATTCGTTTGCATCAGGACCAAGTCAAAACGCAGGAAAGTCGTCCTGGAGCACCTGCCAGAAGCATGCCAGCGGTAAACTGAAAGGTCTGGCAGCTGCAGCCTCCGTCTTCTAGCAGTGCCAAGGCAGCGCACACAAGCCGGTTTCGTTCTTCGCCTCTCAGAAGCCAACCGCTCTCCGCAGCTGCCGGAGGCGAAGAAGCGTCTACTAGGTGCACCACTGACGTGAACCGCACTTGTAGGCTGCAAAGCGCGGTTTCGGCAGAAAGAAGCCGGCAACCGCCGCTTCCCTGCGGACAGCTGCCGAAAGCCGAAGTCTGCGTCTCTAGCGGACTGCATCATAGCGAAAAGCTTTTCCAGCGTGTCTCGCAGGGAGAAAGCTTGCCAGCGCAGTGCACGCATCCCGCCCTTGCCCAGAAACATATTTGCTGAACACTCCAAAAACACTACTCTTTCCTAGGCAAGCTTCACACTGCTGTCAGACGTGCGTGCTCTCTGTTTTGTGGTGTCCTGCTGGTTGTAGAAGAGTGCACAGCTCCACCTGACATTCAGTGCCCAGCGAAGTCAACTGCAAAAAACCAGCAGCTGCTCACTCCCAAACACAAGGCGCTTTCTATGTCCTTGCTTCCCGAGCAATTCAGCACAGCCCTCCTTCTCTGCAGCTGCCATCGAGATCTCTGCAACTCGTAAACTCAGGGTACGAACAAGAATTCTCCAGATTCGTCTGCATCAGGGCCAAGTCAAACAGCAGGAAAGTCGTCCTGGAGCACCTGCCAGACGCATGCCAGCGGTGAATTGAAAGGGCTGTCAGCTTCAGCCACCGTCTTCTAGCAGTGCCAAGGCTGCGCACACAAGCCGGTTTCATTCTTCGCCTCTCAGAAGCCAACCGCTCTCCCCGGCTGCCGGAGGCCAAGAAGCGGCTACTAGGTGCACTGCTGACGTGAACCGCACTTGTAGGCTTCAAAGCGCGGCTTCGGCAGAGAGACGACGGCAACCGCCGCTTTCCTGCGGACAGCTGCGGAGAGCCGAAGTCTACGTCTCTAGCGGACTGCATCATAGCGAAAAGCTTTTCCAGCGTGTCTCGCAGGGAGAAAGCTTGCCAGCACACTGCACGCATCCCGCCCTTGCCCAGAAACATATATTTGCTGAACACTCCAAAAACACTACTCTTTCGTGGGCAAGCTTCAAACTGCTGTCAGACATCTGTGCTCTCTATTTTGTGGTGTCCTGCTCGTTGAAGAAGAGTGCACAGCTCCACCTGACATTCAGTGCACAGCGAAGTCAACTGCAAAAAGCCAGCAGCTGCTCACTCCCAAACACAAGGCGCTGTCTATGTCCTTGCTTCCCGAGCAACTCAGCACAGCCCTTCTTATCTGCATCTCGTAAACTCAGGGTACGGAAAAGAATTCTCCAGATTCGTCTGCATCCGGACCAAGTCAAAACGCAGGAAAGTCGTCCTGGAGCACCTGCCAGACGCATGCCAGCGGTGAACTGAAAGGGCTGGCAGCTGCAGCCACCGTCTTCTAGCAGTGCCAAGGCTGCGCACACAATCCGGTTTCGTTCTTCGCCTCTCAGAAGCCAACCGCTCTCCCCGGCTGCCATAGGCGAAGAAGCGGCTACTAGGTGCACCGCTAACGTGAACCGCACTTGTAGGCTTCAAAGCGCGGTTTCGGCACAAAGAAGCCAGCAACCGCCGCTTCCCTGCGGACAGCTGCGGAGAGCCGAAGTCTGCGTCTCTAGCGGACTGCATCATAGCGAAAAGCTTTTCCAGCGTGTCTCGCAGGGAGAAAGCTTGCCAGCGCAGTGCACGCATCCCGCCCTTGCCCAGAAACATATATTTGCTGAACACTCCAAAAACACTACTCTTTCCTAGGCAAGCTTCAAACTGCTATCAGACATCTGTGCTCTCTGTTTTGTGGTGTCCTGCTCGTTGTAGAAGAGTGCACAGCTCCACCTGACATTCAGTGCACAGCGAAGTCAACTGCAAAAAACCAGCAGCTGCTCACTCCCAAACACAAGGCGCTGTCTATGTCATTGCTTCCCGAGCAATTCAGCACAGCCCTTCTTTTCTGCAGCTGCCATCGAGATCTCTGCAACTCGTAAACTCAGGGTACGGACAAGAATTCTCCAGATTCGTCTGCATCCGGACCAAGTCAAAACGCAGGAAAGTCGTCCTGGAGCACCTGCCAGAAGCATGCCAGCGGTGAACTGAAAGGGCTGGCAGCTGTAGCCACTGTCTTCTAGCAGTGCCAAGGCTGCGCACACAAGCCGGTTTCGTTCTTCGCCTCTCCGAAGCCAACCGCTCTCCCCGGCTGCCGGAGGCCGAGAAGCGGCTACTAGATGCACCGCTGACGTGAACCGCACTTGTAGGCTGCAAAGCGCGGTTTCGGCAGAAAGAAGCCGGCAACCGCCGCTTCCCTGCGGACAGCTGCCGAAAGCCGAAGTCTGCGTCTCTAGCGGACTGCATCATAGCGAAAAGCTTTTCCAGCGTGTCTCGCAGGGAGAAAGCTTGCCAGCGCAGTGCACGCATCCCGCCCTTGCCCAGAAACATGTATTTGCTGAACACTCCAAAAACACTACTCTTTCCTAGGCAAGCTTCAAACTGCTGTCAGACATCTGTGCTCTCTGTTTTGTGTTGTCCTGCTCGTTGTAGAAGAGTGCACAGCTCCACCTGACATTCAGTGCACAGCGAAGTCAACTGCAAAAAACCAGCAGCTGCTTACTCCCAAACACAAGGCGCTGTCTATGTCCTTGCTTCCCGAGCAACTCAGCACAGCCCTTCTTTTCTGCAGCTGCCATCGAGATCTCTGCAACTCGTAAACTCAGGGTACGAACAAGAATTCTCCAGATTCGTCTGCATCAGGACCAAGTCAAAACGCAGGAAAGTCGTCCTGGAGCACCTGCCAGAAGCATGCCAGCGGTAAACTGAAATGTCTGGCAGCTGCAGCCACCGTCTTCTAGCAGTGCCAAGGCTGCGCACACAAGCCGGTTTCGTTCTTCGCCTCTCAGAAGCCAACCGCTCCCTGCGGCTGCCGGAGGAGAAGAAGCGTCTAGTAGGTGCACCACTGACGTGAACCGCACTTGTAGGCTGCAAAGCGCGGTTTCGGAAGAAAGAAGCCGGCAACCGCCGCTTCCCTGCGGACAGCTGCCGAAAGCCGAAGTCTGCGTCTCTAGCAGACTGCATCATAGCGAAAAGCTTTTCCAGCGTGTCTCGCAGGGAGAAAGCTTGCCAGCGCAGTGCACGCATCCCGCCCTTGCCCAGAAACATATTTGCTGAACACTCCAAAAACACTACTCTTTCCTAGGCAAGCTTCACACTGCTGTCAGACGTGCGTGCTCTCTGTTTTCTGCTGCCCTGCTCACTGTAGAAGAGTGCACAGCTCCACCTGACATTCAGTGCACAGCGAAGTCAACTGCAAAAAGCCAGCAGCTGCTCACTCCCAAACACAAGGCGCTGTCTATGTCCTTGCTTCCCGAGAAACTCAGCGCAGCCCTTCTTCTCTGCATCTCGGAATCTCAGGGCACGAACAAGAATTCTCCAGATTCGTTTGCATCAGGACCAAGTCAAAAGGCAGGAAAGTCGTCCTGGAGCACCTGCCAGAAGCATGCCAGCGGTAAACTGAAAGGGCTGGCAGCGGCAGCCACCGTCCTCTAGCAGTGCCAAGGCAGCGCACACAAGCCGGTTTCGTTCTTCGCCACTCAGAAGCCAACCGCTCTCCCCGGCTGCCGGAGGCCAAGAAGCGGCTACTAGGTGCACCACAGACGTGAACCGCACTTGTAGGCTGCAAAGCGCGGTTTCGGCAGAAAGAAGCCGGCAACCGCCGCTTCCCTGCGGACAGCTGCGGAGAGCTGAAGTCTGCGTCTCTAGCGGACTGCATCATAGCGAAAAGCTTTTCCAGCGTTTATCGCAGGGAGAAAGCTTGCCAGCAGAGTGCATGCATGCCGCCCTTGCCCAGAAACATATATTTGCTGAACACTCCAAAAACACTACTCTTTCCTAGGCAAGCTTCAAACTGCTGTCAGACATCTGTGCTCTCTGTTTTGTGGTGTCCTGCTCGTTGTAGAAGAGTGCACAGCTCCACCTGACATTCAGTGCCCAGCGAAGTCAACTGCAAAAAACCAGCAGCTGCTCACTCCCAAACACAAGGCGCTTTCTATGTCCTTGCTTCCCGAGCAATTCAGCACAGCCCTCCTTCTCTGCAGCTGCCATCGAGATCTCTGCAACTCGTAAACTCAGGGTACGAACAAGAATTCTCCAGATTCGTCTGCATCAGGACCAAGTCAAACAGCAGGAAAGTCGTCCCGGAGCACCTGCCAGAAGCATGCCAGCGGTTAACTGAAAGCGCAGGCAGCTGCAGCCAACGTCCTCTAGCCGTGCCAAGGCTGCGCACACAAGCCGGTTTCGTTCTTCGCCTCTCAGAAGCAACCGCTCTCCCCGGCTGCCGGAGGCCAAGAAGCGGCTACTAGGTGTACTGCTGACGTGAACCGCAGTTGTAGGCTGCAAAGCGCGGCTTCGGCAGAAAGACGCCGGCAACCGGCGCTGCCCTGCGGACAGCTGCCGAGAGTCGAAGTCTGCGTCTCTAGCGGACTGCATCATAGCGAAAAGCTTTTCCAGTGTGTCTCGCAGGGAGAAAGCTTGCCAGCACACTGCACGCATCCCGCCCTTGCCCAGAAACATATATTTGCTGAACACTCCAAAAACACTACTCTTTCCTAGGCAAGCTTCAAACTGCTGTCAGACATCTGTGCTCTCTGTTTTGTGGTGTCCTGCTCGTTGTAGAAGAGTGCACAGCTCCACCTGACATTCAGTGCACAGCGAAGTCAACTGCAAAAAACCAGCAGCTGCTCACTCCCAAACACAAGGCGCTGTCTATGTCCTTGCTTCCCGAGCAATTCAGCACAGCCCTTCTTCTCTGCAGCTGCCATCGAGATCTCTGCAACTCGTAAACTCAGGGTACGAACAAGAATTCTCCAGATTCGTCTGCATCAGGACCAAGTCAAAACGCAGGAAAGTCGTCCTGGAGCACCCTCCAGAAGCATGCCAGCGGATAACTGAAAGCGCAGGCAGCGGCAGCCACCGTCCTCTAGCAGTGCCAAGGCAGCGCACACAAGCCGGTTTCGTTCTTCGCCACTCAGAAGCCAACCGCTCTCCCCGGCTGCCGGAGGCCGAGAAGCGGCTACTAGGTGCACCACAGACGTGAACCGCACTAGTAGGCTGCAAAGCGCGGTCTCGGCAGAAAGAAGCCGGCAACCGCCGCTTCCCTGCGGACAGCTGCCGAGAGCCGAAGTCTGCGTCTCTAGCGGACTGCATCATAGCGAAAAGCTTTTCCAGCGTGTCTCGCAGGGAGAAAGCTTGCCAGCGCAGTGCACGCATCCCGCCCTTGCCCAGAAACATGAATTTGCTGAACACTCCAAAAACACTACTCTTTCCTAGGCAAGCTTCAAACTGCTGTCAGACGTGCGTTCTCTCTGTTTTCTGCTGCCCTGCTCATCGTAGAGGAGTGCACAGCTCACCCTGGCATTCAGTGCACAGCGAAGTCAATAGCAAAAAACCAGCAGCTGCTCACTCCCAAACACAAGGCGCTGTCGATGTCCTTGCTTCCCGAGCAACTCAGCGCAGCCCTTCTTCTCTGCATCTCGGAAGCTCAGGGCACGAAAAAGAATTCTCCAGATTCGTCTGCATCAGGACCAGGTCAAAACGCAGGAAAGTCGTCCTGGAGCACCTGCCAGACGCATGCCAGCGGTGAACTGAAAGGGCTGGCAGCTGCAGCCACTGTCTTCTAGCAGTGCCAAGGCAGCGCACACAAGCCGGTTTCGTTCTTCGCCTCTCAGAAGCCAACCGCTCTCCCCGGCTGCCGGAGGCGGAGAATCGGCTACTAGATGCACCGCTGACGTCAACCGCACTTGTAGGCTGCAAAGCGCGGTTTCGGCAGAAAGAAGCCGGCAACCGCCGCTTTCCTGCGGACAGCTGCCGAAAGCCGAAGTCTGCGTCTCTAGCGGACTGCATCATAGCGAAAAGCTTTTCCAGCGTGTCTCGCAGGGAGAAAGCTTGCCCGCGCAGTGCACGCATCCCGCCCTTGCCCAGAAACATATATTTGCTGAACACTCCAAAAACACTACTCTTTCCTAGGCAAGCTTCAAACTGCTGTCAGACATCTGTGCTCTCTGTTTTGTGGTGTCCTGCTCGTTGTAGAAGAGTGCACAGCTCCACCTGACATTCAGTGCACAGCGAAGTCAATTGCAAAAAACCAGCAGCTGCTCACTCCCAAACACAAGGCGCGGTCTATGTCCTTGCTTCCCGAGCAATTCAGCACAGCCCTTCTTCTCTGCATCTCGGAATCTCAGGGCACGAACAAGAATTCTCCAGATTCGTTTGCATCAGGACCAAGTCAAAACGCAGGAAAGTCGTCCTGGAGCACCTGCCAGAAGCATGCCAGCGGTAAACTGAAAGGTCTGGCAGCTGCAGCCTCCGTCTTCTAGCAGTGCCAAGGCAGCGCACACAAGCCGGTTTCGTTCTTCGCCTCTCAGAAGCCAACCGCTCTCCGCAGCTGCCGGAGGCAAAGAAGCGTCTACTAGGTGCACCACAGACGTGAACCGCACTTGTAGGCTGCAAAGCGCGGTTTCGGCAGAAAGGAGCCGGCAACCGCCGCTTCCCTGCGGACAGCTGCCGAAAGCCGAAGTCTGCGTCTCTAGCGGACTGCATCATAGCGAAAAGCTTTTCCAGCGTGTCTCGCAGGGAGAAAGCTTGCCAGCGCAGTGCACGCATCCCGCCCTTGCCCAGAAACATATTTGCTGAACACTCCAAAAACACTACTCTTTCCTAGGCAAGCTTCACACTGCTGTCAGACGTGCGTGCTCTCTGTTTTCTGCTGCCCTGCTCACTGTAGAAGAGTGCACAGCTCCACCTGACATTCAGTGCACAGCGAAGTCAAGTGCAAAAAGCCAGCAGCTGCTCACTCCCAAAAACAAGGCGCTGTCTATGTCCTTGCTTCCCGAGAAACTCAGCGCAGCCCTTCTTCTCTGCATCTCGGAATCTCAGGGCACGAACAAGAATTCTCCATATTCGTTTGCATCAGGACCAAGTCAAAACGCAGGAAAGTCGTCCTGGAGCACCTGCCAGAAGCATGCCAGCGGTAAACTGAAAGGGCTGGCAGCGGCAGCCACCGTCCTCTAGCAGTGCCAAGGCAGCGCACACAAGCCGGTTTCGTTCTTCGCCACTCAGAAGCCAACCGCTCTCCCCGGCTGCCGGAGGCCGAGAAGCGGCTACTAGGTGCACCACAGACGTGAACCGCACTTGTAGGCTGCAAAGCGCGGTCTCGGCAGAAAGAAGCCGGCAACCGCCGCTTCCCTGCGGACAGCTGCCGAGAGCCGAAGTCTGCGTCTCTAGCGGACTGCATCATAGCGAAAAGCTTTTCCAGCGTGTCTCGCAGGGAGAAAGCTTGCCAGCGCAGTGCACGCATCCCGCCCTTGCCCAGAAACATGAATTTGCTGAACACTCCAAAAACACTACTCTTTCCTAGGCAAGCTTCAAACTGCTGTCAGACGTGCGTTCTCTCTGTTTTCTGCTGCCCTGCTCATCGTAGAGGAGTGCACAGCTCACCCTGGCATTCAGTGCACAGCGAAGTCAATAGCAAAAAACCAGCAGCTGCTCACTCCCAAACACAAGGCGCTGTCGATGTCCTTGCTTCCCGAGCAATTCAGCACAGCCCTTCTTTTCTGCAGCTGCCATCGAGATCTCTGCAACTCGTAAACTCAGGGTACGGACAAGAATTCTCCAGATTCGTCTGCATCAGGACCAAGTCAAAACGCAGGAAAGTCGTCCTGGAGCACCTGCCAGACGCAAGCCAGCGGTGAACTGAAAGCGCAGGCAGCTGCAGCCACCGTCTTCTAGCAGTGCCAAGGCTGCGCAAACAAGCCGGTTTCGTTCTTCGCCTCTCAGAAGCCAACCGCTCTCCCCGGCTGCCGGAGGCGAAGAAGCGGCTACTAGGTGCACCGCTGACGTGAACCGCACTAGTAGGCTTCAAAGCGCGGTTTCGGCACAAAGAAGCCGGCAACCGCCGCTTCCCTGCGGACAGCTGCCGAAAGCCGAAGTCTGCGTCTCTAGCGGACTGCATCATAGCAAAAAGCTTTTCCAGCGTGTCTCCCAGGGAGAAAGCTTGCCAGCACTGTGCACGCATCCCGCCCTTGCCCAGAAACATGGATTTGCTGAACACTCCAAAAACACTACTCTTTCCTAGGCAAGCTTCAAAATGCTGTCAGACATCTGTGCTCTCTGTTTTCTGCTGCCCTGCTCGTTGTAGAAGATTGCACATGTCCACCTGACATTCAGTGCCCAGCGAAGTCAACTGCAAAAAGCCAGCAGCTGCTCACTCCCAAACACAAGGCGCTGTCTATGTCCTTGCTTCCCGAGGAACTCAGCGCAGCCCTTCTTCTCTGCATCTCGGAATCTCAGGGCACGAACAAGAATTCTCCAGATTCGTTTGCATCAGGACCAAGTCAAAACGCAGGAAAGTCGTCCTGGAGCACCTGCCAGAAGCATGCCAGCGGTAAACTGAAAGGTCTGGCAGCTGCAGCCTCCGTCTTCTAGCAGTGCCAAGGCAGCGCACACAAGCCGGTTTCGTTCTTCGCCTCTCAGAAGCCAACCGCTCTCCGCAGCTGCCGGAGGCGAAGAAGCGTCTACTAGGTGCACCACTGACGTGAACCGCACTTGTAGGCTGCAAAGCGCGGTTTCGGCAGAAAGAAGCCGGCAACCGCCGCTTCCCTGCGGACAGCTGCCGAAAGCCGAAGTCTGCGTCTCTAGCGGACTGCATCATAGCGAAAAGCTTTTCCAGCGTGTCTCGCAGGGAGAAAGCTTGCCAGCGCAGTGCACGCATCCCGCCCTTGCCCAGAAACATGAATTTGCTGAACACTCCAAAAACACTACTCTTTCCTAGGCAAGCTTCACACTGCTGTCAGACGTGCGTGCTCTCTGTTTTCTGCTGCCCTGCTCACTGTAGAAGAGTGCACAGCTCCACCTGACATTCAGTGCACAGCGAAGTCAAGTGCAAAAAGCCAGCAGCTGCTCACTCCCAAAAACAAGGCGCTGTCTATGTCCTTGCTTCCCGAGAAACTCAGCGCAGCCCTTCTTCTCTGCATCTCGGAATCTCAGGGCACGAACAAGAATTCTCCATATTCGTTTGCATCAGGACCAAGTCAAAACGCAGGAAAGTCATCCTGGAGCACCTGCCAGAAGCATGCCAGCGGTAAACTGAAAGGGCTGGCAGCGGCAGCCACCGTCCTCTAGCAGTGCCAAGGCAGCGCACACAAGCCGGTTTCGTTCTTCGCCACTCAGAAGCCAACCGCTCTCCCCGGCTGCCGGAGGCCAAGAAGCGGCTACTAGGTGCACCACAGACGTGAACCGCACTTGTAGGCTGCAAAGCGCGGTTTCGGCAGAAAGAAGCCGGCAACCGCCGCTTCCCTGCGGACAGCTGCGGAGAGCCGAAGTCTGCGTCTCTAGCGGACTGCATCATGGCGAAAAGCTTTTCCAGCGTTTATCGCAGGGAGAAAGCTTGCCAGCAGAGTGCATGCATGCCGCCCTTGCCCAGAAACATATATTTGCTGAACACTCCAAAAACACTACTCTTTCCTAGGCAAGGTTCAAACTGCTGTCAGACATCTGTGCTCTCTGTTTTGTGGTGTCCTGCTCGTTGTAGAAGAGTGCACAGCTCCACCTGACATTCAGTGCCCAGCGAAGTCAACTGCAAAAAACCAGCAGCTGCTCACTCCCAAACACAAGGCGCTTTCTATGTCCTTGCTTCCCGAGCAATTCAGCACAGCCCTCCTTCTCTGCAGCTGCCATCGAGATCTCTGCAACTCGTAAACTCAGGGTACGAACAAGAATTCTCCAGATTCGTCTGCATCAGGACCAAGTCAAACAGCAGGAAAGTCGTCCTGGAGCACCTGCCAGAAGCATGCCAGCGGTGAATTGAAAGGGCTGTCAGCTTCAGCCACCGTCTTCTAGCAGTGCCAAGGCTGCGCACACAAGCCGGTTTCATTCTTCGCCTCTCAGAAGCCAACCGCTCTCCCCGGCTGCCGGAGGCCAAGAAGCGGCTACTAGGTGCACCACAGACGTGAACCGCACTTTTAGGCTGTAAAGCGCGGTTTCGGCAGAAAGACGCCGGCAACCGCCGCTTTCCTGCGGACAGCTGCGGAGAGCCGAAGTCTACGTCTCTAGCGGACTGCATCATAGCGAAAAGCTTTTCCAGCGTGTCTCGCAGGGAGAAAGCTTGCCAGCACACTGCACGCATCCCGCCCTTGCCCAGAAACATATATTTGCTGAACACTCCAAAAACACTACTCTTTCCTAGGCAAGCTTCAAACTGCTGTCAGACATCTGTGCTCTCTGTTTTGTGGTGTCCTGCTCGTTGTAGAAGAGTGCACAGCTCCACCTGACATTCAGTGCACAGCGAAGTCAACTGCAAAAAACCAGCAGCTGCTCACTCCCAAACACAAGGCGCTGTCTATGTCCTTGCTTCCCGAGCAATTCAGCACAGCCCTTCTTCTCTGCAGCTGCCATCGAGATCTCTGCAACTCGTAAACTCAGGGTACGAACAAGAATTCTCCAGATTCGTCTGCATCAGGACCAAGTCAAAACCCAGGAAAGTCGTCCTGGAGCACCTGCCAGAAACATGCCAGAGGTGAACTGAAAGGGCTGGCAGCTGCAAGCACCGTCTTCTAGCAGTGCCAAGGCTGCGCACACAAGCCGGTTTCGTTCTTCGCCTCTCAGAAGCCAACCGTTCTCCCCGGCTGCCGGAGGCGAAGAAGCGTCTACTAGGTGCACCGCTGAAGTGAACCGCACTTGTAGGCTGCAAAGCGCGGCTTCGGCAGAAAGACGCCGGCAACCGCCGCTTTCCTGTGGACAGCTGCGGAGAGCCGAAGTCTGCGTCTCTAGCGGACTGCATCATAGCGAAAAGCTTTTCCAGCGTGTCTCGCAGGGAGAGAGCTTGCCAGCACACTGCACGCATCCCGCCCTTGCCCAGAAACATGGATCTGCTGAACACTCCAAAAACACTACTCTTTCCTAGGCAAGCTTCAAACTGCTGTCAGACATCTGTGCTCTTTATTTTGTGGTGTCCTGCTCGTTGTAGAAGAGTGAACAGCTCCACCTGACATTCAGTGCACAGCGAAGTCAACTGCAAAAAACCAGCAGCTGCTCACTCCCAAGCACAAGGCGCTGTCTATGTCCTTGCTTCCGGACCAACTCAGCGCAGCACTTCTTCTCTGCATATCGGAGGCTCAGGGCACGAACTAGAATTCTCCAGATTCGTCTGCATCAGGACCAAGTCAAAACCCAGGAAAGTCGTCCTGGAGCACCTGCCAGAAGCATCCCAGAGGTGAACTGAAAGGGCTGGCAGCTGCAGCCACCGTCCTCTAGCAGTGCCAAGGCTGCGCACACAAGCCGGTTTCGTTCTTCGCCTCTCAGAAGCCAACCGCTCTCCCCGGCTGCCGGAGGCGAAGAAGCGGCTACTAGGTGCACCGGTGACGTGAACCGCACTTGTAGGCTGCAAAGCGCGGCTTCGGCAGAAAGAAGCCGGCAACCGCCGCTTCCCTGCGGACAGCTGCGGAGAGCCGAAGTCTGCGTCTCTATCAGACTGCATCATAGCGAAAAGCTTTTCCATGGTGTCTCTCAGGGAGAAAGCTTGCCAGCACATTGCATGCATCCCGCCCTTGCCCAGAAACATATATTTGCTGAACACTCCAAAAACACTGCTCTTTCCTAGGCAAGCTTCAAACTGCTGTCAGGCGTCCGTGCTCTCTGTTTTCTCTGCCCTGCTCGTTGTAGAGGAGTGCACAGCTCACCCTGGCATTCAGTGCACAGCGAAGTCAATTGCAAAAAACCAGCAGCTGCTCACTCCCAAACACAAGGCGCTGTCTATGTTCTTGCTTCCCGAGCAACTCAGCGCAGCATTTCTTCTCTGCATCTCGGGAGCTCAGGGCACGAACAAGAATTCTCCAGATTCGTCTGCATCAGGACCAAGTCAAAACGCAGGAAAGTCGTCCTGGAGCACCTGCCAGAAGCATGCCAGAGGTGAACTGCAAGGACTGGCAGCTGCAGCCACCGTCTTCTAGCAGTGCCAAGGCTGCGCACACAAGCCGGTTTCGTTCTTCGCCTCTCAGAAGCCAACCGCTCTCCCCGGCTGCCGGAGGCGAAGAAGCGGCTACTAGGTGCACCGCTGACGTGAACCGCACTTGTAGGCTGCAAAGCGCGGCTTCGGCAGAAAGACGCCGGCAACCGCCGCTTTCCTGCGGACAGCTGCGGAGAGCCGAAGTCTGCGTCTCTAGCGGACTGCATCATAGCGAAAAGCTTTTCCATGGTGTCTCGCAGGGAGAAAGCTTGCCAGCACAGTGCACGCATCTCGACCTTACCCAGGAACATGGATCTGCTGAACACTCCGCACACACACTGCTCTTTCCTAGGCAAGCCTCAAACTGCTGTCAGACGTCCCTGCTCTCTGTTTTCTCTGCCCTGCTCGTTGTAGAAGAGTGCACAGCTCACCCTGGCATTCAGTGCACAGCGAAGTCAACTGCAAAAAGCCAGCAGCTGCTCACTCCCAAACACAAGGCGCTGTCTATGTCCTTGCTTCCCGAGCAACTCAGTGCAGCCCTTCTTCTCTGCGTCTCGGAAGCTCACGGTACGAACAAGAATTCTCCAGATTCGTCTGCATCAGGACCAAGTCAAAACCCAGGAAAGTCGTCCTGGAGCACCTGCCAGAAGCATGCCAGAGGTGAACTGAAAGGGCTGGCAGCTGCCGCCACCGTTCTCTAGCAGTGCCAAGGCTGCGCACACAAGCCGGTTTCGTTCTTCGCCTCTCAGAAGCCAACGGCTCTCCCCGGCTGCCGGAGGGTTAGGGTTAGGGTTAGGGTTAGGGTTAGGGTTAGGGTTAGGGTTAGGGTTAGGGTTAGGGTTAGGGTTAGGGTTGGGTTAGTGTTAGGGTTAGGGTTAGGGTTAGGGTTAGGGTTAGGGTTAGGGTTAGGGTTAGGGTTAGGGTTAGGGTTAGGGTTAGGGTTAGGGTTAGGGTTAGGGTTAGGGTTAGGGTTAGGGTTAGGGTTAGGGTTAGGGTTAGGGTTAGGGTTAGGGTTAGGGTTAGGGTTAGGGTTAGGGTTAGGGTTAGGGTTAGGGTTAGGGTTAGGGTTAGGGTTAGGGTTAGGGTTAGGGTTAGGGTTAGGGTTAGGGTTAGGGTTAGGGTTAGGGTTAGGGTTAGGGTTAGGGTTAGGGTTAGGGTTAGGGTTAGGGTTAGGGTTAGGGTTAGGGTTAGGGTTAGGGTTAGGGTTAGGGTTAGGGTTAGGGTTAGGGTTAGGGTTAGGGTTAGGGTTAGGGTTAGGGTTAGGGTTAGGGTTAGGGTTAGGGTTAGGGTTAGGGTTAGGGTTAGGGTTAGGGTTAGGGTTAGGGTTAGGGTTAGGGTTAGGGTTAGGGTTAGGGTTAGGGTTAGGGTTAGGGTTAGGGTTAGGGTTAGGGTTAGGGTTAGGGTTAGGGTTAGGGTTAGGGTTAGGGTTAGGGTTAGGGTTAGGGTTAGGGTTAGGGTTAGGGTTAGGGTTAGGGTTAGGGTTAGGGTTAGGGTTAGGGTTAGGGTTAGGGTTAGGGTTAGGGTTAGGGTTAGGGTTAGGGTTAGGGTTAGGGTTAGGGTTAGGGTTAGGGTTAGGGTTAGGGTTAGGGTTAGGGTTAGGGTTAGGGTTAGGGTTAGGGTTAGGGTTAGGGTTAGGGTTAGGGTTAGGGTTAGGGTTAGGGTTAGGGTTAGGGTTAGGGTTAGGGTTAGGGTTAGGGTTAGGGTTAGGGTTAGGGTTAGGGTTAGGGTTAGGGTTAGGGTTAGGGTTAGGGTTAGGGTTAGGGTTAGGGTTAGGGTTAGGGTTAGGGTTAGGGTTAGGGTTAGGGTTAGGGTTAGGGTTAGGGTTAGGGTTAGGGTTAGGGTTAGGGTTAGGGTTAGGGTTAGGGTTAGGGTTAGGGTTAGGGTTAGGGTTAGGGTTAGGGTTAGGGTTAGGGTTAGGGTTAGGGTTAGGGTTAGGGTTAGGGTTAGGGTTAGGGTTAGGGTTAGGGTTAGGGTTAGGGTTAGGGTTAGGGTTAGGGTTAGGGTTAGGGTTAGGGTTAGGGTTAGGGTTAGGGTTAGGGTTAGGGTTAGGGTTAGGGTTAGGGTTAGGGTTAGGGTTAGGGTTAGGGTTAGGGTTAGGGTTAGGGTTAGGGTTAGGGTTAGGGTTAGGGTTAGGGTTAGGGTTAGGGTTAGGGTTAGGGTTAGGGTTAGGGTTAGGGTTAGGGTTAGGGTTAGGGTTAGGGTTAGGGTTAGGGTTAGGGTTAGGGTTAGGGTTAGGGTTAGGGTTAGGGTTAGGGTTAGGGTTAGGGTTAGGGTTAGGGTTAGGGTTAGGGTTAGGGTTAGGGTTAGGGTTAGGGTTAGGGTTAGGGTTAGGGTTAGGGTTAGGGTTAGGGTTAGGGTTAGGGTTAGGGTTAGGGTTAGGGTTAGGGTTAGGGTTAGGGTTAGGGTTAGGGTTAGGGTTAGGGTTAGGGTTAGGGTTAGGGTTAGGGTTAGGGTTAGGGTTAGGGTTAGGGTTAGGGTTAGGGTTAGGGTTAGGGTTAGGGTTAGGGTTAGGGTTAGGGTTAGGGTTAGGGTTAGGGTTAGGGTTAGGGTTAGGGTTAGGGTTAGGGTTAGGGTTAGGGTTAGGGTTAGGGTTAGGGTTAGGGTTAGGGTTAGGGTTAGGGTTAGGGTTAGGGTTAGGGTTAGGGTTAGGGTTAGGGTTAGGGTTAGGGTTAGGGTTAGGGTTAGGGTTAGGGTTAGGGTTAGGGTTAGGGTTAGGGTTAGGGTTAGGGTTAGGGTTAGGGTTAGGGTTAGGGTTAGGGTTAGGGTTAGGGTTAGGGTTAGGGTTAGGGTTAGGGTTAGGGTTAGGGTTAGGGTTAGGGTTAGGGTTAGGGTTAGGGTTAGGGTTAGGGTTAGGGTTAGGGTTAGGGTTAGGGTTAGGGTTAGGGTTAGGGTTAGGGTTAGGGTTAGGGTTAGGGTTAGGGTTAGGGTTAGGGTTAGGGTTAGGGTTAGGGTTAGGGTTAGGGTTAGGGTTAGGGTTAGGGTTAGGGTTAGGGTTAGGGTTAGGGTTAGGGTTAGGGTTAGGGTTAGGGTTAGGGTTAGGGTTAGGGTTAGGGTTAGGGTTAGGGTTAGGGTTAGGGTTAGGGTTAGGGTTAGGGTTAGGGTTAGGGTTAGGGTTAGGGTTAGGGTTAGGGTTAGGGTTAGGGTTAGGGTTAGGGTTAGGGTTAGGGTTAGGGTTAGGGTTAGGGTTAGGGTTAGGGTTAGGGTTAGGGTTAGGGTTAGGGTTAGGGTTAGGGTTAGGGTTAGGGTTAGGGTTAGGGTTAGGGTTAGGGTTAGGGTTAGGGTTAGGGTTAGGGTTAGGGTTAGGGTTAGGGTTAGGGTTAGGGTTAGGGTTAGGGTTAGGGTTAGGGTTAGGGTTAGGGTTAGGGTTAGGGTTAGGGTTAGGGTTAGGGTTAGGGTTAGGGTTAGGGTTAGGGTTAGGGTTAGGGTTAGGGTTAGGGTTAGGGTTAGGGTTAGGGTTAGGGTTAGGGTTAGGGTTAGGGTTAGGGTTAGGGTTAGGGTTAGGGTTAGGGTTAGGGTTAGGGTTAGGGTTAGGGTTAGGGTTAGGGTTAGGGTTAGGGTTAGGGTTAGGGTTAGGGTTAGGGTTAGGGTTAGGGTTAGGGTTAGGGTTAGGGTTAGGGTTAGGGTTAGGGTTAGGGTTAGGGTTAGGGTTAG